>NC_090440.1:1060900950-1061208926 GCF_031143425.1 Pleurodeles waltl | reverse complement strand
CATGCACCAACTCAGGATTTTTGTCAGTGACGTGGGAGATGTACTGGTCAGCCAGGCACACCATTTGCACATTCAGTGAGTGGAAACCTGTTCATTATGGTGGGGGGCCTAAGGCAATATGGTTACAGCCAATCGCCCTAATAATATTAGAGATATAGCACATTACATAGGATCCTGCCTTAACAGTGACCAAATCTTCCATGTGGGGGAAAACAATGTAGCTGCACATGTGTTTTGCCAGGGCAGACAGAACCCTTGACAGCATGATTGAGAACATTGGTTCTGACATTCCTGCTGCCAAGCCCACTGTCACTTTGAAAGAAGAAGTTGCCTGGAAATGGATTACTGATTGCACTTGCACAAGAGGGGGGATCCCAGTGGGATGTCTGATAGCTGATATCAGGTCAGGTTCCAATTGGGCACACAGCTCTGTGATTGTGGCCCTGTCGAGTCTATAGGTGAGTATAATGTGCCTGTCCTCCAGCATAACCAAGTCCACAAGGGATCTGTACACAAGGGATTGTCTCCTCCTCCTATTCATCCTGAGCGGTAGGTATCTAAGGGACACAAGAGTGAGTAGTATGTCACAATTTGAACACTAGAACCACCACCTCAGTGTACATATAGCATCAATGTGATGGGACAGTGCGAATGGCAATGTATGTGATATTTTAGGCAATGACGCAGTTATGGTTTATCTGATCGTTGTCCACCACCATGAAATGGTGACCACCTTATCTTGGGACAGGGGGAAGTGAGGTAACTCCGCCGACATTATGCGTCATGGCGGAAGGCATTCTTGCATCTCCGTGCTATTACTCATTGGATAATATGGGGCTCTATGGAGTACAGTGGTCAATGGGGTTCTGCGCTGGTGGTGACGGTATACACCGCCGCGGATGTGACCGCCATTTTCTATCCAAATCCTCACTTGTTTCGTGACTTTCCACAGGACGACACCTACACTGCGTGTGCTGCTGTGACCTGTGTCTGGAACCTACCATGGCCTGTGTGACCGGGGAAAGGGCCCCTGCCTTCACTTTAGAGGAGTTGGAGCGACTGGTGGATGGGGTCCTACCCTAGTATGGACTGCTGTATGGGCCTCAAGACCAACAGGTGAGTACACCATGGGCACGATGCATGTGGGAAGGATGCATGCAGATGTGTGTGCAAGCATCGTGTCATCGGGAGGGATGTCTGGTGGTAGTGTGCATGGAGGGCGCCAGACGATGTGTGTGCCAATGGTGATGGAAACAGGATTGGTGGGCCATATGTGTGACAGGCTGCATTGTATGGTTAATGGTGTCCTCTTGGCAGTGTTTCCTCTGCATGTCAGCGCCCATCAGAAGAAAGGATTGTGGCGTGCCTTCGCGAAGGACATGCGGACTCTGGGGGTCTACAGCAGGCAGAGCACCCACTGCAGGAAACATAGGAGGACCTGAGATGCTGGGCATGGAATACCCCAGAGGACCAGCTGGGGATGGTCTCCCAACGAGGAAGGGGTTCCTGTCAAAACCTGACCTTCCTGATGGCCCGCATACTGGTGGTGGCCTACCCAGAGCTGGATGGGCGCTTTAGGGCAGCACAGCAGCCACAAGACGATAAGTACAGTGGAAATTACTACAAAAATTGGTAGGTGGCATGGGATCTGGGTGGAGGTTTTGAGTTAGTGGGTGCCCTTTAATGCCAGGCCAGACATTGCAGCGTGATCCAGTGCAAGGGTAATGGGTGTGTGGTAAATGCAGTTAACCTAGCTTGTTTGCAGTCCATGTCAGTCAGGGCTTAGTGGGTCCCAGGAGGGGTGCAGTTGGCGGTGTTTGACCCTCGTCTTGCTGTGGCATCTAGCCAAATCAATGGCAGTGCAATGCATAATGCTCAATCCTAATCCCTGTGTGTGACGATGCTGTGTATGCCAACTGTGGTGTTGGTGCTGTAATTGATCCAGTGTTCCCTTTCTCTCCCCCCCCTTTTTTCTTCTGTCATCCTGTCCATGTCTTCATTAGCATCATCTGGTGGAGGAGCAGGGGCACCAGTGACAGAGGGAGCTGCATCCCACATGACCCAGGAGGCAGAGTCCACCGACGTAGAGGAAACCAGTGGGAAGGAGGGCAAGGGGGGCACCACAGCGGAGACAGGAGGTGAGAACACAGACTCAGATACCTCCTCTGATGGAAGCTCCCTGGTGGTGGTGAACACCTCTGTGGCCCGCTCACCCAGGAGGGTGGGCATCTCCTTCACCCCAGGCACCTCAGGTCCTGCCCCAGTGAGACTGGCTGCTCTGAGTGAGGAGGCTATTGACCTCCTGAGATCCATCTGACAGTCAACCATTGTGAATACCATCCAGGGGCTGGCATCCCGGATGCAGCAATACAATGCATTCCTGGAGGGCATCCACAGTGGATTGGCGGCCCAACAGAGATTGATTCAGGGTCTGGCCTCCTCTCTGATGGCAGCCATTGTCCCTGTTCCTACTGTCCCCCCTCCAACTACCACTTCCCAGTCCCACTCTCCTCAACCCCAACCCAAGGTCTATACTGGCTTTTATAAGCTGCAACTGTTCTGTTGTCTTTAGTGGAGATCTCAATATAGCAATGTTCTAATTTGTGTTAAAAAACATTGAACTTCACTGAAAAAACTCAAGCTTAAAATGATGGCATAGAGAAAATAACTTAACCTGCTTTTAAAAATAACTACAGCAGTTCTCTCAAAAACATAGGTCAAAGGGAAGTTATAGTTAAGTGAAAATGTCAGTCATAATGTGACATATTGATGTAACACTCAAAACTATGCTCTGCCCCTGGGAGGGTTTGGAGTATGTGATTCAGTGGGACAGGTGGAACGTATACATATTTATACATTTAACAGCATTACCTACTGACCTCTCGGAAGCGAGCTGATTCTTGCTGTGATTGGATTGCTAAAGAATACTGCAAATGCATAAATAAATTCATTTCTGAAAAAATAAATCATAGCAAAATAAAGACTTTTATGAAGAATCACATTTGAAACGCTCATTGCTTCCGTGTTTTTCACCGTAGGTCTGTGCACATAATTAGATATGTATTAGTTGTGTTGACTACATGCACAGTCTAAATTCCCTCATTTCATATACGTGTTGGTGACAGTTTTTGATAATGCACAACATGGTGTTTTTTAACGACTCTGCACAAATACTGATTTGGTAGGAGCACAACCCACTATATTGTTGTCAGCATAATCTCCTTTACATCTTTGTGAAAACTCATGCGTCCATTTACTTCTCTGTACATATTGCTTTCATAACAGCCAATTTTCCTGATTCAGTATATTGTGCTTCTTAACCCGAAGCATCTAATGAGGCAGATAAAATGATAGGGTTACTCTGGCAGACCCCCTAATCAGGTCTCTTTTTCTTAAATGACCAATTTAGAAAACACCCAAAAGTCATCATTGTGGAACCTAAGACAAAAGGATTCATTTTAGGGAACCCCATCTTCACCATGTATTGCTTGGTTTGTTAAGCATGAAAGAAAATCAATGCTCAAATCGATTTCAAGTACTGCGGATATCCGCCGCAACCAGTAAATAATTTTAACTTAAAATAGGCGATTGAAGTTATTATTATTTATTTTTTATTATTGAAGAGGCATTATTTATCCGTAAAGTTACATAATGATCCCCAGAAGTGAATAAAGACCATAGTGACAAACAATCCAACATTAGAATAGAATATGTTCCTGAGAGAAGAAATGTGTAGGGGGAAGGGAGGAAGGTTTAAGAATAGATAAGGAGGGTATGGGAAAAGCTACGGAGTCCGTTGCTGGAGGAGCTGTGTGTCCTTATTCAGGTCCTTATCTGGAGACTCAGATCTTGGGTCCCCCTTTACGTAGAGAGATCAGCTCCTGGTTAGATTATAAAAGAGGGGGTGGAGGGAGTTTCTGTCGCAAGGTATATCCCAGGGTGGGGGAGGTAGCTAATAGGATAATGAGTTTGTTTACCAGGGGCGTGTCAATTCAGGTGGGATTGGGGTTTGCGGGTAGCTGCAGGGTGCGTAGGCTTTGATGAGTCCCCATAGGGCTAGCAGTGAAGAGGGTGTTAGGGCATACGGTGTGGATCTAAGGTCGCTATTGCTGAGGGAGGCTTATAGTAGGTGCCGTTTCAATTCTTAATCAGTAGTTACTCACTCTATGCATTCAGTGGCCAGCAGGTTATGGGAGTGAGGGGTATGATGAGATTGAGGGGGTTTTGAAAGCGGTGAGGGGTAAAACTGTATATGGATAGTCATTATTTATTTTACACTCAGTGATCGGTGGCAAAGGAAATCTATTCGGCCTTTCTTGGATTCAGGGGTCTCTCTAACAAAATGTGACCAGATCTGGGTAAAGAGGGCCACTTGATCTTGAAGAGCATACAGGACTCTTTTGTGGGCTGCGATACGTATCATTGCTACCAGCCATTCCTCTGGGGACGGGGATGTAGGGGATCTCCAATGTCGCAGGATACAAGCTTTAGCCGTCACGAGGGTTGTGTGTAGGAGTCGGCATTGGGGTTGCGACAGTTCTGGCGTGTCTCCTGTGTCATGAAGGAAGACAAGAGGAAGTGTCAATGGCATTCGAATAGGCATGGTCTTTCTCAGTGTGTTGCCAACTTCCTCCCAGAGGGCCTGAACAGAGGGCAGTCCCAAAGTATGTGTATGGTGTAACATTGGTGATCCGGACACCTCCAGCAGTTCTCGTGCAGTAGCAGTCCCACCCTGTGTAAATTCACAGGTGTCCAATGCCAAACATGTAAGGTATTAAATAGACAACATTACAGCCTTGTTTCTTGCACCCCTTTGCCCAGTGCCTCTAGTAGGTCCGGCCATCCTTCCTCCTCTATGTCTACGTTCAGTTGTGTGGACCATTTGGCATGTGAATTGACTAGGAGGGGCTTCAAGAAGACATGGTTGGTAAGGACTTCATAGAGACCCAACATCACCCCCTTAGATCATCCCCAGGTCGTGAGGTAGGACACCACCGGGGAAGGTGACAGGGGCCACAGGGACGTTCCAAGGTAGCGGTGTAGACAGCACTGTAGATATAGGTATGGTTATATGACGGAACACCGAATCTTAAAATACTACTAACCTTAACAACGAGGTCGGAACACCGACCTCGTCTTTACTACTAATGATTTTACCACGAATGCCTTAACAACGATATTTCGTTGTAAAGGCATTCCTGATAAAATCATTAGCAATAGGCACCATTCACCCTACATCCCTCACCCCACCCCCCCAACCCCACCCCAAAACCTAAAACCCCCTGACCCCCACCCACTCCCCAAAACCGAAAACGCCCCACCCCCCCACCCCACCCTAAAACCTAAAACCCCCTGACCCCCCACCTACTCCCCAAAACCAAAAACGCCCCACCCCCAACCCCACCCCAAAACCTAAAACCCCCTGACCCCCCCACCCACTCCCCAAAACCAAAAATGCCCAACCCCCCCAACCCCACCCTAAAACCTAAAACCCCCTGACCCCCCACCCACTCCCCAAAAACGCCCCACCCCCCCAACCCCACCCTAACACCTAAAACTCCCGACCCCCCACCCCCTCCCCAAAACCAAAAATACCCCACCCCCCCAACCCCACCCCAAAACCTAAAACCCCGACCCCCCACCCCCTCCCCAAAACCAAAAACGCCCCAACCCCCCAACCCTACCCCAAAACCTAAAACCCCCTGACCCCCACCCCCTCCCCAAAACCTAAAACCCTCCACTTACCTGATTCGTCACCTTGTCATCTGCGTCGTCCTCCTCAGTCGACTCCCTTGTTTGTACCTTAACCATGCATGTTCGTTGTTCAGGACATGCGTGGTTAAGGCACAAAATAACGAAGTCGTGGTTAAAGAAAGCATTGTTCCGCTTTCGTTAACCAGGACTTCGTTATAAAAAATTTGGCATAAAGGTTGTTTACCTATAGGTATCGCCATTGTTGTTGGGGAATTAGGCCGTATGTCTCATGGAGGTGTTCAAAGGGCACAATTCCGTTCTCCGTTATTACTTGGTCAAGGGTTACTATACCGGCCGCTTCCCACTGCGACCATCTGACGGACAACCCACTGATTCGGAGAGCGGCATTGCTCTACATAGGAGCCTGTTGGTGCAGGTGGTATTGTACCCCCCCAGTATCTTATGCACCCTGTTCTAGGCCATCTGCATTACCTGGATCACAGGATTAGAAGATCGAGATTGGGTTGGTTGGTCCTGGTACAGAAAAGTGAGGCCCTTGCCTGTTGAGTGGTGCATCAGGTACTTTTTGGTCATGACCCATTGAGGTGGGTCTGGTATTCCCGGAAGCAGAACCGCCATTTGGGATATTTGTAAAGCTAAGGCATAATGTTCCACTGATGGGAGTCTTAGGCCTCCAGTGATCCGTTGTGCCATGAGTTTAGCGGTGGTCAATCGGGGATGGGAGGCACCCCATACAAAGCTGCAGATCTCCTTATCCACCAGTCGGCATGGGCGCTTGTACTGGTATCATGCCCAGGACATAAGTGAATTTGGGAGTATCACCATTCGCATGGCTTGCACTCTGCCCCAAAGGAGCTGGAGCTGCGACCATTTGGCAAAGTCTAATCGCATATGTGTGAGAAGAGTTTCTAGGTTGTCCGCTACCATGCTTTCAAGACCTCTGTTTATCAAAACCCCCAGGTATTTCAGGCATGAAGGCGTCCATCGAAATGGAAAACCGAGAACCGCCGCTTTGGTAGTAGAGATGGAGAGGGGCAGAGCCTCACTTTTGTCCCAATTGACCCTGTAGCCAGAGAGGAGTGCAAAGACATCTATAATCTCCAATAAGGCTGGGAGGGATCGGGACAGGTCCTTTAATGTCAGCAGAACATCATCTGCATATAGATAAATTCTTGACTCCCCCCCCGGACTCGGATCACCATAAGGAGTGGTGATTGCCCTAGTGTAGGAAAGTAGCCTCTTTCTAGCATGGTTACCCCCACTTTTGGCCTGTTTGTGAGTGTGTGTCAGCGTTTTTCCGGTTTCACTGGGATCCTGCTAACCAGGACCCCAGTGCTCATAGATGAAAACCTATATGTCAGTGTGTTTTGCCTGTCTCACTGGAATCCTGCTAGCCAGGATCCCAGTGCTCATAGTTTGTGGCCTAATATGTATGCCTGTGTAGTGCCTAACTGTGTCACCGAGGCTCTGCTAATCAGAACCTCAGTGCTTATGCTCGCTCTACTTTTAAATTTGTCACTGTAAGCCAGTGACTTAATTTAAGTCACACTGGACCCCCCCTTATAAGTCCCTAGTATATGGTACCTAGGTACCCAGGTCATTGGGGTTCCAGGAGAGCCGTATGGGCTACAGCAATTCTTTTGCCACCCATAGGGAGCTCAGACACACCCTTACACAGGACTGCAATTGCAGCCTGCGTGAAATAGTGCACACACTATTTCACAGCCATTTTCACTGCACTTAAGTAACTTATAAGTCACCTATATGCCTAACCTTCATTGCTGAAGGTTAAGTGCAAAGTTACTAAGTGTGAGGGCACCCTTGCACTAGCAAAGGTGCCGCCACATAGTGCGGCCATTTCCCCGGACTTTGTGAGTGCGGGGACGCCATTACACACGTACACTACATATAGGTCAATACCTATATGTAGCTTCTCAATGGTAACTCTGAATATGGCCATGGACCCCCAGTACTGCCAATCCAGCTCTCTGATGCTTGCACTGCAGGTACAGCTGCTGCCACCTCACAGACAGGGTTCTGCCCTCCTGGGGTCTGGGCAGACCAGTCCCAGGAAGGAAGAACAAAGCATTTCCTCTGAGAGTAGGCTGTTACACCCTTTCCCTTTGGAAATAGGTGTTACAGGCTGGGGAGGGGTAGCCTCCCACAGCCTCGAAATACTTTGAAGGGCACTGATGGCGCCCTCATTGCATAAACCAGTCTACACCAGTTCAGTGACCCTTTCTCCCCTGTTCTGGCATGAAACTCACCAAAGGAAAGGGGAGTGACCACTCCCCTGTCCATCACCACCCAGGGGTGGTGCCCAGAGCTCCTCCAGTGTATCCCAGATTTCAGCCATCTTGCTTTGCAAGGTGTGGGGGCACCCTGGAGGGCTCTGAGTGGCCAGTGCCAGCAGGTGACATCAGAGACCCCCTCCTGATAGGTCCATACCTGGTAAGGTAGCCAATCCCTCTCTCAGGGCTATTTAGGGTCTCTCCTGTAGGTTCTCTTAAGATTCTGCTTGCAAGTTTCCTTCAGGAATCCTCTGCAACAACTTCAGCAACCTCTGGCATTGGATAAACCACAGCCTGCACCAAGAAACGCTGTGACTGCAACAAAGTGTCTACAAGAGAAACTTTTCTTCAGCAACCTCAGCTCCAAGTCAGCAACTGTAACAGTTTCCATGATGTGCATGCTCTGGGGACTCCCTGTCTTCATCCTGCACCAGAAGGACCAAAGAAATCTCCCATGGAGTGACGGAGTCACTCCCTTGCTCCAAGCTGGCACCTTCCAAGGCGATGACCGGTACCCAGGGACTCCTCTCACGACGACGAGCGTGCTCCTAAAGACACAGATGGTGGACATCATCAACATAGACTGTCCTGAGGTCCTGCTGACGCCAGTTGGAGGCAGTAAGACGTTACCTTCTCTGAGAACAATGGTACCCCTGTGTTTTGTGTCTTCTTCACCTCCTGAGGCCTCTGTACACTCCTTGCAAAATTCCTTCATGCACAGCCTGGCCCAGGTCCCCAGCATTCCACCCTGTGACGCTCAACTCGCCGAGTTGTTCTCCGGCGGCGTGGGACCTTCTTTTATTGTGCTGCATCAACTGCATTTTGCACCTCCTTTGAACCTGGATCCTGCGGCTTCTTCGGGTGCTGGCTGGCATCCTGAGGGCTCTCTAAAGTACTGAGAGACCCCTCTTCCTACTCACACAGAGTTGAGGCCCCCAGGTCCCTCCTGGGTCCATCCAGCACCATTTTGATGAAAAACACACTTTTGCCGTAGCCAAGGCTTGTTGGTGCCTTCCAACAAGAAATCTCATCTGCAACGATCTTCACTCCGTGGGACATCTTTTTCAACATGCAGGAACACGCTGGCATCTTCCTAGGGTGCATTTCAGCAGTCTTTAACTAACCAGGGACTCTTCCTTTGCACCCTCTTCTGGGTTGGCAGGGGTTCCTGTACTTCCTAGAACTTCTTTTGACTTCTGTACTTCATCCCCTTCCTTTGCAGGTCTTCAGGTCAAATAATCCAGCAGTTGTTCTTTGAAGACTTGGTTGGCTGCTGCACCATCTCAAAAATGAGGTGTAGTGTGTCCTAAGGAAACTTGCAGTACTTTACTCCTGCTTTTCTGGGCTCTGGGGTTGGGTAATTTACTTACCTTTACTGTATGATTACTCTCCCAGCGATTCTGCACACACTACACTTGTCTAGGGGGGAATTTGTGATTCACATTCCACTTTTTTAGTATATGGTTTGTGTTGCTCCTAGTGCCATTTTCTCCCATGGCATTCTATAGAATTTCCTACTGTTTGCATTGTTCTATGACTATTTACTTGTCTAATTTTTTTGTTTAGTGTATATATTGTATATAATACTTACCTCAAGAAGGAGTATTGTCTCTAAGATATTTTTGCTACTGTGTCACCCAAATAAACACCTTTATTTTTGGTGACACTGAGTATTGTCTTTACTTGTGTATAAGCACTGTGTAACTATAAGTGCTATTGCATGAGCTTTGCATGTCTCCTAGTTCAGCCTAAGATGCTCTGCTATAGCTACCTCTATCAGCCTAAGCTGCTAGAACACTACAACTTCACTAATAATGGATAACTGGACCTGGTTTAAGGTGTAAGTACCCAAGGTACCCACTACAAACCAGGCCAGCCTCCAACACTGAGGGTAGCCATCAGGGGTTCTAAGGCCAATACGAAGAGGAGGGGTGAGAGTGGGCAACCTTGCCTTGTTCCCCTTCGTATCGGAAAGGGGTTAGAGAGGAAACCACCACAGTTTACTTGTGCCGTCAGTTTTTGGTAGAGAAGCCAGACCATTGCTGTAAATTGGTCCCCCAACCCAAATTTATGCAGGGCATTAACCAAGTAATTCCATTCTATGCAGTCAAATGCTTTTTCTGCATCCAATGATAAGACTATGGCTTTCTCCGGTCAACCTCTTGCTTCCCATAAGGTGTGGGTTAGATTCCTAAGGTGATTTCTGGAGGTTCGTCCCGGTACGAACCCCACTTGTGTATGATGGATCAGGGAGGGTATGACTTTGCGGAGGTGGGTCGCTAGGATACTTGCTAATATTTTAACATCACTATTCAAGAGGGAGATTGGTCTATAGCTACCGCAGTGGAGAGGGTCTCTCCCCAGTTTGGGTATTAACGCTATCACAGCTCTGTTAGAGAGGGGCCCTAGTGAGCCTGCTTCGCAGGCTTCTTGAAGGGCCCCATGGAGGGCATCAGCTGCGTCTTCCCTCATCCATTTGTAGAATTCTGGTGGGAATCCATCCTCCCCCAGGGATTTATGGTAGGGGAGGTTGGTTATTCCCTTTTCGTATCTCGTCCTTTGTAATCTCTCCCTCCAATAGGGCTCACCCTGCATCCAACAATATAGGTAGTTGTGCTTCATCTATCAATGACTCTATTTGTTGGGTACTAGCCACTGATTCTGAGGTGTATAGTAATTTGTAAAAGTCAGCAAATAGAGTTTACTATTTCCTGCGGTTTTGTAAGAATCTCCCCTTTGGAGGAAGTAATGGCAGCTATGGCCTGTGCCTCTTCAAGCCTTCGGAGCTGTGCTGGCAGTAGGCACCCAGCTTTTTCACCCTGTTCATAATGGTGAGTTTTGAGCCATTGCAGTGCATATTCTGCTTTTCTTGTATATAGTTCATTTAGGGCTGCGTGTGCTTGTTCTAGCCTACGGTGCGTGGGTGTTGTGTGACTAGTTCCATAAAGACGGGTGAGAGATGAGTTCTGATTCTCGAGTTCTCGCTGTTGGCTCATTGCCAGTTTGGTCACCTGAGTTGAGTCCCGCATCATGCGTCCCCTAATGGAAGCCTTCGCCGCTGCACAGAGTATTCTCTGTGAGGAAACGCAGCCTTTGTTATCTTGCATATATTTGGAAACATGGGATTGGAGTTGTTCCTTACCCTGTGGTGTTCGGTAGCGATGTGTGTAGGTAGTCGCCAGGGTTTGCAGCACGGGGATGTGAGGCCTAGAGTCAGCGACAGTATGACAGGGGCATGATCTGAGAGCACCGTTTCCAGGATCTGTGATTCCACCACTGTGGCTATCAGTGATTGTGAGATGAGGAAGTAGTCCAGTCGGGACTGGGTACCATGAACCGGGGATAGATAAGTATATTCCTTGTCTGTAGGATGTGTAAGTCTCCAATGGTCAACCAGTCCGTGGTCCGATATGATGTCCCTCAATAGTGCTCTGTCAGAGTTGTTGCAAGTGCCTATGTGTCCTGTCCTGTCTAGGATGGCGTCAGGAGCTAGTTTCCAGTCTCCACCCATGACATAGCGTGAGGCCCCGATCTCTAGAAGGAACCGGTTGAGGTGGAGTAAGAATGGACGCTCAAGACCCGTTGGGGCATAGATGGTACCCACGCATAATGAGTTGTCCCCTATCTTTAGTTTCGTGAAGGCGTACCGTCCCTCCTGGTCAAACCATGTCCGGACTACATACAGCTATGGGCAGTGTTTTTCGCAGCAATAGCAACACTCTGCATTTTCTGACCATCTCGGTCTTCAGCTGAGAGGAGTTGGGGTAGCTCATGCATATGTCTTTCCCCACTCAGTTGCGTCACAGCTTTTCGGATTCAAGGTCATCCAAATGCGTCTCCTGAAGGAGTGCCATATCAATATGTTTCGACTGGAGATAGGAGAGCAATTTTTTGTGCTTCACATAGCTGGTGAGCCCATGTACAATCCACGGCATAGCTTTGAGTGGGTGGGCAGTGCAGGATATAGGGGGGGGGGCGTTTATGTCTGGGCTTTGACCGTGAGTCAGAGGGGGAGGCATAGCGCTATGATTTTCGAATGTAGGGAGGTGATATGCGTGTGGGGGAGGATCAAGAGCGAGGATATTTGCAATGGGGGAATGTGTGCGAGGGTGGGGTCCTACTGGATACTGTTGAGGGGATACTGGTGGGAATGACACAGAAGGAGTGGGTGGGTGTCTACCCTGAGGTGGAGTTAATGGTATAGAAGGACAAGGTTGAGGGAGCTACTAGAGGGGAGGGAAGTAGGAATGGGACATTCAACACTAGTCGAAGTCAGGCCCCTAGGGCTCAGCGCTGTAGTCTGGGGGTCTAAACTTGGAGTGCATCGGCACCACCGGCCGTTCCCCCCTGGCGGGGGAGCACCCCAAAAGTGTTTATTGGCTGAGTTTGGTGTTTCAGAAGGAGTGGGGGAAGTGAGTGGGAGGGGGGCAGGCATGCCTGGTTGATGAGGACAAGGATGAGAATGAGAGTGAGAATGGGGGTTAGGAGTAAGGAATAAGGAGGGAGGGAGAGGCACAGGGTAATAGTTGCCTTCCAATAAGGAGAACCATAAACAATTAAACATCAAACATTAGAGGTCAACAGAGCCGCTAAAGATGTTAACATGCATTGAAGTATCCCCAGAAGTCAATCTGATATGGCTATTCCTCACAAAAGACCATTGACTAGAATGGGGTATGTGACGTCAAACGTTCTGTAGGGTGCAGGTTGTATCCCCTTGGGACACGGATTAGTGGCATAGATCTTGGCAGTAGTGTTTTCTAAGTCATAAGCAGTACCCATAGCGGTCACTATATGGCGGGTCTGCCTCATAGCTCTATTTAGGAGAGACATGTCTGCCCTTCATTCTGACCCCGCAGTGTCCGGATAACTTGTGAGTAATAGTGGCTTATGTTCTGATGTCGGCCAGTGCATGCATATGTGTTGTAGAGTCTAACTCTTCGATGGAGTTATTATAGATCTTAGGCCTACCCCTCCTCAGGCAAAAGGTCTGCTTTATTAGGTAGGAGGAACTCACCAAGATCCTGGGTGCCTACCAACAATCCCAGGACACGATGGGCCAGATCCTTGACAACATGCAGGAGAACAAGCGGCTGCAGGAGGAACACCATCAGGAGATATGGGAGGACTTGCAGACTCTAAACACAACCAGATCTCCATAGCAGGGGCGCTGGCAGACATAGCCAACATCATGAGGGAATCGACAGCACACCAGTGGGCCCCTACCACTAGCCAGTCTATTGACCAGCTCACCACCTCTGCTGCAGCAAGAGGGCAGAAGGCCCCACCACAGGACCCACAGGCTACCAGCACCCCTTCCCCTGCAGAAGGTGAACCAACCCGCAAATGTTCCCTGCGACCCAGACAGAAGCCAGGGACACTTGCCAAGACCAAAACCACCGCCAGGAAACGTGACTCTCCTGATTGTCCCGCTTGTGTCCCACCCTGTCACCTTGTCCACTTTGAACTGCCTTTGCTCCCCTTCCTATGGCCCCTTGGATATCGCACCTGTGCTACAAACAGACTGGAACAATACCCTGGACTTTCCTCTACCATCGCCCCATTCCATTGCACTTTATCCTCGATTTTATATCACCACAATAAACAACCTTGAATACAACTTGACTGATAGTATTTTATGTGTTGAAAATGTGCATTTAGGGGAACAGTCACATCTAGTGCAATTGATATGGACACTGTAATAGCGTACAATTAATGACCTGCACCTGCCTGTAGTAATCACATCAGAACACTGTTGTCATATCACCAACATCTGTAAGATTACAAGTCATAGGTGACAGTAAGTTTAGATGCAAATCAAGCAAATGTCATCATGCCACAGTCACACAGATGAAATCAATATTCAGAGTAATGATAAGTTCCATTGTCTCACCTGTGTATCATTGGAAGTATTGGCGTATAACTGATGTTCTGTTGTCCACATCCTCATCCTCTGCCTCCTCATCCTCACTGTCCTTAGTGTCCACTGCTGCCACAGGAGTATCTCCAGTCTCCTCCTCCTGCAGAAAAGGCACATGCCGTCTGAGGGCTAGGTTGTGCATCATGCAGCATGCCACTACTATCTGGCTGACCTTCCTGGGTGAGTAGCACAGGGATCCACTTGTCAGATGGAGGCACCTGAACCTGGCCTTCAAGGGGCCAAAGGTCCTTTCAATTATTCTTCTGGTTCGCCCATGTGCCTCATTCTAACGGTTCTCAGCCCCTGTCCTGGCATTCCTCACAGGGGTAAGGAGCAACAAAGGTTTGGTAGACAGAGTCACCTGCAAATAGTGAGGGACAAACTTTAGGCTTACACAATCCTATGGGGATAACACCTCAAGGCATACACTGACATACAGTGGGTGGGGACTCCGGCTCTCATATTAAGCACACCCGGCACCTCTGTAGTTGGCCCATCAAATTTGGGATGCTGTTATTCATCAGGACAAAGGCATAATGCACCGACCCAGGATATTTGGCAGTGACGTGGGAGATGTACTGGTCAGCCAGGCACACCATTTGCACATTCAGTGAGTGGAAACCTGTTCATTATGGTAGGGGGCCTAACGCAATATGTGTACAGCCAATCGCGCTAATAATATTAGAGATATGGCCCATTACATAGGATCCTGCCTTAACAGTGACCAAATCTTCCATGTGGGGGAAAACAATGTAGCTGCACATGTGTTTTGCCAGGGCAGACAGAATCCTTGACAGCATGATTGAGAACATTGGTTGTGACATTCCTGCTGCCAAGCCCACTGTCACTTGGAAAGAAGCAGTTGCCTGGAAATGGATTACTGATTGCACTTTCACAAGATGGGTGATCCCAGTGGGATGTCTGATAGCTGATATCAGGTCAGGTTCCAATTGGGCACACAGCTCTGTGATTGTGGCCCTGTCCAGTCTATAGGTGAGTATAATGTGCCTGTCCTCCAGCATAACCAAGTCCACAAGGGGTCTGTACACAGGGGTTTGTCTCCTCCTATTCATCCTCAGCGGTAGGTATCTAAGGGACACAAGAGTGAGTAGTCTGTCACAATTTGAACAATAGAACCACCACCTCAGTGTACATATAGCATCAATGTGATGGGACAGTGTGAATGGCAATGTATGTGTTATTTTAGGCAATGACGCAGTTATGGTTTATCTGATCGTTGCCCACCAATATGAAATGGTGACAACCTGTATCTTGGGACAGGGGAAGGTGAGGTAACTCCGCCGACGTTATGCGTCATGGCGGAAGGCATTCTTGCATCTCCGTGCTCTTACTCATTGGATAATATGGGGCTCTATGGAGTACAGTGGTCAATGGGGTTCTGCGCTGGTGGTGACGGTATACACCGCCGCGGATGTGACCGCCATTTTCTATCCAAATCCTCACTTGTTTCCTGACTTTCCACAGGACAACACCTAAACTGCGTGTGCTGCTGTGACCTGTGTCTGGAACCTACCATGGCCTGTGTGACTGGGGAAAGGGCCCCTGCCTTCACTTTGGAGGAGTTGGAGCGACTGGTGGATGGGGTCCTACCCTAGTATGGACTGCTGTATGGGCCTCCAGACCAACAGGTGAATACACCATGGGCACAATGCATGTGGGAAGGATGCATGCGGATGTGTGTGCAAGCATCGTGTCATCGGGAGGGATGTCTGGTGGTAGTGTGCATGGAGGGCGCCAGACGATGTGTGTGTCAATGGTGATGGAAACAGGATTGGTGGGCCATATGTGTGACTGGCTGCATTGTATGGTTAATGGTGTCCTCTTGGCAGTGTTTCCTCTGCATGTCAGCGCCCATCAGAAGAAAGGATTGTGGGGTGCCTTCGCGAAGGACATGCGGACTCTGGGGGTCTACAGCAGGCAGAGCACCCACTGCAGGAAACATAGGAGGACCTGAGATGCTGGGCATGGAATATCCCAGAGGCCCAGCTGGGGATGGTCTCCCAACGAGGAAGGGGTGCCTGTCAAAACCTGACCCCCCTGATGGCCCGCATACTGATGGTGGCCTACCCAGAGCTAGATGGGCGCTTTAGGGCAGCACAGCAGCCACAAGACGGTAAGTACAGTGGACATTACTACAAAAATTGGTAGGTGGCAGAGGATCTGGGTGGTGGTTTTGAGTTAGTGGGTGCCCTTTAATGCCAGGCCAGACATTGCAGCGTGATCCAGCTCAAGGGTAATGGGTGTGGGGTAAATGCAGTTAACCTAGCTTGTTTGCATTCCATGTCAGTCAGGGCTTAGTGGGTCCCAGGAGGGGTGCAGTTAGCGGTGTTTGACCCTCGTCTTGCTGTGGCATCTAGCCAAATCAATGGCAGTGCAATGCACAATGCTCAATCCTAATCCCTGTGTGTGACAATGCTGTGTATACCAACTGTGGTGTTGGTGCTGTAATTGATCCAGTGTTCCCTTTCTCTCCACCCCTTTTTTCTTCTGTCATCCTGTCCATGTCTTCATTAGCATCATCTGGTGGAGGAGCAGGGGCACCGGTGACAGAGGGAGCTGCATCCCACATGACCCAGGAGGCAGAGTCCACTGACGTAGAGGAAACCAGTGGGAAGAAGGGCAAGGGGGGCACCACAGCGGAGACAGGAGGTGAGAACACAGACTCAGATACCTCCTCTGATGGAAGATCCCTGGTGGTGGTGAACACCTCTGTGGCCCGCTCACCCAGGAGGGTGGGCATCTCCTTCGCCCCAGGCACCTCAGGCCCTGCCCCAGTGAGCGCGGCTGCTCTGAGTGAGGAGGCTATTGACCTCCTGAGATCCATCTGACAGTCAACCATTGTGAATACCATCCAGGGGCTGGCATCGCCGGATGCAGCAATACAATGCATTCCTGGAGGGCATCCACAGTGGATTGGCGGCCCAACAGAGATTGATTCAGGGTCTGGCCTCCTCTCTGATGGCAGCCATTGTCCCTGTTCCTACTGTCCCCCCTCCAACTACCACTTCCCAGTCCCACTCTCCTCAACCCCAACCCAAGGTCTATACTGGCTTTTATAAGCTGCAACTGCTCTGTTGTCTTTAGTGGAGATCTCAATATAGCAATGTTCTAATTTGTGTTAAAAAACATTGAACTTCACTGAAAAAACTCAAGCTTAAAATGATGGCATAGAGAAAAGATCTTAACCTGCTTTTAAAAATAACTACAGCAGTTCTCTCAAAAACATAGGTCAAAGGGAAGTTATAGTTAAGTGAAAATGTCAGTCAAAATGTGACACATTGATGTAACACTTAAAACTATGCTCTGCCCCTGGGAGGGTTTGGAGTCTGTGATTCAGTGGGACAGGTGGAACATATACATATTTATACATTTAACAGCTTTACCTACTGACCTCTCGGAAGCGAGCTGATTCTTGCTGTGATTGGATTGCTAAAGAATACTGCAAATGCATAAATAAATTCATTTCTGAAAAAATAAATCATAGCAAAATAAAGACTTTTATGAAGAATCACATTTGAAACGCTCTTTCTAGCAAAATGTGACCAGATTTGGGTAAAGAGGGCCACTTGATCTTGAAGAGCATACAGGACTCTTTTGTGGGCTGCGATACGTATCATTGCTACCAGCCATTCCTCTGGGGACATGGATGTAGGGGATCTCCAATGTCACAGGATACAAGCTTTAGCCGTCACAAGGGTTGTGTGTAGGAGTCGGCGTTGGGGTTGCGACAGTTCTGGCGTGTCTCCTGTGTCATGAAGGAAGACAAGAGGGAGTGTCAATGGCATTCGAATAGGCATGGTCTTTCTCATTGTGTTGCCAACTTCCTCCCACAGGGCCTGAACAGAGGGCAGTCCCAGAGTATGTGTATGGTGTAACATTGGTGATCCGGACACCTCCAGCAGTTCGCGTGCAGTAGCAGTCCCGCCCTGTGTAAATTCACGGTGTCTAATGCCAAACATGTAAGGTCTTAAATAGACAACATTACAGCCTTGTTTCTTGCACCCCTTTGTCCAGTGCCTCCAGTAGGTCCGGCCATCCTTCCTCCTCTATTTCTACGTTCAGTTGTGTGGACCATTTGGCCCGTGAATTGACTAAGAGGGGCTTTGAGAAGACTTGGTTGGTAAGGACTTCACAGAGACCCAACATCACTCCCTTAGATCATCCCTAGGTCATGAGGTAGGACACCACCGGGGAAGGTGACAGGGGCCACGGGGACGTTCTGAGGTAGCGGTGTAGATAGCACTGTAGCTGTAGGTATCACCATTGTTGTTGGGGAAGTAGGCCGTATGTCTCTTGGAGGTGTTCAAAGGGCACAATTCCGTTCTCCGTTATTACTTGGTCAAGGGTTACTATACCGACCGCTTCCCACTGCGACCATCTGACGGACAACCCACTGATTCGGAGAGCGGCATTGCTCTACACAGGAGCCTGTTGTTGCAGGTGGTAATGTACCCCCCCCCCCAGTATCTTATGCACCCTGTTCTAGGCCATCTGCATTACCTGGATCACAGGATTAGAAGTTCGAGATTGGGTTGGTTGGTCCTGGTACAGAAAAGTGAGGCCCTTGCTTGTCGAGTGGTGCATCAGGTACTTTTTGGTCATGACCCACTGAGGTGGGTCTGGTATTCCCGGAAGCAGAAACGCCAATTGGGATATTTGTAAAGCTAAGGCATAATGTTCCACTGATGGGAGTCCTAGGCCTCCAGTGATCCGTCGTGCCATGAGTTTAGCGGAGGCCAATCGGGGATAGGAGGCACCTCATACAAAGCTGCAGATCTCCTTATCCACCAGTCGGAGAGTCGGCATGGGCGCTTGTACTGGTATAATGTCCTGGACATAAGTGAATTCTGGGAGTGTCATCATTCGCACGGCTTGCACTCTGACCCAAAGGGTGAGCTAGAGCTGCGACCATTTGGCAAAGTCTAATCGCATATGTGTGAGAAGTTTGTCTAGGTTGTCCGCTACCATGCTTTCAAGACCTCTGTTTATCAAAACCCCCAGGTATTTCAGGCATGAAGGCGTCCATCGAAATGGAAAACCGTGAACCGCCGCTTTGGTAGTAGAGATGGAGAGGGGCAGTGCCTCACTTTTGTCCCAATTGACCCTGTAGCCAGAGAGGAGTGCAAAGACATCTATAATCTCCAATAAGGCTGGGAGGGATCGGGACAGGTCCTTTAATGTCAGCAGAACATCATCTGCATATAGATATATTCTTGACTCCCCCCGGGACTCGGATCACCGTAAGGAGTGATGATTGTCCTAGTGCAGGAAAGTAGCCTCTTTCTAGCATGGTTACCCCCACCTTTGGCCTGTTTGTGAGTGTGTGTCAGCGTTTGTCCGGTTTCACTGGGATCCTGCTAGCCAGGACCCCAGTGCTCATAGATGAAAACCTATATGTCAGTGTGTTTTGCCTGCCTCACTGGAATCCTGCTAGCCAGGATCCCAGTGCTCATAGTTTGTGGCCTAATATGTATGCCTGTGTAGTGCCTAATTGTGTCACCGAGGCTCTGCTAATCAGAACCTCAGTGCTTATGCTCGCTCTACTTTTAAATTTGTCACTGTAAGCCAGTGACTTCATTTAAGTCACACTGGACCCCCCCCCTTATAAGTCCCTAATATATGGTACCTGGGTACCCAGGTCATTGGGGTTCCAGGAGAGCCGTATGGGCTACAGCAATTCATTTGCCACCCATAGGGAGCTCAGACACACCCTTACACAGGACTGCAATTGCAGCCTGCGTGAAATAGTGCACACACTATTTCACAGCCATTTTCACTGCACTTACGTAACTTATAAGTCACCTATATGCCTAACCTTCACTTGCTGAAGGTTACGTGCAAAGTTACTAAGTGTGAGGGCACCCTTGCACTAGCAAAGGTGCCTCCACATAGTGCTGCCATTTCCCTGGACTTTGTGAGTGCGGGACGCCATTACACACGTTCACTACATATAGGTTAATACCTATATGTAGCTTCTCAATGGTAACTCTGAATATGGCCATGGACCCCCAGTACTGCCAAACCAGCTCTCTGAGGCTTGCACTGCAGGTACAGCTGCTGCCACCTCACAGACAGGGTTCTGTCCTCCTGGGGTCTGGGCAGACCAGTCCCAGGAAGGAAGAACAAAGCATTTCCTCTGAGAGCAGGCTGTTACACCCTTTCCCTTTGGAAATAGGTGTTACAGGCTGGGGAGGGGTAGCCTCCCCCAACCTCTCAAAATGCTTTGAAGGGCATTGATGGCGCCCTCCTTGCATAAACCAGTCTACACCAGTTCAGTGACCCTTTCTCCCCTGTTCTGGCATGAAACTGGGCAAAGGAAAGGGGAGTGACCACTCCCCTGTCCATCACCACCCAGGGGTGGTGCCCAGAGCTCCTCCAGTGTATTCCAGACTTCAGCCATCTTGCTTTGCAAGGTGTGGGGGCACCCTGGAGGGCTCTGAGTGGCCAGTGCCAGCAGGTGACGTCAGAGACCCCCTCCTGATAGGTCCATACCTGGTAAGGTAGCCAATCCCTCTCTCAGGGCTATTTAGGGTCTCTCCTGTAGGTTCTCTTAAGATTCTGCTTGCAAGTTTCCTTCAGGAATCCTCTGCAACAACTTCAGCAACCTCTGACCTCGGATCAACCACAGCCTGCACCAAGAAACGCTGTGACTGCAACAAAGTGTCTACAAGAGATACTTTTCTTCAGCAACCTCAGCTCCAAGTCAGCAACTGCAACAGTTTCCATGATGTGCATGCTCTGGGGACTCCCTGTCTTCATCCTGCACCAGAAGGGCCAAATAAATCTCCCATGGAGTGACGGAGTCACTCCCTTGCTCCAAGCAGGCACCTTCCAAGGAAATGACCGGTACCCGGGGACTCTCACGACGACGAGCGTGCTCCTAAGGACACAGATGGTGGACATCATCAACATAGACTGTCCTGAGGTCCTCCTGACACAATTTGGAGGCAGTAAGATGTTACCTTCCCCGAGAACAATGGTACCCCTGTGTTTTGTGTCTTCTTCGCCTCCTGAGGCCTCTGTACACTCTTTGCAAAATTCCTTCATGCACAGCCTGGCCCAGGTCCCTAGCATTCCACCCTGTGATGCTCAACTCGCTGAGTTGTTCTCCAGTGGCGTGGGACCTTCTTTTATTGTGCTGCATCAACTGCATTTTGCACCTCCTTTGAACCTGGATCCTGCAGCTTCTTGGGGTGCTGGCTGGCATCCTGAGGGCTCTCTAAAGTGCTGAGAGACCCCTTTTCCTCCTCACACAGAGTTGAGGTCCCCAGGTCCCTCCTGGGTCCATCCAGCACCATTTTTGTGGTAGCCAAGGCTTGTTGGTGCCTTCCAACAAGAAATCTCATCTGCAGCGATCTTCACTCCGTGGGACATCTTTTGCAACATGAAGGAACACGCTGGCATCTTCCTACGGTGCATTTCAGCAGTCTTTAACTAACCAGGGACTCTTCCTTTGCACCCTCTTCTGGGTTGGCAGGGGTTCCTGTCCTTCCTGGAACTTCTTTTGACTTCTGTACTTCATCCCCTTCATTTGCAGGTCTTAATGTCCAATAATCCAGCAGTTGTTCTTTGAAGACTTGGTTGGCTGCTGCACCATCTCAAAAACGAGGTGTATTGTGTCCTAAGGAAACTTGCAGTACTTTACTCCTGCTTTTCTGGGCTCTGGAGTGGAGTAATTTACTTACCTTTACTGTATTATTACTCTCCCAGCGATTCTGCACACACTACACTTGTCTAGGGGGGAATTTGTGATTCACATTCCACTTTTTTAGTATATGGTTTGTGTTGCTCCTAGTCCTATTTTCTCCCATGGCATTCTATAGAATTTCCTACTGTTTGCATTGTTCTATGACTATTTACTTGTCTAATTTTTTTGTCTAGTGTATATATTGTGTATAATACTAACCTCAAGAAGGAGTATTGTCTCTAAGATATTTTTGCTACTGTGTCACCCAAATAAACACCTTTATTTTTGGTAACACTGAGTATTGTCTTTACTTGTGTATAAGCACTGTGTAACTATAAGTGCTATTGCATGAGCTTTGCAAGTCTCCTAGTTCAGCCTAAGATGCTCTCCTATAGCTACCTCTATCAGCCTAAGCTGCTAGAACACTACAACTTCACTAATAAGGGATAACTGGACCTGGTTTAAGGTGTAAGTACCCAAGGTACCCACTGCAAACCAGGCCAGCCTCCTACACTGAGGGTAGCCATCAGGGGTTCTAAGGCCAATACGAAGAGGAAGGGTGAGAGTGGGCAACCTTGCCTTGTTCCCCTTCGTATCGGAAAGGGGTTAGAGAAGAAACCACCACAGTTTACTTGTGCCGCCGGTTATTGGTAGAGAAGCCGGACCATTGCTGTGACTTGGTCCCCCAACCCAAATTTATGCAGGGCATTAACCAAGTAATTCCATTCTATGCAGTCAAATGCTTTTTCTGCATCCAATGATAAGACTATGGCTTCCTCCGGTCAAACTCTTGCTTCCCATAAGGTGTGGGTTAGATTCCTAAGGTGATTTCTGGAGGTTCGTCCCTGTATAAACCCCACTTGTGTATGATGGATCAGGGAGGGTATGACTTTGTGGAGGCGGGTCGCTAGGATACTGGCTAATATTTTAACATCACTATTCAAAAGGGAGATTGGTCTATAGCTACCGCAGTGGAGAGGGTCTATCCCCGGTTTGGGTATTACCGCTATCACAGCTCTGTTAGAGAGGGGCCCTAGTGAGCCTGCTCCGCAGGCTTCTTGAAGGGCCCCATGGAGGGTGTCAGCTGCCTCTTCCCTCATCCATTTGTAGAATTCTGGTGGGAATCCATCCTCCCCCAGGGATTTATGGTAGGGGAGGTTGGTTATTGCCTTTTCGTATCTCGTCCTTTGTAATCTCTCCCTCCAATAGGGCTCACCCTGCATCCAACAATATGGGTAGTTGCGCTTCATCTAGGAAGGACTCTATTTGTTGGGTACTAGCCACTGATTCTGAGGTGTATAGTAATTTGTAAAAGTCAGCAAATAGAGTTTACTATTTCCTGCGGTTTTGTAAGAATCTCCCCTTTGGAGGAAGTAATGGCAGGTATCGCCTGTGCCTCTTCAAGCTGTCGGAGCTGTGCTGGCAGTAGGCACCCAGCTTTTTCACCCTGTTCATAATGGTGAGTTTTGAGCCATTGCAGTGCATCTTCTGCTTTTCTTGTATATAGTTAATTCAGGGCTGCGTGTGCTTTGTCTAGCCTACGGTGCGTGGGTGTTGTGGGACTAGTTCCATAAAGACCGGTGAGAGATGAGATCTGATTATTGAGTTCTCGCTGTTGGCTCATTGCCAGTTTGGTCACCTGAGTTGAGTCCCGCATTATGCGTCCCCTAATGGAAGCCTTCGCCGCTGCACAGAGTATTCTCTGGGAGGAAACGCAGCCTTTGTTATCTTGCATACATCTGGAAACATGGGATTGGAGTTGTTCCTTACCCTGTGGTGTTCGGTAGCGGTGTGTGTAGGTAGTCGCCAGGGTTTGCGGCCCGGGGATGTGAGGCCTAGAGTCAGCGACAGTATGACAGGGGCACGATCCGAGAGCACCGTTTCCAGGATCTGTGATTCCACCACTGTGTCATTGAAATGTGAAGTAACACTGTCCTACCTGTGTGTCATTGGAAGTATTGTCTAATCACAGATGTTCTATTGTCCTCATCCTCTGCCTCCTCATCCTCACTGTCCACAGGGTCCACTGCTGGCACACGGTCATCTCCAGCCTCCTCCTCCTCCTCCTGCAGGAATGGGACATGGTGTCTGAGAGCCAGGTTATGCAACATGCACCATGCCACGACTATCTGGCAGACCTTCTTGGGTGAGTAGCACAGGGATCCACCTGTCAGATGGAGGCATCGGAACCTGGCCTTCAGGAGGCCAAACGCCCTTTCAATTATCCTTCTGGTAGCCCATGGGCCTCATGATAACGTTCTTCTGCCCTTGTCCAGGCATGCCTCACAGGGGTCAGCAGCCATGATATGTTGGGGTAACCAGAGTCATCTGAAATATTGAGAGACAACATTTAGCCACACACTATCCCATTTGGCCCACACCATACACCAACATCTACTGGGTGGAAACCAGGGCTCACCTATTAGCCACACCCTGTGCCTCTGTAGTTGGCCCATTAAATTTGGAATGTTTTTATTCCGCAGGACAAAGGCATCATGCACCTGTCCAGGATACTTAGCATTGACGTGGGAGATGTACTGGTCCGCCAAGCATACCATCTGTACATTCAGTGAGTGGAAACTCTTCTGATTTCTGAACACCTATTCATCCTGCCGGTGGGGGGGGGGGGAAATGCAATATGTGTTGCATCAATCACCCCAATTATGTTGGGGATATGTCCCATTGCATAGAACTCGGCCTTCACTGTGGCCAAATCTTCAAACTGGGGGAAAACAATGTAGCTGCACATGTGTTTTATCAGGGCAGACAACACTCTTGTCAGCACTATTGAGAACATTGGCCGTGACATTCCTGCTGCTAAGCCCATTCTCACTTGGAAATAACCAGTTGCCAGGAAATGGAGCACTGATAGAACTTGCATAAGAGGGGGGATCCCAGTGGGGTGACGGATAGCAGATATCAGGTCAGGCTCCAATTGGACACACAGTTCTGTGATTGTGGCCCTGTCAAGTCTATAGGTGAGGATAATGTGCCTGTCCTACAGTGTTGCCAAGTCCACCAGGGGTCTGTACACGGGGGTATGTCTCCATCACCTATTCATCTGCAGCGGTAGGAATCTAAGGGACAAAAGAGTGAGGAGTCAGTCACAAACTGAACAATAGAGCTACAACATAACTTTGCTTCCTGTTGACTTGTAATGGGTCAATGTGATGTGTCCAGTATGTCCTAATGTCACCAGTAACGCAGCAATTTTCCAGGGCCTGCCCCACCCAGAAATGGCGTCCGTCTGTCCTGTGTGGAGGGACAGGTGGAAGTGAGGTAATTCCACTGACGTTGTGCGCCATAGCACGAGGAGGTTTGGAACTGCCGTGCAACTCCTCATTAGTTACAATTGGGCCCTATGGGGTACAGTGTCCAATGGTGATTTACTCTAGCGGTGACAGTATGCACGGTCACGGACGTGACCGCCATTTTCTATCCCAATGCTTACTTGCTATCTGACCTTCCACACCGACACTACATGTGCTGCTGTGACCTGTGTCTGGAACCTACCATGGCCTGAGTGACCAGGGAAAGGGCCCAAGCCTTCACTTCGGAGGAGTTGTAGAGACTGGTGGATGGGGTCCTATCCCAGTACGGACTACTGTATGGGCCTCCTGACCAACAGGTGAGTACACTATGGGCACAATGCATGTGGCATGAATGCATGGAGTGATGTGTGTGAAGGCATTATATAAGGGGGGTGGGTGGAGGTCCTCTAGGAACTGTATAGATTGTGTGCTGGCCCATGTGTGTGCCAATGGTGATGGAAACAGGTATGGTGGGCCATATGAGTAAAAGGCTGGACTGTTTGTCAAATGGTGTTTTCCTGTGTGTATTTCCTCTGCAGGTCAGCGCCCAACAAAAGAAGTGTATATGGTGTGCCATCACCAAGGATGTGCGGACCCTGGTGGTCTATGGCAGGCGGAGCACCCACTGTTGAAAACGGTGAGAGGACCTGAGATGTTGGGCATGAAAGATGGCAGAGGCCCAGCTGGGGATGGCCTCCTGACAAAGAAGGGGTGCCCGTCGAACCCTGACCCCCCTGATGGCCCGCATACTGGCGGTGGCCTATCCTGAGTTGGAGGGGTGCTTGAGGGCATCACAGCAGCCACAAAGGGGTGAGTACAGTGCCCATCATTACAAATTATGCATGGTAGAGTGGTATCCGGATTGGGGATGTGTGTCTGTGGGTACCCCTAGGCCAGGGCCTGACATTGCAGCGTAGGTCCCCTGGTGGCTCGGGTTCAGAAGGGAAAATCTGGCTACCAAGGTCATAGTCATCCACTACTGGTCAGGGCTGCGAGGATCCCAGGTGTGCTGCATTTTGTGGCGTGTGCCCCTCCCCATGCCTTGGCTGCAAACTATTTCTCTGGTAGTGCTATGGCATATTGTGTAGGCCTGTTCCCTGTGTGTTGAGGGTGCTGTGTACGCCAACGGTGGTGTTGGTGCAGCCACTGACCAAGTATATTCTTTGTCTCTTCCCCCCCTTTATGTTTTGTTATCCTGTCCTTAGGTGCATTAGCATCATCTGGCAGAGGAGCATAGACACCGGAGATGAAGGGAGCTGCATCTCACAGGACCCAGGAGGCAGAGTCCACCGACGATGAGGGCACCAGTGGGACAGAGGGCGAGGGGAGCACCACGGCGGAGACTGGAGGGGACAGTTCTGACACAGATAACTCCTCCAATGGAAGCTCCCTGATGGTGGCGGACATGTCTGTGACCACCCCAGCAACAGGTACATCCACCACCCAGTACCAGTACTGCCCCCCCAGCAGCCCCTCATCGAGTTGCCCGTACCTCACACCCAGGAGGGTGGGCATCTCCTTCGCCCCCAGGCACCTCAGGCCATGCTCCAGTGATCCCTCCTGCCCTGAGTGAGGAGGCTATTGACCTCCTGAGATCCATCTCTGTAGGGCAGTCAACCATTGTGAATTCCATCCAGGTGCGGGAAGCCCAGATGTAACAATCTAATGCATTCCTGTAGGGCATTCATACTGGATTGGCGGCCCAACAGAGATCGATTCAGGCTCTGGCCTCCTCTCTGCTGGCAGCCGTTGTCCCTGTTTCTACCCTCCCCGCTCCAAATTCCACTGCCCAGTCCCATTCTTCTCAACCTCAACCCATCCCAAGCAAACAGGCAGATGAGCATGCACACAAGACAACATCCAAGAGTGTCACAGGCAAACACAAGCACCACACTTCATCCCACAGGCACTCACACAAACACCATCCAGTTGCAGACACACCAGCATTCACTATTTCCACTGTCTCCCCCTCCTCCTCCTCCACCACCTCCCACCCAGTTCCGTCCACACTCACACCTGCATGCACTACATCATCATCCACTACCAGCATCACCACACCAAGCAGAACACACACCTCACTGGCAGACACCTCCACAACAGCCATGCACACGACCCCTGTTTCCTCTCCCACTGTGTCTGTCCCCCCTCCTAAAGTACACAACGCAAGCACTCAGACACCCAACAGTCATCCACCTCACAACAGCATACAGGCCATGCACCTTCCCCCGAAAAGCAGCAGACAGACACCTCCACCAACCAATCCCTCATCCTCCACTCCCATTCCTAATCCCTCTTCCTGCCCCAATGCCCCAAAAAACTGTTCCTATCCACCATTGACTTCTTCCATACCCCTCCCCCCCATCCTGCACGTATGGGCAGGGTAGGAAGAACCCAGCCAAGCACCTCAGCCACACAGTCCACGGGCCCAGTCGTCACCACACCCACTCATGATGGAAAAGGATCCAGACTACATGTCCTGAAGGTGAAGGAGCCTGCCCCAGCTGCCAGGAAAACCAAGGAGCCTGCCCCAGCAGGCAAGAAGGGAAAGAAGCCTGCCCCAGTTGCCAGGAAGACCAAGGAGACTGCCCCAGCAGGCAAGAAGGGAAAGGAGCCTGCCCCCGCTGCCAGGAAGACCAAGTATCCTGCATCAGCAGTCAGGAAGACCAAGGGGCCTAGGGCAGGAAGTATGATGGAGCTCCCACCACCAACCATGGTTGTGCAGCCGTCTGTGGCTTCAGGGGATGAACAGGAGCCTCCCCCTACCAGCAGAACCACCACCACTGTGCAGCCATCCGAGGTTGCAGGGGATAGGCAGTAGCCTCCCCCTACCAGCCGCACCACTACCACTACTGTGCAGCCGTCAGAGGTTGCAGGGGATGAGCAGGACCCTACCACCACCAGCAGCACCACCACCACTGTGCAGCCATCCGAGGTTGCAGGGGATAGGCAGGAGCCCCCCCCCCACCAGCAGCACCACCACTGTGCAGCCGTCACCGCCGGCAGACAGTATGTAATCCTGCCTCCATGGGCTGCTGTGCGGCCTGCCCCTCCAAAGCCAGTGGGTATGATGTCCACCTGAGAGATTGTGACCTTGCACTTCTCAGGATCAAGCACAGGGCATGTTGCCCCTCCACAACCAGTGGGTAAGACACCCACATGGCCATCACTCCGCATGACCAAGAGCACAGGGCATGTTTCCCCCTCCAAAACCAGTAAGCAAGTCACCCACTTGGGCATCACTCCCCAGGACCAAGAGCACAGAGCATGTTGCCCCCTCCAGAACCAGTGGGGAAGACACCCACATGGCCATCACTCCCTAGGATCCAGAGCACAGGACATGCTGCCCCCTCCAGAATCAGTGGGGAAGACACCCACATGGGATCATTCCCAAGGACCAAGAGCACAGGGCATGTTGCCCCCTCCAGGACCAGCGGGTAAGATACCCACATGGTCATCACTCCCCAGGAACAAGAGCACAGGGCATGTTGACCCCTCCAGAACCAGTGGGGAAGACTCCCACTTGAGAGACCGTGGCCTTGCACTCCCCAGGACCAAGCACAGGGCATGTTGCCCCCTCTGGAACCAGTGGTCTTGTAACATCTCCCGGCTGAGGTGCCCCTCCGTCCCCCGTCTCCGCCTGCCTATTTACCAACTGATGCCCCTGATATGTTCTCTCTGTGTTGAAGCAGGTGACATGTGTGGCCTTGGACTTTGGCCTGTGGCCATGTGGCATACAAACATTGTGGACTGGGCTGTGTCCCTTTTTCTGTACATATGTATGTATCTATTATCTTGCCTAACTTATTTTTAATACTGTGTGGATCTCATTACATTCACTTTTTCAAAATCGTTTTGTTCTTGCATTATTCAGCCGAGCTATGGGGTAAAATTGTTTTTATAATGCATCTGGTTCTGTGTATGGTATGTGTGGGTGTGGGGTGTGTGTTGTGCATGTGTGTGTGTGTCACTGTCGTTTTCCTCCCCCCTCTCTTGTGTGGTAGGCGTCTGTACTCACTGTCGTCATTTTCGCTGCCGTTAGTGTTCGTGGTGGAGCAGAACATAGAAGATCATCGGGAAGACATGCAGTTCGGGTTCCATGGTGGCGTGGTTGTTCCCTGTGTCTCCAATGGTGAGTCCTTTCCCTTCTGATCTCAGTTTTCACCAGGCTTTTGATGTCATTGGTACTGCCGCGGAGAAGGTGGCGGTTTGCAGGATCATAATATGGTGGGCAGATCATTGACTTCCGCCTGGCTGTAGGTGGCTACCGCCGTGGTGGCTGTTATTTCGGCCATGGCGGTCGGTGTGATACATTGGGTGTCTTTCAGAGATCTTTCTGCCATGGTCATAATTTGGTGGTAGTTACCGCCAGCCTGTTGGCGGTATTACCATCACTTTATCACCAACCGCCAGGGTTGTAATAAGGGCCTATGTTGTTTAAGGTGTATATCCGATCGGACATGGTATTAATTCCATTATCTACAACAGATAATGCCTTCTGTTAGTTTTCCTGATCTATTTGCCTTAACCTGGCAGCAGCTTCTTGTTGAGAAAGCTTCCAAATTTCTTTATAAACTGCAAATAAGAAACGCTTTCTGCATTGTTTTCTGGGGCCTAACAGGAAATCCTGTAAGTCAGTGTTATTAGACAGAAGACTGAAGTGTTCTATAACAGCATCTAGTGAGGAACTTTTCAACCATTTCTGGCATAGTTTCCCTACACTGTATGTTGTTACTATAACCGCATGTTCAGATGACACATAGTGAGGGTCAGGCCTACTTGTTCTAAAAACCCCCGTGGAGTTTACAAAATGTTTATGACACCCGTTGGAATCTATTGGCCACAATAACCATCCACCAGGACGTGAAAGTGAAGTATTAAACGTGACTTTTTGGACCCATTCATTGAGTTGATCTTTAGTTGCATTTATATACTTCTGCCATTTGTGAAATTTCGCAGGGGCAGAAATACTGGGCTCATTCAAATCCTTAATTTTTGCTAAGCCTAAACAACTTGTCTGTTGTACAGTTTCATTTAATAATATCATTTAAACAGGTATGAGGCATGCTCTAAATAAAGCTTCTTTCTTCATTATTTGCCAACTTGTTGTTCCCCACACACTTTTTAAGTCAATCAACTCCAACCAATATTCATAGCCTACTAGGAAACAAATGAATCCGAATAGATGAATTTTGCATCTGTCAATAATATATGTACTTTTTCCATAAATGCCAATTTGAAATAATCTGACTCAGCATTTTTAACACTGTGCCCAGAAAAATATGTAAATGTTTCAGTATATGTTTCACAATTCCCATGTGGTGGAGTTGGACAATGTTCCCATTGTGTGTAAATAAAAATTGTTTTCGGGGTACTTGCTCTGTGAATGAAATGGTGTCCATAATATTTATAACAAAACATGTCACCATACATTTCTTTGGATTGATAAACATCCTCACTTAAACATACAGTAAAATACTGCAACCCAGTCATCATAGAATTAACTGTTTTCACATCCCAGTCATCAGAAACAACTCTGGGTATTATTACATCATTCATTGACAGTTTAAACACATATGGTATTTGAATGACCTCTGTCGGGCCGTATATATCAAATGTGACTTTACTCAAGCAATCCCATCAGGAATTGGTATAGTAGAAATGTACACGAAAGACAAATCTCTGCGGACCTTGTGAGAAGAAAGATGGGGTTTTAGGACCTCATTCACCAGTTCAACTGTTGATCTTTCAGGAAGGTAGTGATCATGGATTAATAGAAAGAAAGTAATAACTCAGCCAATCCAATGGAAGAAAACTAATACAGTCAAGGAAAGCCACAGATAGTTCCATGGGAAAATAAAGTAATCTGTTTTAAGCCAATTTATCAGCTTACATGTTTTTGGCAGTTCAAGTGTAGAAGAGGCAAATGAGTCCGAAAATGTATCATTGATGTCGGCAAAGTATACAGAAGGAGTTTGTGCAAGAACTGGAGCCGTATTTGAAGGAGGAGAACTAGTAGGAGTCTCCAGCGATGGTTCACTGTAAATGATGCCATCTGTTTGTGTAGAAGTCGAGTCAAATCGATCAGTAATTTCTGTGTTACTTGTTGCAATTGAAGTTAGTAGAACTAATGCAAGATCATTTTACACCCTCCCAAAGCTCGGAGAGGTATCAGCATTACTTCTCATAACGTGTAGAGGGACATCTTGACCAGTATTGAGAGAGATTCGGATACTACTGGTTGTTCTTCTTGGTCTGCTGTGGAGGATCGGCCACATGGTGTAACTTGACATTGTCGATGGGGACAAAGCGGTTTTCTTTGGAACCAGGCAGCAGTGGTAGAATGTCAGTTCTGGTACCGTGTATTCCCAGGACTGGGACCGGTGTGCGATAGGAAGGACCAAACTCCTTTTTTACAACAACTTTTTCATGTACTAGATCCTCAACCTTTGGAATCCAACCGGTAGATGTTATTATTGATACATCCTTAATTCCTATGGAGGCAGCACTGGCAGAATCGTTGTCATCATGGAACTGTTGTAATTCCTGCAAGACAGTCACATGTTCATTTATGTCAAAAGGTGTTTCTGCCACCTCCATCCCAGGACCATCAAGATCTGGAACATACATTTGAGTTCCAAACAGGCACTCGTATGAAGTACGACTCCCCAGGGTCTTCGAGGCAGAGTATTAAGTGCTCTCTGGACTCCATACAAGTGATTAAGCCAACTTCAACCTGTATCTAATACTCTGGCTGTTAAGGATTGCTTTAAATCTCGGTTTCGTCACTCCACAACACCATTTCCCTCAGGATGAAATGGAGACAAGTAATGGAGTTGGACCCCTAACAAAGCCATGGTGTCCCCAAAGGCCCTTGATGCAAAAAGCAGGGCCCTGGTCTGTGTGGAAAGCCACAACTGCATATGTGCCGATAAAGACTTGCAAATCTTTCAGTACGAGGGTCAGCCGAGCGTTGTGGCCACACCCATAGAAATCTGTACCAGGAGTCAACCGCGACTAAGATGTAATTGTATGCACTATCAGGTGTCAGGGGACCACAATGGTCCAAGTACACACATTGTAATGGTGTGTTTGAAATTAGGAGGGGTGTCTGCGGTGGGCATTTGACGGTGGACCCCTTAATTTGTTGGCAGATGTCACAACAAGGGACATACTGCTTGGTCTGTTTGTATAGACCTGGCCACCAATAACATGCTTGCAATAATGATATTGTAGCTGCCACACCAGCATGGGCAGAGGAAACCCCCTCATGCACTGCTTTAATCACCTCTTAGGTCTTTATTGGGAATTACTCAAACTCCCACACCTGGTATTTTTACTTCTGCATCAAAGAAGCCTCCGATCCGGTAGGAATATTTAGCAAGAAATGCTTTTGGTAAGGGCGTTCCTTCAGCCGTGGCTTTCATGGCAGCCCATATGACATTGTCCAGTTTTGTTCTAGGATGAGTTACTGCAGCAACAGAAGCCGTAGCTACTGCTGATTTGGCTGCTTCATCAGCCAGTGTATTTCCTGCAACGTGTATTCCAACGCGCTGGTGTCCAAGTGTATGTACAACATGGACATTTGGTAGCGTTTCCTGAAGATCTGCTACTTTCCCCCACAGAAGTCTGTGATTGATAGTGTTTCCTTTGGAATCTCTGAACCCATTATGGTGCCAGTAATGCAGATATTCATTGAAGGACTGGACACAATAGTACGAATCAATCACAGACAATCAGCGTTAGCTTGTCAGGATCCATGTGTTCCAGTGTCATCACCATAGCCTTTAGCTCTGCTAGTTGTGCAGTGCAACCCCCTAGGATTTGCGTGAAAGTATGCTGTGGATGGAACTTCCCGCCCTCCATATAGCCGCTTACGATTGCACAAGCAGCGGAGTATTGATGCTTTGTTCCTATTGCAGGTAGTGCTGAGCCATCGGTGAACATGACTCTTTGATATTGATCAATAGGCAATGTATTTGCCGGAACTGGGTATTCTAGTTCCTATTTCAAGAATTCTTGAGTTTGTAACAGTGGCTGTCAAAGACGTTGCCCATTGGATCCAACGTGGATGTAATGCATTAGCATTTGGAACGCTGGCTTTGGTAACAGCCTCAAGGGCAGGGAGTGGAGATACGACAATAATGCATTTCCCCTGGGCCAGTGGTCTTTCTTTAATGACAGCCATCTGAAAAGCAGTGAGCATTTTCTTGGTGGAAGCAAAGCGTTGTTCTGCTGCTGAGTACAAATGTGACATAGGTGAAACCAATGGCACCAGCAATTACTCTGATGACTAGGTGTTTTTTATTGCCCCTTGTGTGTAGGTGTTGTGCTGCAAGCATGTCTTGTTGCAATGCTCTGAGAATGTGCGCATGTTCGACTGTCCAGATTTTACTGGAAAAGTCAGGACGTATCAAGTCAGATGTGGGTTTTATGCGTGATGCGTAATCTGGAATGTAAGTTCTGCCAAAATTTAGAAAACCCAATAGGGACTGAAGTTTTATAATAGTATTTGGAGGTTGCAACTGCGTGCATTTTTCTAAGAATTGTGGCCCTAGGCTCTTTCCTCCACTTGATAATTCATATCCCAGAAACAGGACACTAAGGAAGGCTATTTTTATTTTCTTGAAGTTTAATTTATAGCCGAATTTGGCAAATCTCACAACAATGCGGGCTACCTATCTTAGATGTTGCAGTAATTCATTATTCGTGAGATAGATATCATCTACAAAGGACAATACTTAAGGGTCAATGTTGTGTAATATTGAAGTTACATGAGCAGTGAACAGTCCTAGACTGTTCTTATACCCCTGTGGTAAATAACAGAATTCTTTCTGGGAGCCTAGTGGGCTGAAACTTGTTAGGTCTCTAGTCTCAGGCACTATATTTTTGCAGAAGAAACCATTGGAAATATCCAGTGTTGTTTTGTATTTTTTGCGCACTGTGTTGTTCATAAGTGCTGTGCTATAAGAGTTTTGTGTAGCGTATATGCGTGTCTAACTGTTTAAGTGTCTGTAGTCTAAGACTATTCTGTGTGAATGATGCGGTTTAGCTAGAAGGAATAATGGATTATTAATTGGTGAGACACAGAGTTAAATTATGCCCTGGTACTCTAGTTGTGTGAGGATTTCCCTCACAAGTGCTTTAGCATCATGTTTTATTGGGTATTGGAGTTGAGGTTGGGGTTGATTTTTAATTGGAATTACATGATAGGGGGAATCTTAATCCCACCCTACATGGGTGCAATATAACGCGGGTGCCTGTGCCAAAGCCCAATCAATGGCATAGGATTCTGCGAGCTCATTTGGAACAAGGGGCAAGGAAGAATGGTTAATAACCTTCTTCCCCATATGGGCAAGTACGGAAAATTCAGGTGACTAATCCCTTTCGGCTAGAAGAATATCATAAATGGTTATGCCGCAGTCCCAAAAGATTACGTTGATTGTGCGTTCAATGTCTTCTTCCAACTGTAACTTTACTTTGTACACCATGTCAGGCGTGGAGACACGCATGTCCGCAGTTTCAACTTGTAGGAAGTCATCAGTTGCTTTCACCTCCAGATGCTCTTGAAGATTCAGGTGAACTATTGTGACCTCTGCTGTGCTATCTAGCAGACTTGGGGCCAGATGTAGGAAAATCCTGAATTGCGAGTCGCAAGTTGCGAGTCTGAGCGACTCGCAATTTGCGAGTCGCAATGCAGGATGCAGGTTGGTGTCGATGACACCATCTGCGAGTCGCAAGGGGGTCGCAAAAGCACACCTCATTAATATTAATGAGGTGGGTCGCAATTTGCGACCCCCTTGCAACTCGCAGCACTCATAGGGATGGTGGCCAGCTGGAGACAGCAGACCACCATGTCTGTGACTGCTTTTAAATAAAGCAGTTTATTTTTTTTGTAATGCAGCCCGTTTTCCTTAAAGGAAAACGAGCTGCATTGCAAAATGAAACAATGAAACGTGTCAGTTTCATTTTTTCAGGGCAGGCAGTGGTCCATAGGACCACTGCCTGCTCTGAAAAAATGTTTTCAAGGCCATTCACAAAGGGGAAGGGGTCCCATGGGGACCCCTTCTCTTTTGCGAATGGGTTACCACCAGTGTGACACTGGTGGTAACTGCGATTGCTTTGCGACCGCGTTCGCGGTCACAAAGCAATCCTGCATCACACTGCGAACCGCAAATAGGAAGGGGAACACCCCTTCCTATTTGCGACTCGCAGTCCCATTTTGCGAGTCAGTAACCAGGTTACCAACTGGCAAAATGGGAATGGGCATCGCGATGTGGGTTTTGCATGTCGCAAACAGCAATTTTCGCTGTTTGCGTCACATAAAACCCTTTCTACATCTGGCCCCTAGTGCCTACATCTTGTTCTTCAATAGATCCCTCTTCTTGAGTGGCATGACAAATCGCAACTGCTGCCAAATTCTTCTTTTTTAATTGGGGTTTTTGTTGGGGAAGTTTCTCTTCTTTTTTAACAGAAACTTCTGTAGAGCATTGTTATTCCTGTCTCGGTTTCACATACTCAGTTCTTTGCTCTGACCTCCCACCTCTCTCACTGTGTTTTTCCAGTGAGTTCTGAAAGGAATGATATTGGCATGTATCAATATATTGATATCTGTCAGGCATTTTTATATTATCTCCATTTCTGAGATTATATCTATTCTGTGGGGTCTCCGTATGCAGAGAGTCTCCCCTTTTTTTTCTAGGTGTTTGTTGTTTTTTATCTCAGTGTTTTTTAGAACCATCAGGAGCTTCCTTGGTAGTATCTTTATTAGATTTACCCTGAAACTGTGGTTTTGTGGGTCTGGTCCCCAGACAATCTTGATCAATACTAGAGTAGGTCTCTGCGATAATCTTTGGCAGCTCATGTTCTTGATCCTGTGGAGGAACGTCCGGGAGCTACATGTGCACTGCTAGTGCAACTGCTTCCCCTTTAAGGTTACTTAATATTATTGAAGATACAGTGGCAAAATTGACCATAAGTTGCATCCCCAAGACAAAGGCCAGGGCAGCCCCATATTCATCTTGAATTTGTTTTAACACTTCCAATAGGGAAACGGCCTTAAGGCCGACTCCCGAACAACGAAGTCCTGGTTAACGAAAGCGGAACACCGCTTTCCTTAACCACGACTTCGTTATTTTGTGCCTTAACCACGCATGTGCTGAACAACGCACATGCGTGGTTAAGGCACAAACAAGGGAGTCGGCTGAGGAGGACGACGCGACGAGGCGACGATTCAGGTAAGTGGGGCGGGGGGTTGGGGTTTAAGTTTTAGGGCCGGGGGTGGGGGGTCGGGGTATTTTCTGTTTGGGGGCGGGGGTGGGCTTCGGGGTTTTAGGTTTAGGACCAGGGTTGGGGGGTCGGGGTATTTTCTGGTTTAGGGGCGGGGTGGGGGGTCGGGTTTTAGATTTAGGGGCAGGGGTGGGGGTTGGGGTTTTAGGTTTTAGGGGTGGGTTGGGGGTCGGGTAATTTTAGGGGCGGGTGGGGAGTTGGGGGGGTTTAGGGGCAGGGTGGGGGGCTCGGAGTAGTTTTAGGGGTGGGGGTTGGGGTACTTTAGGTTTCAGGGATGGGGTGGGGGTTGGGGTTGTTTTAGGTTTTGGGGGTAGAGTGGGGGTCAGTTTTAAGGGCGGGCGGGGGGTTGGGGTTTTAGATTTTAGGGGTGGGTTGGGGGTCGGGTAATTTTAGGGGCGGGGTGGGGGGTTGGGGGGTTTAGGTTTAGGGGCAGGGTGGGGGGCTCGGAGTAGTTTTAGGGGTGGGGGTTGGGATAGTTTAGGTTTCAGGTTTAGGGCCAGGGTGGTGGGGTCGGGGTATTTTCTGGTTTAGGGGCGGGGGTGTGGGTTGGGGTTTTAGGTTTTAGGGATGGGGTGGGGGTTGTTTTAGGCTTTGGTGGTAGGGTGGGGGTCAGTTTTAGGGGCGGGTGGGGGGTTGGGGTTTTAGGTTTTAGGGGTGGGTTGGGGGGGTCGGGTAATTTTAGGGGTGGGGTGGGGGGTTGGGGGGTTTAGGTTTAGGGCTAGGGTGGGGGGCTCGGAGTAGTTTTAGTGGTGGGGGTACTTTAGGTTTCAGGGATGGGGTGGGGGTTGGGGTTGTTTTAGGTTTTGGGGGTAGGGTGGGGGTCAGTTTTTGGGATGGGGCGGGGGTAGTTTTAGGGGCAAGGGTGGGGGGTTGGTGTGGTTTTGGGGGGGGTCGCAGTAATTTTTAGGGGTGTGGGTGGGGGGGCCAGGGGGAACACATGCAGGAACAATGGATGCCTATCACTAATGCCTTTACCAGGAATGCCTTTACAACGAAAAATCGTTGTTAAGGCATTCGTGGTAAAGGCATTAGTGGTAACAACGAGGTTGTTGTTCCGACCTCATTGTTCTGGCATTCGTTGTTCCGGCAGGCGTCGTTCCGACATACAACCCTTCCAATAAATTGGCAAGTGTCGGTGTACCGTGTGCAGTAGTATAGAGTGTGGCAAATACCCCAAGCGTTGCAATTATCTACTGTGGGAACCAGCCCAAATGGCAAGCACATAGTTCATATTCTATGCTTATCCTGAGGCCCCATATGGGGAAATATTGCTTCCAGTGCATTTATTTTTTGAGCTAACCAAAACGGAATCTCTTCTTGTTTGGTGGGTACTTAACCCATAATCAAATGTACAGTTGCAGGATTAATGCCTGGCGTTACTTCATGTGGTTGCGTCAGGGCAGCACGTGCTGGGTTTGTATTTAATGTTTGCATTACAAACTGTACTAATCATCTGTATATTTCCGTAAGCTCAGTATGTAAGCGGCAGCCTTGAGTTACCATCAAGGTTGCTGCATCAGGGTGCGATGTATATGTGGCCAATAAAGGCCAGGTAGGACCATCATTACTCGGAGGACCTAACCTAAAGTATAGAATTGTATGTGGTAGGGCACCATCAAGCCAATTATTGTGTTCTTGAGAAGATAGAGGTATTTCTAGATATGCAAATGCTCTATATTGTGCAGGTATGTTTGCAGGTGTGTAATGGTGAAATATTTTTGTGTTCCCATCAGCTGCTGCAAATGTGACCAAAGAATAGAAAATGTCTGATCTATAGGCTGGATGAGCCCCAACAACAAATGTAACACGAGCCCCCTGGGCTGTTAGGCCATGTTCCAATAAATGTGCAGTAAGGGGCAGTCGCATATTGACTGCAATTGCTACCCGTTGCGGGTTCGCCATGATGAATGGTAAATTTTGTTCAGCGATAAGCACACCAAATGGAGATTATCCTTTTAGGGTTCAAGTTTGAACAACCTACAGCGTTAGATAGGTACTCCCTACTTAGCTGAGGAGGAAAATCCTCAATACCACCGACTCCGTATATAAAACTGAGGTGTATTTGCATGTAGTGAGACAGAGATACTCAGGAGGACCTTATAATTAGTGCCTGACCAAACGTTGGCGGTGCCATCTCACGTAGGTTCTCATTATCCCAATGAGACTACTGGATTCGAGCAGCAGAATCACTTGTTCTGTGGGGGACTGAGTCTGAACCCACACCATGTGACACCTGTCAATAGTAAGTTTTTATTGAAGTAACTGCATCTTAGATAATAAAGCATGTATTGCAGTAACTAGGATGATGGAGCATAACATGATTAAAATTGTGACAAGGAGACTAAAACATAAAAATAACGCTACCATATTGTCACTAAGATCGTTAAGAATAGTTCCTACCTAGAAAAGGTTAGAGCTTGGCATGTTAAGCTCTAATTCTGCTCTTCAGGTTCCCCTGACATCATCCCTCATACCTGAGCAAGAGGCGTGTAGTCTACATAACCAGCTGCAGCGGAGCATTCAGAAATCAGCATACAGTCATGTTCATCTGGCTGGAATCTCCATCTCATGTACATGAGTCAAAATAGTGTTTTTATAATAAAACAGCTGATGTTCCAAGAAAAGATCCCCACATAAGAGTATGTATGTTTCTGTGAACATTGGAGACAAAGCATACCACGTTTGTCAGCAACCTAGCTTACTGCAGCCTTGAGAAAAGCACTCAGTGAAAGAAATCTCTTGTTTAAGAACGCAGTGCTGACCTAGGTGAAGAACAGCTAGATAGAGAAAATAAAACAAGACCGCAAATGTGGCTATTGTTAAAATAATATAACAGACGTAGAATAAAACATATCTAGGTTAAGCTGCACAGCGGCAGGCCTAGTTTGATAAAATAACGTTTATAAAAACTATAGCTAAAATGGCTACACAACAGGGGCATAGCATTATTTATAATGGGCCCCAATGTGCTCTGCAGGAGTAGGGCTAATCGTTTGGCACTACTCCTGCAGAGTACATCAATAGCATAACAAATTACACTATTTCTCCCTACCCTGCGCCATGGTGCGCTGTATTTTAAATACGGTGCACACATGGTGGCAGTAGAGGGGCGCTAAGGAGTGCAAAGAAAGTGGTCCTGCACTGGGTGCAGCGCAGCTTCCTTAAATATGCCTCTAAGTTTTTTTTGGAAAGGTTCTTGTTAGAAATGGGGTCTTTGGTTGACAGTCAGGTTACCCCGTGTCCAAGCAAGGACCCTCACTCTAGTCAGGGTAGAGGAGAATCACCCTCAGTTAACCCCCACTCACCCACTTGGTAGCTGGCACAAGCAAGCAGGCTTAACTTCAGAAGCAAGGTGTAAAGTATTTATGCCAACACACTCACTAACTCTGTGAAAACATTCAAAATCACACAACACAGGTTTAGAAAAATAGATAATATTTATCTAAACAAAACAAGACCAAAATGACAAATATCCAACATACACAAGTCAAGTTATGAATTTAAAAAGGCAAAAGAGTCTTAAATCCTTTAGAAAACAGTGGAATGTTGTTAGTGTACAAATGTAGCTGGGTAGCGTAACAAATAAAGGTGCACAGATGAGTGTGCATCAGAAAAGGTTAGCGATGTGTTATTTTCTCACTCGTAAGTGAGAGCGTGCTCCATTCCTCCTCCGGTCGGGTCGGCTTGCGTCGTTTCTTTTCTCCCGCAAGAGAGCGATGCATCGATCTGGACAGACACCTCGGGTCCTGGCAGGCTTTGCATTGATTTTCTGTGCCCAGCGATGTTGCGTTGAAATCCGGTTGCACGGTGTGAAGAAACCGTGCTGCATGGGGACTTGCGCCATTAACAGCAGCTGCTGCGGGTGTTGCGTGTCGTTTCTACAGCCATGTTGCGTCGATCTCCCTGCCGGGATGCAGGTGAAGCGTTGATTTTAGCTGCAAGGCCGGCAGTTCATCGTTCTTCAACTGCAAAGCGGGTGGTGCGTCTAAAGGTTCCCCCACATCGGTCTTTGTGTGAATTTCTGTCCTTTTCCACCAACTGCACCTTTCAAGGGCCCAAACACAGGTTAGGGCACCACTTGGCAGGCAGGCCTCTCAGCTAAAAGCCCAAGTGCTGGCAGAAATAAGTCTTTGCTGTCCCTGAGACTTCAACAACAGGAGGTAAGCTCATTGTCAAGCCCTTGGAGATTTTTCACCAGTGGGAAGTCATACAAAAGTCAATCTTTGTCCTCTCTTAGGTAGAAGCAGGTACTGCAGGCCAACCTAGCAAAGCACAGTCACTGGGGCAGTACTCCTCCTCCAGCTTCTCCAGCTCTTCTCCTTGGCAGAGGTCCCTCTTGGTTTCAGAAGTAATCTGATTTTCAGGGATTTTGGGTGTTGTTTTTGTACCTCTTTCTGCCTTTGAAGTAGGCGTACTTCAAAGGAAAGTCTCTGTTGTTTTCAAGATCCTGCCTTGCCCAGGCCAGGACCCACACCAGGGGGTTGGAGACTGCATTGTGTGAAGGCAGGCACAGCCCTTTCAGGTATAAGTGACCACTCCTCCCCTCCCCTCAGCCCAGATGGCCCATCAGGATATGTAGGCTACACCCCAGCTCCCTTTGTATCACCGTCTAGAGGAGAGGTGCAAACAGCCCAACTGTCAAACTGACCCCGAAAGGGAATCCACAAACAAACAGACCCACAGAATGGTTTAAGCAAGAAAATGCCTACTTTCTAAAAGTGCCATTTTCAATCACACAATCTAAAAACCAACTTCACTAAAAGATGTATTTTTAAATTGTGAGCCCCTGCCCGTGGGGCTACCGAGGGCTTGCCTTAGGGGTGCCTTACATCCATAAAAAAGGAAGGTTTATGCCTGGCAGGTGGGTACACTTGCCAAGTCAAATTGGCAGTTTAAAACTGCACTCACAGACACTGCAGTGGCAGGTCTGAGCCATGTTTACAGGGCTACTAATGTGGATGGCACAACCAGTGCTGCAGGCCCACTAGTAACATTTCATTTACAGGCCCTGGGCACCTCTAGTGCACTTTACTAGGGACCTACCAGTAAATCTAATATGCCAGCCATGGATATGCCAATGTACACATGTAATTTATACAGGGAATACTTACACTTTAGCACTGGTCAGCAGTGGTAATGTGTCCAGAGCAAACAAAATACCAAAACCAGAGTCTGGCACGCAGAAACAACCTTCGAAGTAGAGGCAAAGAGTTAGGGAAGACATACCCCTGATGCCAAGTCTAACAGCTCTGGTATGACCTTGTAATATATGGGATAAAATTCCCCCTGCCATACATGGTAAGGTCTTTGCAAGTCACCTCAGAGTTGCATAACCTTATAATGGAACTCAGCCTTTGGCCTTGTTCATCTATATGGTTACAGAACTCCTCGGTGACTTGCAATAAACGTATAATGTACTCAAGGGGTTCTTTGTCCCTTATATAATTGATGATTTGTAACACACCCACTCATTGATTATGAAGAATTTACATCCAAACTTAACCGTAATAATGTATTACAGTGAGTTCTGACATTACAATGCGTTCTACCAGACCTATTAAAAGAGGGGAAAGGCAGGTCAGGTTAAGAGCATAATCAAAGCAGCTGTCGAACGTACAAACAAATCATGACTTTTCCTTCTTCTCTGTTTTTCTGTGAAGTGACAAATAGAAAGAAGGCTTCATAGCAAAATGTTTATTTTTTGCAATCCTGGGGTAATTGTAGAAAAGTTATAACCTTTCTGCATGTTTTTACACATTCCAAATTACTGTGCCCTTTTTAAAAGCTGAGGTCTGCTCTTGGAGAAGTCAGTAGAAAGGAAATCCCGTTGAGTATTAGGTGCCAAGGTGCAGCCTGGGAGATGAAGTCCTGACCCTCAAATGTTGCACCTGAGCCTGATGGACCTGGGAGAGTTATGAGAGTGCAGTTTGGTCACCTGCCAGGGAATCTACTGCAAGTTCAAAAAAATACTGGTTTGGATGCAACCAGAAACCAGTAAATCCGTAGCAACTGATTTTGCACTGAACTGACCGAGTTTCATGGGGCCTCAACCCCTGAGGCCAAAGTCATCCCCTCATGCTTGTGGTCTAAGGGATAACCACACGAAGACCCCTGGCACCCACTCAGCATCATTTGAGCATCTTCAGCATCATGCATCTTTTGCATCAGGACTACTCCATTGACTTCTGAATCTGGACTGAAAACTGCTAGAATTGGCAAGCAACTATCCTTTGAATTAAATTTCCTTTTAGATTTTTGTGATTAGCTCCATGCTGGAGTTGGCACACACGAGTGCCTAGAGAGTTATTTTGATCTTGTTTCTCATGGCTAACCCAAAACTGCATTTGCAATATACTACGAAGATTTATTGTGTTTAGTCAAAAGTAGGTGTGGGCACAACTCATGTAATTCCATGTAGCCTAATCGTGGAGAAATGCACAAAACTTCTGTGAGATTACATGGAATTACATGAGAAAAGTATTTCTGCATTTAGCGGAAAATGCACCTAGCAAGGATACATTTTGCACTTTGAAATATGAAATAGCATTATATGCAAGAGAACGTGAATAGCGAGCTCATGCAGCTGCTCACGGTCACCTAATGTGCACCTGGCATAGGATTTGCTCCCAATTTACTCCTGGTATTTAGCTCTAATTTCTTAGTACAAAATGCAACCTTGCATCCAAAATGGATGCAAGTATGCAATCTGTACTAGAAAATACAGAGGTGTAGATTTATATAGTGCAGTTTATCACCCGTGAGGGTCTCAAGACGATGTCCGTTGGCATGGGTAGATTAAGTGATTTGCCCAGAATCACAAGACATTGGCCCATATTTATACTTTTTGACGCTAAACTGCGCTAACGCAGTTTAGCGTCAAAAAATTTAGCGCCGTCTAACGCCATTCTGAAGCGCCATGCGGGCGCCGTATTTATGGAATGGCGTTAGCCGGCGCAAGCAGACCGGCGCTGCCTGGTTTGCGTGGAAAAAAACCACGTAGACCAGGCAGCGCCGGCGTTGGGAAAAAATGACGTTAGGGCGTCTTAAAATGGGGCAAGTCAGGTTGCGTCGAAAAAATCGTCGTAACCCGACTTGCGCCATTTTTTTTCGACGCCCATCCCCCATCAACATGACTCCTATCATTGTAAAGATAGGAGTCATGCCCCCTTGCCCAATGGCCATGCCCAGGGGACTTATGTCCCCTGGGCATGGTCATTGGGCATAGTGGCATGTAGGGGGGCACAAATCAGGCCCCCCTATGCCACAAAAAAAAAAAAAAAAATACTTACCTGAACTTACCTTAATGTCCATGGGATGGGTCCCTCCGTCCTTGGGTGTCCTCCTGGGGTGGGCAAGGGTGGCAGGGGGGGTCCCTGGGGGCAGGGGAGGGCACTCTGGGCTCATTTTGAGCCCACTTGTCCCTTAACGCCATCCCTGACCGAGGCGTTAAAAAGCGGCGCAAATGCGCCGTTTTTGGCCACGCCCACTCCCGGGCGTCTCTTTTGCCCGGGAGTATAAATACCACGTAAAGGCCTGGGAGTCATTTTTTAAGACAGGAACGCCTCCCTTGCATCTCATTAACGCAAGGAAGGGGTTCACGCTAAAAAATGACGCACACTCCGGGCACTTTGGTGCCCGAAGCGTCTAACGCCATAGTATAAATATGGCGTTAGTTGGCGTTGGTTTTGCGTTGAATTTGCGTCGAAAAAAACGACGCAAATTTGGCGCAACCAGAGTATAAATACGGGCCATTGTGCCTACAAATCAGTCTCAATTACCTAGTCTGGCTTAATCACATTAATTTCTCCTATTACCATGGCAAAATCAAAATTCCTTACAGGCCTAGTGAAAAACAGGAAATTATTATTTTTAAAAAGAATAATGTTTCACCTCAAGTGAGCTATTGCTTGGTTGCTTATACTGTAAAATTCCTCAATGAGTGCCCCTCATGGTCAAAGTGACAAGGGAGACATGGGCATTGTTAGACCTGGCATCCTTGGCGTGGTCTTACCTGTCTTTTTTGCCTTTGCTTCCCATGTTTTGACTGTGTGCTGGACTCTGTTTTGCTGTTTTTGGTACTCTGGGCACTTTACCACTGCTGACCAGTGCTGAAGTGCAAGTGCTCCTGTGTAAAATGTATGTGTAATTGTCTTTCCATGATTGGCATATTTGATTTACTACTAAGTCCCTAGTAAAGGCACAAGAGGTGCCCAGGGCCTGTAAACCAAATGCTGCTAGTGGGCCTGCAGCACTAGTTGTGCCCTCCACATTTGTAGTCCTGTAAACATGGCTTAGACCTGCCACTGCAGTGTCTGTGTATGCAGGTTTCACCTGCCAATTCAACTTGGCAAGTGTAGCCATTTGCCAGGCCTGAACCGTCCCTTTTTATACATGTTAGGCACCCCTAAGGTAGGCCCTAGGTAGCCCCATGGGCAGGGTGCAGTGTATGTTAAAGCTGGGACATGTACTGATGTGTTCTACATGTCCTGGCAGCGAAATACTGCTAAATTATGTTTTCACTGTTGCAAGGCCTGTCTCTCTCATAGGTTAACATAGGGGATGCCTTTAAATATATTTTAAGTGCAGTTTTCCTTTGGGAGCTGACAGAAATACAGAGGTTGGTGTCTCTGAACTCACAATTTAAAAATACATCATTTGGTAAAGTTGTTTTTTAAATTGATATTTTGAAAATGCCATTTTAAGAAAGTGCAAAAACAAAAGAAGATGGATGGAATGCAGAGCAAATCAAACATTCAAACCCAGTCACAGATCTGGGTTTAATTCATCAGTTCTTTTGCTTGCCATGCCATTCCATTTGGACCCAGCCATATGCAAATCAGTCTTGGCCTTGTTCCCCATGGGAACATTCCAGCCCGAACTACCAGGCCAGGTCCTCCCTGAACCAGAAACAAGCATCCTGGGACCCTGGCTTCAGGGTATCACTTTTCATCACCCAGGCTAGCTTCAATATGGTAGCATAGCAAGCACAGGACCCACGTCTGGGCATACCCTTCCCACTAGGGGCGACAAATGCAAAAAAAACAGAAGCTGGATGGATTGCAGAGTAAAATAGACTGGACTTTGTTTTGCATTCCTGCTTGAGAAAAATCTCCAAGGGCTTAAACTGAGCTTGCCTCCTGTTTTGAAGTCTCAGGGACATCAAAGATATCCTCTGCCAGCACCTGGACTCTGCGGAGACTCCTGCCCTGTCAAGTGGTACCCCATCCAGTCCCTGGGCCCTTGAAAGGTGAAGCTGGCAGAACAAGAGCTAAAAATCCATGCACAGAACGCTGTTTGGGGAAACTTCCAACACACCATCTGTAACGCGGCTGATAAACGATGCACCACTGGCTTCACGGCTGAAATCGACGCTCCACCTGTATCGTGGCTGAGAGACCAACGCATCACGGCTGGAGAAACAAAACGCAACACCTCCTTGCAGCTGCTGATAGTGACGCAAACCCCACACAACTCGACTTTCTAACACCGTACCAGCGGATTTCTCACGCATCATCCCTGGGCGTCAAAGTCATTGTGAACCTGCACAGATTCTAGGTGTCCCGTCCGGAAATCAACGCATCGCTCTCTTGAGAGGAAGAAAAGCGGCACATCGCCAACCTGACAAGAAACGATGCACGGCCTCACTTGTGAGTATGGAATCAACGCATCGCTGACTTTTCCGATGCACGCTCGCCTGTGCAGTTTTATTTTTTACGTAAACCAGTTACTTTGTGTAAAATCAATCATTCTCTAAACTGGTGTGATGCCCATTTTGTAGTGTTTTCACTGTATTACTGTGTGTGGTGGTACAAGTAATTTACACATTGCTCCTGAGTTAAGAGTGCCTGCTCGTGCCAAGCTACCAAGGGGGTGAATGGAGGTAACCAGGTGTGTTTCTCCTTTGCCCTGACTAGAGGGAGGGTCCTTGCTTGGACAGGGGGTAACCTGATTGCCAACCAAAGACCCCATTTCTAACAGGCATAAATCCACAACCTGTTGGAAGTCTATAGACGTCCTCATGCAGGCACAGCATTATGGATCATCACTGGCCTCATAACTGCAGGTATTGCTGATGATTGGCTTCTAAATTCTAAGTTAAAATGTACCATTTTAAACTAAATAACAACAAAATTCACTAGTTTTTCTTAAATGAAGTAACTAAAGCATTTTCACTTGCCATGCTGAGTAAGTTCATTAAAGATATTAAAATGTCATTTCAGATGCCATCATTGGTGTTATCCTTTTCTTTTTACGTAGCAAATAGTTCATCATGATACATGTAACAAACATGGTGCATAAGATAAATACTTTACTTACATTTAGTACTGTTCCCATAAATCTGAACCATACAAACACAACGTCAACACCTTAATGGAACGAGGAAAAAGCATTGCAAGTTTAAGACGATCTGTCCCCCACAAGAATTATTCAAAGAAATGAATCTCCAATACACAGACAATCCAAACCTAAATCTACCTCAATAAAACCCACAGAGACCTAAAACAACTAAAGTTTTAAAGTATGCACTCCAATAGATCCAATAATAGACTCCATCAACAAAGTGAAAGTGCTCTGACAATACTAGAACTTTTTCCAGCAGTCCCCGCAAAACAGAGATTATGTTCAAATAAGCAAAGTTTTATGGGCTTCCAATGAAGTGCAGATAAGCAAACAGTACCAGATTACTCCAACCTATGCAAGAGATGCCTAAGCCTTTATAAAGTGCATGTGCTCTGACAGTACTTACTCCTCCTTAAGACCACTCTAACAGTATACTGTCACAAGATGTACTGCAAATTGAGAAGTCCTTCTAGGGCTTCTTATATTGTCCAAGTAACAAAGAATTCCAGATTTTTTCAAGCTTTACAAGGGATGTCAAAATCCTTTATAAAGTGCATGCGATCTAGAAATACTTTATATTCTGGATCCCCACTACAAACAAAATATCCCACGGTTGAAAACAAAGACCATATTACATGGTCCAGTCCTCTTGACCATATTTGTGCACCACCCAATCAACTGGAGGAGCCCAGTCCGATATCCCTGTTTCGTTGCTTTCCTGCCCTTACACCAATATAATGTTTTCTCTAGATTGTACATATTGAAGAGCCAAGAAATTCACTGCTGGATTGTAGGTGGCTCAGAATTGAGCCAGGCTGCTGCTATAGTCAGTCTTGGTACTGTCATGGCTACAAACACAAAGTAGAGCACCGTCTATTCCCCTGCATATTATCATCTATCCCAAATAACATGGGGAGGGGAGGATTCCTATGTTTTCCACAAGCACCTCTTCTAAAAAAAAATCTCCATCTCCCCTCTTAACAATTGCAGTTTCCTACATGAGCAAAATATACAATCAAATCCTCCCGCTCTCCCCAAAGTGGGAACATTGATTGTTGAGCCTCTTATTCCAGCTGAACATCTTATCCAGATTAAGAAACAGATTAAACACTGTCATCTAATGTTGATTCCTTAGAGAAGCAGTTAGTAACACTTCTGAGCTAACATACTCATATTTCTGTAAATCAATGCACATACACCCCAATCTATTTGACCATCTTTCAGCCTGCTGCTGTATATCATCTGGTACTGTACTGAACAAAGCTTTATACATTTCCCCAGTTCCTAACCACCTTGGGTCCCTTTACAAATTCCAAGAGCTGGATTTTGCTAACTGAAAGTTGTCCTTTACCAAGTCTTAAAATGAGGTTCCTAATCTGCAAATATTTGAAAAAGTACTGAATGAGCAGTCTAAATCTCTCTTGGAAGTCTGTAAATACGCAAAGTTCCTCATTGTTGAAGCCGAACAACTCCTGCCCTTTCCCATACCCTACAAATACCGTAACGAAATACATAAGGAAAAATAGATGATCTTGAAAGTTGGGTGTATTTGTTATACTTAGCGATCCCTATTTTTGCCTGCAACGCTTTCCAAAATTTGAAAGCTGTTGTGACCAGTTTGAATTTAACCTTCTTGTAGAAGCTCGACTCAGGATTCCAAGCAAAACACCAATGGGCATCTTCGCCCACAGCCGGTTGGTAAATTGATGGTACCTCACAGCATACTGCTGCCAGGTTACCAATATCTGTAAAGAGAATCCCCATATTTTGTAGAAGCAATGCCCAGTAGTATTAACTAAAATTCAGTAGTGCCAACCAGCTTTACTTCTAGGAGCACTAAGAAATTTACGGAGCCCCACACTCTTTTGTACTATTACAGAAAGTTAGAGCGGATTGTTGTTTAAGCCAATGCATTTCTCCTTCAAGAGGTATTGACCTAAATTAGTAGAGGGTTTTCACTAATTTAATCATTTTTAGATACATTATACCTACCCACTTAAGTTAGGTGTTGGTTGCTTATTCTAGCTAGATCCTGCCTCATTTTAGTCAAGATTGGTGCATAGTTAATATCGGTAACCCTGCCTGTTTCTGCAGTGATATTGACCCTGGATACGTTGCACTTTCCACTCACATATTTTTGTTCAAGGCGATCCCCCTCCTGCAAACAACCTGTGCCTTCCCTTTATTCAGGAGACAGCCTGAAGAAGCCCCAACACTTCAGCCCCCTTCTTAATTTCCCTCAAGGAGCTTGGTGGGTCTGGAGTATGCGCCACAATGTTTACAGTTTACAGTTTACAGTTTACAGTTTACAATGTCATCTGCATGTACCAACTTTTTGGTATCCCTCCCCATTGTCTTCACTAGCATTAATAAAGGTTTACCCATTAATCGTTTGATGAAGTGGTCTATACATAATGCAAAAAGAAAGGGGGATATTGGACAGCCTTGTTGAGTCACCGTCATGACCATAATTTTCTCTGACTGTCCCCCTATCAGTTGAAGTCTAGCCATTGGTGTTGGACTGTAGTTTATTAGTAGCTGTAGGTAGGTACCCACCACTAGTAACAAGGCCATAATCACAAAAAAAGGTTAAGTGAAGGTCTCAAAAAATGTATCCCTTGCTCAGCCCTTGGTAGCTGGTAACAAGCAGACAGGCTTGACTTAGGAGACAGGTGTGTAAAGCATGTAAAAACGGCAATGCATTAAATAGACACGATGTACAATACAAATCCAACACCAATTTATATAAATAGGAAATATTTTTAAGAGTAAAATGAAACCAAAACAACAAAAACCCAATGTATGGAAACAGTGATAGGAAATGTTAAAGATTAAAAGTACAACTAGAGCTTAGAGCTTAGAAGCAAATAGCGCTCAAAGGGTTGAAAAGGGTTGCGCTGTCCCGGGACAAAGAGTTCCTTCTGCCCACGATGTAACACTTTTACACTTACTTTTAGAACTGTTTCTTGATGCAGGAAAGTGATCCACAACCCCAATCCAAGGTTCCAGAATCTATGAGTTGCTGCTTGGGATTACAAGTGCCACAATGAACCTGGCCAAATCCTTAAAAGGCCACTGAACACTCTCCAGCTGGGCTCTTCTGGCAGGAGTTGATGCAGGTGACTCCTGGTAGCTCCTTTATATTTGTCGCTTACAGGAAGTTCACTCCTGAAACCTTTAGAAGCCAGGCAAAGTTCTTTTTACGTTGAAGATCAAAGTGTGCAGCAGGTGCAGTCCTTAAGAGTGCAGTCCTTTCATGTGCAAAGGGTCCAACAAAGCAGTCCTTTTTCTCCAGTAGTTTCATTTGAATCTTTGGGGATCCATAACATCATTCCAAGGTTCCAGAAACTCTGAGTTGCTCCCTGGGACATTGCGACTAAAATGCCCACAATGCATCTGGCCAAATCCTTAAAAGTCCTCTGAAAACTGTCCAGCGGGCTTCTTCTTAGTGGAGATGGTACAGGCAGAGCTCTGGTAACCTGTTGCTTTCAGGGATTCTACTCCTTCACTTCTTGAAGCAAGGCAAAGTCCCTGGGGCTGTAGTTCCACAGTGTGCAGCAGGTGCAGTCATTCAGAGAGCAGGCCTTTGGGGTGCAGGCCAGGGTTCCAGCAGGACAGCCCTTCTTCTCCTTTCAGTTTCAGGCAGGGATCTGAGTTGCTAGGCAACTCTCCCATATTTATCCAGTGTTCTTGGGGGACAAGCACGAGGGTACCCCTTACCAATGGGATGCAGGGTGACACCCAGAAGTATGACAACCTCATCCAAAGTATGGCATATTCTTGTCCCAGAAAGCACTCTTCCTTTAAGATACAAAATGAAAGATCTTTCTTCTGGGTGTTGAGATCTGTCTAAGCCATCCACTGGTATGGCTAAGTTTCCTGAACACTCTCCTTCCAGCCCCTCTGCTAATTCAATTCCTGGGGTCTTATCTGGATGGGGGTGCAGGAAGTGGGGGTGAGCCTGTGTCCTGTACTAACTGTCCTCTATCTTTGAAGACCTGTTTTGCTACCCAGGCCCTGCCTGGCTTTTGTTCTGCAGCTTGCAGAGCTCCACCCACCAGATGTCCTTCTGTCTTCATGCAGGCCACTTCTCACCTCATTAGGACAGCTTGGGTTAGCCTGGTAGAGGCTGGCCAATCAGAGAAGGGCTGTTGGAAGGCTGAATTATGGCTCATCACAAAAGCAAGTCCTATAACTTATTTTCTGTAATTGTCGTAATAAGTTTAACAGTGGATTAATGCTATCATTTTAAGTGTTTGAATTATATTTTAGCTCCTTCCTATCAATACTTCAATAAAGTATTTCCAAATGGAACTAATGCATTACAATGGGGAAAAACACAATTGGCAGTTTTTTGCTCATCAAGGCATATAAAACATATGTTCTAATGTTTCTGCTCATAGTTACAAGGCACCCCACCTCTGATGTACCTAGGAGAAATTGTAGGGGTAACTTATATATATAAATAAGGTACTTTAAGACTTTGGAAGTACCTTTATTTCTGAAGTTGCATTTAGTCAGGGCTGCAGTGCACACAAGTGCATTAAATCTGGTGGGTCTCTAAACTTACATGCCCTACCATATAGTAGGGTGTCAGCATCAATTCTAATTAAACCTGATTACCATGTACTTTTTATCAGAGCACAGGCCCTAGGTCTGGTTAGAAAAGCCCAAAGCACAAGCAGAAAACCAGCATCTAGTAGTCTCAAACTGGGGCAAAAATTGGGGGGAAACTGCAAAAAGCCCTGGTTTGGCATAGTTGGCTTTTATGGTATAGAGGCCTTACGACTCTGATCAGACTGAGACCAAAACAAACTGCTTATATTTGAGGACTTCCCAGTAATATTCCCATGACACTTTATTGAAGGCTTTTCTATGCATCAAGCAGGATCATAGCCACCTGTACCTTGTTCCTTCAGCCATGTCAAACAGGGTAGTTACACGTCTTAAGTGATCTGTCATACTGCTGACATGGATAAACCTGTGCTGCCAAATTAGCTATGACTCTGCCCATGTGAAGTGCCAAGATTTTTAAATATAATTTAGCATTGCTGTTACTAAGGATATTGGTCTGTAGGAGCCAGGGTTTATCTTTCTTCCGAAAAACCACAATGTTAGTGCAGCCCCATGAGGCAGGTGGAACTCTATTCCCCTGCACACCTACAAAGATATCAGTCATATCTTTGGCTAATTCCAGGAAGAAAGTTCTATAGAATTCTATAGAACTTTTATCTGGCCCATCCGCTTTACCTGCTGCCAATGAAAATAGTGTTATTTTTTATTTTGTCTGTACTATCTTGAATTTTACATTCTTCTACTCCCAGCCTTAATATTGATCCCTCATCTAGGAAAGCTGTCATCTAATTCATTGGTTGAGTCCCATCCTCCAGGAAAATGTCTTGATAGTAATCCTTAAATACTTTTGAGATAGCTGCTGTACTGACCCGGGTTCCCTCCCTCTTTAGGATGCCTTCTTTAACCCTGTTCGAGTCCCTCTGCTGTGTATAAAGGGCCAGTAGTCTTCCCACACTCTCCCCATATTCAGAAAAATCGGCTGTGTGAGACTGAAATTTTTCAGCGAGAGACCAACTGTGATAGGACGTATTCCTAGCCTTGGGCACAATCATTCTCTGTTGAAGGTCCTGATCATCCTGTATCTCTGTGATCAATATTGTTTGTTGACATTCAAGTTCAGATAGCTTGTTGTCTTTGACTGTGAAATCCGAAGCTTATGGTTTCCCCTCTAACGACGGCTTTTAATGGATCCCTCACTAACTCCTCGGCTGTGCTATTCCTAATAGCCGGAAACTCAGCCAACCATCCCCTCATGTGCTCCACATAACTCACATTCAGGAGTAGCTTTCTGTCAAAAGTCCAACATAGGCCCTCATTACAACCTTGGCAGTGAATGCCGCTCACCCCCATGCTGACTGCCGCCAACATACCGCAACAGTGGTGGTATACCACTACGGGTATTATGACCCACACATAGAAATCCACCACTATACAGAGTCGCGGACAGGGTCAACACCGTGGGGCAGCACCCCAGAACAAGGGATGACATCAGGAAGAGGTGGAACGACCTACGGAGAAAGGTGCGTTCCGTGGTTGCAAGACAACAGATAGCTGTAAAGAGGACTGGCGGTGGACCCCCACCTCCTCCCCCACAACTAACAACATGGGAGGAGCAAGTCGTGGTGATCATGCATTCTGAGGGCCTCGCAGGAGTAGCAGGAGGACTGGACCCTGATAAGTCAAATATTTATTACTAACACCCCCCTACCTTCATGCCACCACAAACTCCTACCCTCACCCCATCACTCTACCACCTCACATATACGCCACCACCACAACCCACCCATCCCAATACCAAGCCCTGCATGGAACACCAATGCATAGACCCCCATCACAGACCTGCATGGACACCCATCACCACAGCACGCAGACTAGTGACAATCACCTAGCCAAACCAATAACATCTCACACAACACATATGCCTTGCTAATAACAACCATAGAGTGACACATATCCATGCACAAGATGACACATGCAGAAACAATAACACTGCATTTACATCCCCACAGGACCTCCACTCAACATCACCGGAGAGGAGGTGCCAGCCACATCCCGTCCCCCCCAAAAGAGGCCCACAGGGATGACAGCAGCTCTGCACGCCTGTGTCACAATGACCAACCTGGCCCATCAGGGATCTCTGGACAGTTGGTGACCCAGCCACAGTCCCAAACCACCACAGAGCCTCCCCCTTAGGAAACACCACCACAGCACCCACCCAGCTGGCCCATTCCTCTGTCCCTAGGACACGTCAATCAGCAGTGTGTCCACCACTACAGGAACCCCAGGCAACCCCACAAACACAGGACGATCAGGGACCTGGGGTCAGTGGCAGTGGGCACACAGTTCAGGGGACAGAGGCACAGGACAATAGGGAAGCTGGGAGGACTGCTGTGCGACAGTGGGAGGACAGGCCCAGGGAACCGACTCTCCACGACGCACTCACCAACATCCTGGGAGCATACCACCATTTCCAGGAGACCATGGGCCAGATACTGGCCAAGTTGCAGGAGATCCAGCCGCTGCAGGAGGGACAGTACCTGGGGATCAGGGAGGACCTGAGGGACATCCACACCACCCTAGTCACCATTGCAGGGGTGCTGGCAGACATGGCCACCACCTTGAGGGAGGCAGTGGCACACCAATGGGCCCCTGACACTAGCCACACCGAAGAACAGCCCTCCACCTCCGCCGATGCTAGTAGACAGGTGGCCCCGCCACTGGAACAGCAGGCCACCAGCACCCCATCCCCTGCAGAAGGAGAACCACCATGCAAACGGTCCCTGCGATCCAGGCAGAAGCCAGAGAACAATGCCAAGACCCCGCCAGGAAATAAGACTCTCCTGTATGTCACCCTTGTGTCCCACTGTGTCACCCTGTCCACCTTGAACTGCCATTGCTCCCCTCCCTATGCCCCCTTGGACAATGCACCTGTGATACAAATAGACTGGACTCTACCCTGGACTTTCCTCCATCAGCAAACCACCCATTCCAATGCCCCCCCCCCACTTATCAGCACCTAAATATACACCCTTGGAACAAAATCAAATATGGAGTCTGTAAACTGTGTCACAAATGTATTAACTCCACAAATTGTAAACATTGCAATTCAAGTGTACTGCAATATTTACATAGGTCTGACCTGTAGTGGCCAGCAGTAAACACACCAGGAGCCAGAGTGGGGCACAGAGATCGGAAAATAGAAATGTTAAAGGGTACAGTAAGTGGCCATAGAAATAGGGAATTCAGGCTGCCATGTTCAAAGTCCAACACAAAACTGCAATGGAAAATGACGTTACTGTGTCTTACCTGTGTGTCACTGGAAGTACTGCTTAATTAGTGTGGTTCTGTTGTCCACATCTTCTTCCTCTGCCTCCTCTTTCTCATTGTCCACAGGTTCAAACGCTGCCACACAACCATCCCCAGGCTCATCCTCCTGCAAAAAAGGCACCTGGCGTCTCAAGGCCAGGTTGTGCAACATGCTACATACAATGATGATCTGGCACACCTTCTTGGGTGAGTAGTACAGGGATCCACCAGTCAGTTGGAGGCACTGGAGTATGGCCTTGAGGAGGCCAAAGATGCGCTCAATTATCCTCCTTGTTAGCCCATGTGCCTCATTGTAACGTTCCTCTGCCCTTGTCCAGGCATTCCTCACCGGGGTCAGTAGCCATGAGAGGCTGGGGTAACCAGAGTCACCTGCAAAATCAAGGGATACCTGTTAGCCACACACTCACCCTTAGGGCCAACCCCATACCCATATACCTACATAAACTGGGTGGGGACATGCACTCACCTATTAGCCACACGCGGTGCCTCTGGAGTTGAGCCATCACATATGGGATGCTGCTATTCCTCAAGATAAAGGCATCATGCACAGAGCCAGGATACTTGGCATTGACATGGGAGATGTACTGGTCCGCCAAACACACCATCTGCACATTCAGAGAGTGAAAGCTTTTTCTATTTCAGAACACTTGTTCTTTTCTCTGGGGGGGGACAAATGCAATATGCGTACCATCAATGGCACCAATGATGTTGGGGATATGTCCCATTGCATAGAAGTCAGCCTTCACTGTGGCCAAATCCTCCACCTGGGGGAAGACGATGTAGCTGTGCATGTTTTTCAGCAGGGCAGACAACACTCTGGTCAGCACGTTGGAAAACATAGGGTGAGACATCCCTGATGCCATGGCCACTGTGGTTTGGAATGAACCACTTGCCAGGAAATAAAGCACTGACAGGACCTGCACTAGAGGGGGGATACCTGTGGGGTGGTGGGTAGCTGAGATCAGGTCTGGCTCCAATTGGGCACACAGTTCTTGGATTGTGGCCCTATCAAGTCTGTAGATCAGGATAATGTGCCTATCCTCCATTGTCGCAAGGTCCACCAGGGGTCTGTATATGGGGGGATGTCACCATCTCCTATTCACCCCCAGTGGTTGAACTCTAGGGTGAAAAACGGTGAGCAGAAGGTCATATTCACACATATGTCAATATTAATATGCATTTCTTCCTTTACAGAAACAGTATGTAAACTCGTGAGTCAGTTGATGTGCCAATGTCTGCTGTGACACAGTTAGGTGCAATGGCCTGTGTCCCACTGAAATGGCGTCTGCCTGACCTGTGAGGAAGGTCAAGTGGAAATGAGGGAATTCCTCTGGCGTTGTGTGACGTTGCGGTCGACGACTGCCGCACAACACTGCATTGGTTATCATTGGGCCCTATGGGTTCCAGGAACCAATGGCGATGCACGCTGGTGGTGACGGTACGCACCGCTGCGGACGTGACCGCCATTTTCTATCTGTGCACTCACTTGCTACCTGACCTTCAACAGGAGAGGACTTACAAGTGCTGCAGTGACCTGTGTCTGGAAGCGACAATAGCTCAAGTGTCTGGGAAAAGGGCCCCTGCCTTCAGTTTGGAGGAGTTGGAGAGACTGGTGGATAGGGTCCTACCCCAGTACCCTTTAGTCTATGGTCCTCCGTACAGGTGAGTACACTGTGAGCATGATGCGTGGGCCATTAATGTATGGATTGCTGTGTGTGTAAGCCTCGTGTAGGGGGGAGGAGTCTGAGGGGTCACGGGCAGAGTGCTGCATGTACGGTGGTCAATGTATGTGCGTAAGGGGATGGGGGAAATGTTGGGCCATAAGTATAACAGTCCAGACAGTATGACTAATACCTTTTCTGCTGTATTTTTTTCTGCAGGTCAGCGCCCATCAGAAAAAGGGTATTTGGCATGCCATTGCCAAGGAAGTGCGGACCGTGGGGGTCTTTGACAGGCAGAGTACCCACTGCCGCAAATGGTGGGAGGACCTGCCCCGCTGGGCAAGGAAGACGGCGGAGGCCCTGCTGGGCTGGTATCCCAACGAGGATGGGGTGCCCGTCGTACCCTGAACCCCCTCATGTTCTGAATCCTGACAGTGACCTATCCGGAGTTGGATGGGCACTTGAAGGCATCACAGCAGTCACAAGGGGATGAGTACAGATTCAGATTCATGACTTTGCGCATATTAAGGTATTACCTGGGTGGGGGTGTGGGCTGTGGGTGCTTGTAGGCCAGGGCAAACATCACAGGGTACGTTCAATGATGGGCAAGCTCAGATGCACTCCAACCCCAATAGTGTTAGTGGGTATCTACTACTGGACAGGGTGCTGTGGGCTTCAGGTGTGCAGCTAATGGTATTAGGCATTGTACCCCAGGGGCTGGTGACTAGCATTGTAACTGGTAGTGCATGGCCTAGTGCATAGGGCTGTTCCCTGTGATTTGTGTACACCAACGGTAGTGTTGTAGCTGGAATTGACCAAGTGTATCCTGTGTCTCTCCCCCACCTTTTTGTATTTGTCACCCTGTCCTTGTGTGCATTAGCATCATCTGGCGGAGGAGCAGAGGCACCGGCAAAGGAGGGAGCTGCATCCCACATGGGCCTGGAGGCCGAATCCACTGACGGTGAGGGCACCAGTGGGACGGAGGGCGAGGGGCACCACGGCGGAGACAGGAGGGAACAGTGTCTGAAAGTGATACCTCCTCCGATGGAAGCTCCCTGGCGGTAGCGGACACCTCTATGACCACCCCAACTAAAGGTTCAGCTGCCACCCCCATACAAGAACCTCCCTCCCAGCAGCCCCTCAGTGAGTTTGACATGCCCGCTCACCCAGGAGGGTTTGCATCTCCTTCGCCCCAGGCACCTCAGGCCCTGCCCCAGTGAGTCCTGCTGCCCTCAGTGAGGAGGCTATTGACCTCCTGAGATCCCTCTCTGTTGGGCAGTCAACCATAATGAATGCCATCCAGGGTGTAGCAGGGCATTTGCAACAAACAAATGCATACCTGGAGGTCATTCACTCTGGCGTGGTGGCCAAACAGAGAGCATTCCAGGCTCTGGCCAATGCACTGATGGCAGCCATTGTCCCTGTCTCCATCCTCCCCCCTCCATCTTCCTCTACCCAGTCCCAATCCCCTCAACCCCAGCCTATCCCAAGCACACCTTCAGACCAGCAATCACCCAAATCAACACACAGATGTGGCTCAGGCAAACACAAGCACCACACTTCATCTCACAAGCACTCACACAAGCACCATCCACATGCAGACACACCAACATCCACTGCGTCCCCCTCCTCCTTGTCATCCACCTCCCTCCCAGTAGCGTCTCTACTCACACCTGCATGCATTACATCCTCATCCACTACCTCCATCACCAGCACGCCTATCACTACACACCCCTCACTGGTAGTCACCACCCTGACATCTATGCACACGTCCCCTGTGTCCTCTCCCACTGTGTCTGTGCCCCCTCCTCCCAAAGTACACAAACGCAAGCACACAGACACCCAACAGCCATCCACCTCACAACAGCATCCAGCCCATGCACCTGCACCCAAACACAGCAGACCGACACCTCCTACAACCACTCCCTCTTCCTCCACTCCCAAACCTTCACCCTCTTCCCACCCCAGTGTTCCTAAGAAGCTTTTCCTAACCAACATTGACCTATTGCCTACCCCTCCCCCCGTCCTTCACCTCGGGCCAGGGTGGCCAGAACCCAGCCCAGCACCTCAGCCACCCAGTCCATAGCCACTGTGGTTTCTGCAGTTACTGCAGGTGTGAGAGGCTCCAAGGAGGCACCCGTCAGCCCAGCCAGTGTGCCAGCACCACCTGCCAAGGCCAAGAAGGGTCCGCCACCTAGCAAGGGCAAGAAGGGGACACCAGCTAGCAAGGGGAAGGAGGCACCACCAGCCAGCAAGAAAAAGACACCTGCTGGCAGAAACAAGGAGGCACCACCATCTGCCAGGGACAGGAAGGGGCACACAACATAGGCATGGCACTTCAGCCGTCCGAGACTGCAGGTGAAGGCCTGGAGGCTACCACCACCACTGGAAACACCGCTACCTGCACCGCAGCCAGCACCACCACCTGCACCACGGCCAGCACTGCCACATGCACTGGCACCAGCAACACAACTGACAGCAGCAGCAGCCCCAGTGGGCAGCCATCCGAGGCTGCAGGTGAAGGCCTGGAGGCTACCACCACCACTGTCAGCACAGCCACCTGCACCGCAGCTAGCACGGCCACATGGACCACCAGCAGCAACACTGCCAGCAGCAGCAGTCCCAGTGGGCAGCCGTCCGAGGCTGCAGGTGAAGACCTGGAGGCTACCACCACCACTGCCAGCACCGCCACCTGCAGCGCAACTGGCATCCACTGAGCAGCCATCACCGCCAACGAGCAGTGTGTAGTGGTGTCTACATGGGCTGCAGTGCGTCCTGGCCCCTGCAACACCTGTCGGTGTGACACACAGGTGAGAGACTGTGACCTTGCCCTATCCAGGATGAAGCACACTGGGCACAAGGCCCCCTAAGAACCAGTGGAAGAAGCCATCCACTCAGCCCCTCCTTGCCAGGATGAAGCACACTGGGCACAAGGCCCCCTCCAGAACCAGTGGAGAAGCCATCCACCTGAGAGACTGTCCCTTTGCACTCCCCTGGACCAAGCAGTGGGCAAACCACCCACTTGAGAGACTGTGGCTTTGCAATCCCCAGGTCCAAGCAGTGGGCAAACCACACAGTTGAGAGACTGTGGCTTTGCACTCCCTAGGACCAAGCAGTGGGCAAACCACCCACTTGAGAAACTGTGGCCTTGCACTACTTAGGAGCAAGCAGTGGCCATGGAACCCCCTCCAGGCCAGTGGCGTTGTACCATCTTCCGGTTAAGGTGTCCCCCATTCCCCGTCCCCCTGAGGTGCCTGTGTATTTTCGACCTGATGTCCCTGCAGTGTTCTCTCTGTATTGAGGCAGGAGTCAAGTGTGGGCTTGGCCTGTGTGTTTTGGGCCAGTGGGCCATGGACATTTTAGAGTGGGCATTGTCCCTCCTTTTGTATATATTGTACATACTGTTTCTAGATTTAAGTACGTATTTTTCTAAGACTTTACTATTACACTCATTTTACTCCATTCCTTTTGTCCTTGCATTATTCCTGAGGGTTACGGGGTGTATATGTAATGTTGTTGCATCTGTTTGTGTGTATGGCTTTGGGGGTGAGGGTGGGGGTGGGGGTGTTACGTATTGCGTGTGTGTGTGTCACTCTCTTTTTCCTCTGCCCCTCCCTTGTGTGCTAGGTGCAGTACTCATTGTGGTTGTCTTCGCCGGCATTCGTGTTCCTGGTGTATGAGAAGGTACACCAGCATTGGGAACACCTGCAGCTCGGGCTCCATGGTGTTGTGGTTCTTCCTTGAGTGTCGAGAGGTGAGTCGTTTCCCTTCAGAGTAGTGTTTCTGGCGTGCTTTTGATAGCGTTGGTACCGCCCCGGAAAAACTGGAGGATAGGCGTGTTGTGATGCAGTGGGCAGTACATTGTCTTCCGTCTGGCTGTTGGCTGTTACCACTGCATTATTTGTTGCTATCGCAGTGGCGGTCGGTGTGTTAAAGTGGCTGTTTGGATTGGCAGTTTCCACTGTGGTCATGATTCTGATTTTTTTACTGCCGGCCTGAAGGCGGTGTTACTGCCACTTTCTCACTGACCGCCAGAGTTGTAATGAAGACCATAGTGTTGCCCTATTGTTAGAAATGGGGTCTCTAGTTGGCAGAGGTATACACCCTTGTCCAAGTACGGACCACAATCCTAGTCAGGGTAAGTCACACACAATTCATATTATCCTGTGCCCACCCTCTGGTAGCTTGGTACAGAGCAGTCTGGCTTAGAAGAAAATGTGTAAAGTATTTGTGCAATAAATCATATAGTAACACAGTGAAAACACCACACAATTACACCACACAGGTTTAGCAAAATAGATAATATTTCTCTGAATAAAATAAGGTCAAAATGACAAAGATCCAATGAGCACAAGTTGAAATATCACTTTTGCAAGATTTGAAATAGCCTTAATCCTTTGAAATAAACAATTGTCTCTTTGTTACACACAGTACCTGGTATGCATAAAAAATAACTATGCGCAGAGACCACATAGGAGGAGATGCGTGGAAAAATGAGGTGTGCGATGGATTTTCCAGGGCGACACAGATCATGAGTTGTTTCTTTCCATGCTACAAGGGGCTTGCGTTGTTTTTCGGTGCGCAGTCTTGGTTCCTCACTGCGATGGGGGGATATTTGGATGACCAGGGATGATGCGGGAAAAATACTTGATGAGTTGGAAGAAGACACATGCGCTGCATTGATCCAGTAGGTGATGCGTCAAATTTTCCATCACAAGGCAAGCGCTGCATTGAATTTCTACTCGGGAAGTTGGGCTGTGTCTTTCCGGTCAGCTGTTAGGCAATTCCTTGGTCGCAAGGCAGGCTCTGCATCCTTTCCAGTAGGCGTTGTTTCAATTTTCAACGCACAAAGTAGTTCTTTGTAGAGATGAAGTCTTTTTACCCCTGAGACTTCAGAGAACAGGAGACAAGCTCAATCCAAGACCCTGGAGAGCACTTTTGGAGAAGGCAGAATCTTTCTCAGGAAAATCAAAGGCCAGCAGGGCAACAGCAGGGCAGCAGTCCTTCACAGCAAAGCAGTCCAGATGAGTCCCTTGGGAAGCCAGGCAGTTCCTCTTGACAGGCTGCAGGTGTAGATCAAGAAGTGCCTGAGTTGGTGGGTCAGAGACCAGGTTTATATGCCCAAAAATGCCTTTTAAGTGGGGAGACTTCAAAGAGTGGTTTTGAATTGCAAGGGTTCCCCTTACAGTGCAATCCTGTCTGCCAGGGTCCCAGTAGAGGGTTTGGCATTCCATTGTATGAGGGAAGGTCACTAGCCTTTGTAATGTAAGTGTTAGGCTCTCTACCCTTCCAGCCCAGGAAGACCCATTCAATATGCAGATAGGTGCAGGTGTGACTGAGTGTCCTGTGTTTGTGGTTGTCTGGTTGAAATGCACAAGGGAGCTGTCAACCAACCCAGCCCAGACATTGATTGGAGACAGGCTGTAAGGTACAGATGTTTTTTAAGTGCAGAGAAAAGCTCGCTTTCTAAAAGTGGCATTTCTAAAATAATAATATAAAATCCAACCTCACCAATGAGCAGAATTTTCTATTACCATTTTGGTCATACTAAATATGACCTGCTTACCCCTTTCAGATCAGAATCAACCACTCAAAAAGTAGATGGGAGCAGTCCTAATGCTAGTCAATGAAAGGAGGAGGCCTCACAGTGCAGTAGTGGAAAACTGATTTAGGGGTTGTTCACTGCCAGTACATATAAAACACATAGGTACGTGTCCTGCCTTTTACCTACATTACACCCTGTCCTATGGGTTACCTAGGGCCCACTTTAGGGGTGACTTATATGTAGAAAAAGGGGACTTTAAAGTTTGGCAAGTACTTTTAAATGCCAAGTCGAAGTGGCAGTGAAACTGCACACACATGTCTTACAATGGGAGACCTGAGACATGGTTAAGGGGCTACTGAGGTGGGTGGCACAATCACTCCTGCAGGCCCACTAGTAGCATTTAATTTACAGGCCCTGGTACGCCTATCACTACACACCCCTCACTGGTAGTCACCACCCTGACATCTATGCACACGTCCCCTGTGTCCTCTCCCACTGTGTCTGTGCCCCCTCCTCCCAAAGTACACAAACGCAAGCACACAGACACCCAACAGCCATCCACCTCACAACAGCATCCAGCCCATGCACCTGCACCCAAACACAGCAGACCGACACCTCCTACAACCACTCCCTCTTCCTCCACTCCCAAACCTTCACCCTCTTCCCACCCCAGTGTTCCTAAGAAGCTTTTCCTAACCAACATTGACCTATTCCCTACCCCTCCCCCGTCCTTCACCTCGGGCCAGGGTGGCCAGAACCCAGCCCAGCACCTCAGCCACCCAGTCCATAGCCACTGTGGTTTCTGCAGTTACTGCAGGTGTGAGAGGCTCCAAGGAGGCACCCGTCAGCCCAGCCAGTGTGCCAGCACCACCTGCCAAGGCCAAGAAGGGTCCGCCACCTAGCAAGGGCAAGAAGGGGACACCAGCTAGCAAGGGGAAGGAGGCACCACCAGCCAGCAAGAAAAAGACACCTGCTGGCAGAAACAAGGAGGCACCACCATCTGCCAGGGACAGGAAGGGGCACACAACATAGGCATGGCACTTCAGCCGTCCGAGACTGCAGGTGAAGGCCTGGAGGCTACCACCACCACTGGAAACACCGCTACCTGCACCGCAGCCAGCACCACCACCTGCACCACGGCCAGCACTGCCACATGCACTGGCGCCAGCAACACAACTGACAGCAGCAGCAGCCCCAGTGGGCAGCCATCCGAGGCTGCCGGTGAAGGCCTGGAGGCTACCACCACCACTGTCAGCACAGCCACCTGCACCGCAGCTAGCACGGCCACATGGACCACCAGCAGCAACACTGCCAGCAGCAGCAGTCCCAGTGGGCAGCCGTCCGAGGCTGCAGGTGAAGACCTGGAGGCTACCACCACCACTGCCAGCACCGCCACCTGCAGCGCAACTGGCATCCACTGAGCAGCCATCACCGCCAACGAGCAGTGTGTAGTGGTGACTACATGGGCTGCAGTGCGTCCTGGCCCCTGCAACACCTGTCGGTGTGACACACAGGTGAGAGACTGTGACCTTGCCCTATCCAGGATGAAGCACACTGGGCACAAGGCCCCCTAAGAACCAGTGGAAGAAGCCATCCACTCAGCCCCTCCTTGCCAGGATGAAGCACACTGGGCACAAGGCCCCCTCCAGAACCAGTGGAGAAGCCATCCACCTGAGAGACTGTCCCTTTGCACTCCCCTGGACCAAGCAGTGGGCAAACCACCCACTTGAGAGACTGTGGCTTTGCACTCCCCAGGACCAAGCAGTGGGCAAACCACCCACTTGAGAGACTGTGGCTTTGCAATCCCCAGGTCCAAGCAGTGGGCAAACCACACAGTTGAGAGACTGTGGCTTTGCACTCCCTAGGACCAAGCAGTGGGCAAACCACCCACTTGAGAAACTGTGGCCTTGCACTCCTTAGGAGCAAGCAGTGGCCATGGAACCCCCTCCAGGCCAGTGGCGTTGTACCATCTTCCGGTTAAGGTGTCCCCCATTCCCCGTCCCCCTGAGGTGCCTGTGTATTTTCGACCTGATGTCCCTGCAGTGTTCTCTCTGTATTGAGGCAGGAGTCAAGTGTGGGCTTGGCCTGTGTGTTTTGGGCCAGTGGGCCATGGACATTTTAGAGTGGGCATTGTCCCTCCTTTTGTATATATTGTACATACTGTTTCTAGATTTAAGTACGTATTTTTCTAAGACTTTACTATTACACTCATTTTACTCCATTCCTTTTGTCCTTGCATTATTCCTGAGGGTTACGGGGTGTATATGTAATGTTGTTGCATCTGTTTGTGTGTATGGCTTTGGGGGTGAGGGTGGGGGTGGGGGTGTTACGTATTGCGTGTGTGTGTGTCACTCTCTTTTTCCTCTGCCCCTCCCTTGTGTGCTAGGTGCAGTACTCATTGTGGTTGTCTTCGCCGGCATTCGTGTTCCTGGTGTATGAGAAGGTACACCAGCATTGGGAACACCTGCAGCTCGGGCTCCATGGTGTTGTGGTTCTTCCTTGAGTGTCGAGAGGTGAGTCGTTTCCCTTCAGAGTAGTGTTTCTGGCGTGCTTTTGATAGCGTTGGTACCGCCCCGGAAAAACTGGAGGATAGGCGTGTTGTGATGCAGTGGGCAGTACATTGTCTTCCGTCTGGCTGTTGGCTGTTACCACTGCAGTATTTGTTGCTATCGCAGTGGCGGTCGGTGTGTTAAAGTGGCTGTTTGGGTTGGCAGTTTCCACTGTGGTCATGATTCTGATTTTTTTACTGCCGGCCTGAAGGCGGTGTTACTACCACTTTCTCACTGACCGCCAGAGTTGTAATGAAGACCATAGTGTTGCCCTATTGTTAGAAATGGGGTCTCTAGTTGGCAGAGGTATACACCCTTGTCCAAGTAGGGACCACAATCCTAGTCAGGGTAAGTCACACACAATTCATATTATCCTGTGCCCACCCTCTGGTAGCTTGGTACAGAGCAGTCTGGCTTAGAAGAAAATGTGTAAAGTATTTGTGCAATAAATCATATAGTAACACAGTGAAAACACCACACAATTACACCACACAGGTTTAGCAAAATAGATAATATTTCTCTGAATAAAATAAGGTCAAAATGACAAAGATCCAATGAGCACAAGTTGAAATATCACTTTTGCAAGATTTGAAATAGCCTTAATCCTTTGAAATAAACAATTGTCTCTTTGTTACACACAGTACCTGGTATGCATAAAAAATAACTATGCGCAGAGACCACATAGGAGGAGATGCGTGGAAAAATGAGGTGTGCAATGGATTTTCCAGGGCGACACAGATCATGAGTTGTTTCTTTCCATGCTACAAGGGGCTTGCGTTGTTTTTCGGTGCGCAGTCTTGGTTCCTCACTGCGATGGGGGGATATTTGGATGACCAGGGATGATGCGGGAAAAATACTTGATGAGTTGGAAGAAGACACATGAGCTGCATTGATCCAGTAGGTGATGCGTCAAATTTTCCATCACAAGGCAAGCGCTGCATTGAATTTCTACTCGGGAAGTTGGGCTGTGTCTTTCCGGTCAGCTGTTAGGCAATTCCTTGGTCGCAAGGCAGGCTCTGCATCCTTTCCAGTAGGCATTGTTTCAATTTTCAACGCACAAAGTAGTTCTTTGTAGAGATGAAGTCTTTTTACCCCTGAGACTTCAGAGAACAGGAGACAAGCTCAATCCAAGACCCTGGAGAGCACTTTTGGAGAAGGCAGAATCTTTCTCAGGAAAATCAAAGGCCAGCAGGGCAACAGCAGGGCAGCAGTCCTTCACAGCAAAGCAGTCCAGATGAGTCCCTTGGGAAGCCAGGCAGTTCCTCTTGACAGGCTGCAGGTGTAGATCAAGAAGTGCCTGAGTTGGTGGGTCACAGACCAGGTTTATATGCCCAAAAATGCCTTTTAAGTGGGGAGACTTCAAAGAGTGGTTTTGAATTGCAAGGGTTCCCCTTACAGTGCAATCCTGTCTGGCAGGGTCCCAGTAGAGGGTTTGGCATTCCATTGTATGAGGGAAGGTCACTAGCCTTTGTAATGTAAGTGTTAGGCCCTCTACCCTTCCAGCCCAGGAAGACCCATTCAATATGCAGATAGGTGCAGGTGTGACTGAGTGTCCTGTGTTTGTGGTTGTCTGGTTGAAATGCACAAGGGAGCTGTCAACCAACCCAGCCCAGACATTGATTGGAGACAGGCTGTAAGGTACAGATGTTTTTTAAGTGCAGAGAAAAGCTCGCTTTCTAAAAGTGGCATTTCTAAAATAATAATATAAAATCCAACCTCACCAATGAGCAGAATTTTCTATTACCATTTTGGTCATACTAAATATGACCTGCTTACCCCTTTCAGATCAGAATCAACCACTCAAAAAGTAGATGGGAGCAGTCCTAATGCTAGTCAATGAAAGGAGGAGGCCTCACAGTGCAGTAGTGGAAAACTGATTTAGGGGTTGTTCACTGCCAGTACATATAAAACACATAGGTACGTGTCCTGCCTTTTACCTACATTACACCCTGTCCTATGGGTTACCTAGGGCCCACTTTAGGGGTGACTTATATGTAGAAAAAGGGGACTTTAAAGCTTGGCAAGTACTTTTAAATGCCAAGTCGAAGTGGCAGTGAAACTGCACACACATGTCTTACAATGGGAGACCTGAGACATGGTTAAGGGGCTACTGAGGTGGGTGGCACAATCACTCCTGCAGGCCCACTAGTAGCATTTCATTTACAGGCCCTGGTCACATGTAGGGCACTGTACTAGGGACTTATAAGTAAATCAAATATGCCCATTGGGGATGAACCAATTTTACCATGTTGAATGGAGAGAGCATATGCACTTTAACACTGGTTAGCAGTGATAAAGTGCGCAGAGTCCTAAAATCAGCCAAAACAGTGTCAGAAAAGTGGAGGAAGGCAGGTAAAAAGTTGAGGGATGCCCACCCTAATGCTGTCAGGTCTAACACCTATCTGTCATTATATCCTCAGTCTCCACAATCAGTGTATTATTGTCTGCAAAACCCCTGTGGAGCCTCCTAATACCCACTTTGCTAATTGAGGCTGCTGAGACTAAGAAATAGTTCAGCCATACGTGATTCTTATGCAGATGAGAAAAATATGTATAGCCCGGATCAGGAGCTTTGAGCTTGAACCAAACATGTACCGACCCATGATCGTCCAGCTGCTGACTAATAGCCCTGTATACCCTAGGCTTTCTCCCTTGATAGATGCCCGACTGCACCAGGTCCTTACTAACTTCGATATTGATATTGAGATCCCCACAGCCTACTAAAGGAGTTGGCCATGAAGTCAGCTTCTTACCGAGACTGTCTATAACTGCTACCTCATCTATATTAAAGCCATAGATAGAACAAATAGTGAATGTTGCCCCCCAATTTGACGTTCCACATCACCCATCTGAGCAGCTTGTCTCTCAAAGACCATTTAACTACTTCCAGATCGTTTCTAGCAAAAATAACAACCCCTGTGAATTAAATCTCTGTGAATTATAAGCCAGAAGAGAATATCCCTTTATCCCTAGCCAGGCTTTCTTGTCCCAGGGTATGTGGTCTCTTGTTCACAAATGATATCAGCCTTAACATTTCTAAATACCTCAACAACAGTTTGACTTTTGGACATGCCATTCAGCTCACAAACAGTAGCAATGAATATAAATATTTTCGTAGCTGGCATTGTTAGTCGCTTTCACTAAACTATTGACCCACCAGACGTGTAGAGGCTCCTTAAAGCTGTTGATTTGTAGCATCTGGCAGTACTGTTTTGATGATACAATCACCATCATTTGTCTAGCACTATTGCTCCAATTTTTTTGATTTAGCAAACAACCCACCAGCCTCACCCTCTTTCCTCCCCCTCTGTCCACTGCCCCACCAGCCTCCACCCCTCCTTCCAAATTCACCCTCCCTCCCCCGTACCTCAACCATCCAAATGAAACTTTGGAACCTACGCTAGTCCGGGCAATGGGATATGTGCCCTCCCCTTGTGGCCAAGCCAAATCAATCTCATAAATAACAATCACTGTGACAACAGTTTAGCAGCTAGCAGACCAGATAACCCAAATTGCACAATGAATAAAAAAACAGAGGTAACTGAAGAAAAAGAGAGAAGGCCCCCAAAAGGGAATAGGAAATGAGCACAGACAGAAGTAAAAAACAGTAGGCAAACACTAAAACCTCACAGAATCTGTTCTAAACAGTCATAGCTTTTTACTCTCTGGTGGCTATGCCTAAACTGTGATATGGGTCTACCAAGTCACTCTGGCATTGCGGTAATAGCTGTGGTGGCTGTCATATCATTTCAGCCAGAATTTTTTAGCCTTAACCTCAGAATCAAAAACATGAATCTTGTCATTTCTGATCATTTTGAGTCTTGCAAGTAGGTTTGCACTCCCTGATCTTGAAATCAGCTACCTCAACTTCAAGGGTCTCTTGACGATGGCATGAAAAAAATCCAGTATAGTGAAGATTGAGCAGCCATCAACACTTAGCTTAGCATCAGGTCAGGCCTTCTCAAAGACAGCCTGTCTTCTGAAAAAGACCAACATTGCTCTAGTTTTCTCCATACTGAGTTCCTGTTGCTCTCTCATCAAAGAGAATCTATGCGTCCTCTGAACTTACTGTGTCCAGTCCCAGCTCATGAGTTTTGGTAAGGCTTTTGAGAATAGATTAATTATGAACCTACTGGTAACTGCTCTCCTCCAGACCTTCTTCAATCCCCAGGACTCTCAGATTATTGCAGCATTGCTGTTTTTTGATATACTATTGCTTCCAGTGTGTGTCGTTGAGCTGTGCCTTGTAGTACCCTGCTTGTCCTTTCACTGCTGTCACATCAATCTCGACTATGGTACTCTGTGTTCCAGAGAGGTCATCCTTTCAGATATGTCTGAACAAGTGAACAAGTTTTGGTTAGTTTAAGCATTGCCCCCTGCAATTTCCTTGCAGCTGCCCTAGTCCTGCAGTCATTGGCTTGTGTCTCCTCTCTATATGCCATTATACATTGATAGATGGCCTCAATGATCAGCACTTCAGCAGTGAGGCCATATCGTTATGTATCTTGGGTATCTGTACTACCTTTTACCATCTGTGTGCTAGTGTAGTCCCCTTTCAACTCCCCCCATGGGTTTATTTCGTGGCATACTTTTTTAGTTTTATCATTTTTGAGAACTTCCTTTTCAACAGTTAGCTTGGTGCTGTTTACCATGGTACCGCTTGCATCACTTAGTGAGCTCTCGCTGAAGTCATCTAGGAAGGAATCAGACTGATTCCCCCACAGTGTGCAACCTTTGGCTTGACATGGCATGAGGTTGACTGCAGGGCTTGACGTGTGTCCAAGCCCTATGTCCTAACCCCACGGCGACTGATTCTCTGCCACTCACTAAATTTGACTGTGATCTCTGTGAGTTTGGCCACAGACCCTGGCCTAGAGACAGGCACAGTTTTCAACCCCTATTGGTACCCAATCCTCCCCTTTGTGTGCCATGGAAATTACTGCAGGGTCTGGCTTGCCCCAAGGCACCCCACCCACTTTGTTTTGATCCCACAAAAGTAAGGGGTCACTCTGGCTCCCACAAGAATCCCCTGGGATCGCAGCACCTCCATATTTTTTTTAATTTTTATAAATGTTGCCCCATGGGGCTTCCCCTGGGAATTTCCAATACTTTGCAGGTGATCAGGGTATCTCTGCTGGCCCTAATGTTTTTTTTTTTTTTAATTTTGTGAACATAGGCTCTAAATCCACGTGTCCTGTAATGGTGGCTGCAACATTTCTCCTCATGCTGTTGCCAGCAATCAGAGAGCAAGCTCGTCTAGGCCTTGTGGGAGCTTCTGCTTCCATGTGAATGAGGGGGCTGACAGGAAAAAAAAAACTCATCTCCTGATCAGATCGCTCTATTATTTGAAGTTGTGTGCCAATGGGACTCCTGCAGGAATCCTCACTACCTAACCATTCAGGTATATGTACATTTTGAATCTAAATTTACTGAAAACTACTGACCTTATTCACACCACAGCTCAAAAGCATGCCATATGTGTAAAGATCTAACTATTGCCAGGTCTAACACTGACAAATTTGGAAATTGCTTGGAAGTTTGCATTTTGGGACCAATCTTTTTCTTCATCCCCACTTGACAGATCCCCCTGAAACTTTCCAGGGAGGAGCTCAGGTGAAATGTTTTTTTTTTTGCATGTTTCATGAAGATTTGTCAAGCAGTGCCAATGTTACAAGAAAACCAAAAAATCAATTTCTTATGGTAACTAGATCCTAACTATAACTACTACAACTACACATGTGGGTAGTGTAGATATGAATTGAAGCCTACATATGACATTTTAAGACATTTACCTCCCATGCCTTTTGGGCAGTTTAAGTGCCATGCACTTACAGTAAAGCTAAACAGACAAAATGGTTCAACCCAATTTTACCAATATCAGTTGAGGGTCAACACAAATACACTGTGTGCAAGAGGTATATATGCTACATATCCTGAATTACATTTTAGACAAAATTCAATATTATTCAAAGAATAGCGAAATTTACATATTTATTGCAAATTAATTTTGACAAAAACATATCAGCCGTCATCATTGTTAGTAACTTCTTTCAGATATTTGTAAGCCCAGGGGATGACTCATGTTTTACTCAAGAAAGAACAGAAGATACCTACAAAGTTAAAACCAGTCTGCTAAAAGAAATTTCAATGATGGAAGAGTTGGTTCATTGTGTCAGGCAGCGCTTGAATAGAATAACATTATTTGAATTAATAGAAATATTAATATTGTGAGCCATACGCCAGGATGTCGACTTCTGCTGGAGTAGCACCTTTGATTCCCGCTGCGTCCCAGAAGCTGACGAAAGTGTCTGGAGGCCTATTAAATGACACATTGGAGATATCAAACACTATATAAAGAAATCTATCATAAAAAGCTTCTAGTCAAATCATCTGTGTTAGACTTCGTGCTTTTAGGTATGGTATTACAGGGACTGGATTAGGAGTTTTTGGGTCAATGAATAAGTGAGACTTGGTTGTACCTTACTCCCAACTCTTTTAAATACTTTGTTAATGATTTCACAACAAAAACAGTCTCTTTCACCAATTATGTTCCATTCCTGGAAATTAATCCAATAATGAACCACCTATACAGTGATCATACTTATTACACACACAGAAAAATTTACTTCATACATTATGATACTTCTTTGGGAGATGTGGACAGTGTAAGACACTAAACATAATAAGAAGTGCAATGCATTGATTGTTGGAATCCCACACTCTCCATGGAGTTCATTTGATCTACATAATTTGAAATCGGTGCATGTTACCCATTTTAGGTACTTCAGTTTGAGCTAAACTAAGCTAGAGGATTGAAATAACCAAGTGGCAAAGAGATATTTAGATTAGTGAACGCTGGCTGAATCTTACTGCATTACAACTTTAACAATTTTAAAAATGGTGCTCCACTTTCAGCCCCTATTTGAACTTTTTCAATCTATGTTGGAATCCTCAGCCCAAATGAATGGGTTAGAACTGATGCCTGCCAAAAGGAATGTCACAGTTACCTTGGCACAGGCACATACAATGGTCTCTTTGTGAGTGCTCACCCTATCTTTACACTTGCTATTCCATCAACCCTAATACCGCCTCAAAAGGAATGGGGCAAACCAGACCTATCCTTAAAAAGGGGAAGTCAGGTTCTTTTCAACACAGTAGCAAGCAGAGATAAGGCACAGGTGCATCTTAAAATAGTGTGAGCCTGCGCTCCTGAGATGTGTACTTCAAATAATGAGATGTCTAGTGACAGTACATGCTACTTGCAGAATATTTGCATTAACAAAAATTGTACAATTTAATAAAACAAACCCCGGTCAATCTGCTACGCGCTCTCTCTTTCTGAGAAAGATTTCACTATTGTCAAGTATTTGAAAAGGACTGTGTACAAATATACATCTTGGTTCGAGGCACTTCTATTTCAATTATCTTCAGAAAAACGTCTTTCAAACTCCAACACAAGTACTGTTATCTATGCACAATTGAGATATAGCCTGACGAAGACCAGAGCTGAGGTTTACTGCTCAAAAGTTGCTTAGGCTTCAATGTTATCTATATCTTGAGCCAATCCAGTGAGATAATCATGACAGGAATACATGTCTGATACATATCCATATCCCTTCCACTTTCAATGTACACAAAAGAAAGCCGCTCCACACCAGTCTTCGCTACTTTACTTCCTTTTCTCTACCACACAACAATGCTACATTTCAAGGACAACTCCACAGCCCAAAGTTTCAATTTTAACAAGACTTCTCACCACCCACACACATATATCCTACAAAATGTCTTCTAAGATTGGTGGATTAGGAGAACAACATCCAAAAACAACTCCATATCTGTCCATTTAAAGAAAATACAATCACTGGTAGTAGGCCACATACAACCTACAAGAACAATACTCACTCACCCACTGTACAAATTCACACCATCTTCAAAATTGCTCCTTTTAGCTGCTTATTAATAAATACTTGTTCTATTTCCAAAGCAAGTGAAGCATCTTATTGACAGACACAGCACCTCGCTTACTCTTCATAACTGAATCATGGTTACGGAAAGACATGGCTTCAGTATTTATGAAGCTATTCCACCAGACTATCAATCTGTTTATTTAAGGAACAACAACTTTCACCCAGCTGACAAGGTTCTAGGGCTCTCCTTGTCAGATGCAAACCTACCCCATCATTTTTCTCTAACATTCTCCTTCTTTGCAAACTACCCCTAACTAATGGAATATTCACAAGCATTTTTCTTTGCAAAGTTTCAAAACTTCTCACCAAATACTCAAACATATGCATCTTTGTCTCGCCTTAACATACATAAATAGGCAAACCTAAAATGGCTAAAAGTTGAACGATTCTCACTGACCTGTATACACTCGGCCTACAACAGCTTATTCCCATATCCACACACATTGCAGCACACACCACAGATGTCATTTTTGGAAACCCAGATCTAGTAGCATTCCAAACGGTTACTCAGGTCATGTGGTCAGACCAGCTACTGGCAACTACATATCAACCTTGGAACAAGCTAAATCTGGAGGACCTAGGAACACAGCTTATAATATTTTTAATACAGACATGGACACAATAAACTCAGTTCAAAAACTCCATGGATAGATTCATGAAGCTTTTGATATAATAACCCCACAGAAAAATAACAAAAACAGCCATCAAGACAAAACTCAACTCCACAGACAACAGATCTTAAAGACCTAAAAAGAACTACTACTCCAAAAAAATTGCTCCCAGATGTCCCAAATAGAATCTATCCCCAAGGTATTTTGTCAAAAAACTGCAACAAAAGTAGACATTTTGTATTCACACTTGACACAAAAAAGAATAAACAGCAGTAACTCTTTTACAATAAGGCCCGCTAGGGGAGGGCAAACAAAGCCTCTATAACCCTTCAAAAAACAAATTGAATTTCTGGATCTAGTCAAAGCTAGAAGGCCAGCCGATTGCCCCTTTAACCTTTGTCTATCACAAACCTTCAAACTATTCTGGTAAGAACTTCAGTAGTCATTCAAGTCAGAAAACTAATCAACAATTCCTCAACAATGGGTGTTTTTCCAGAAGGCCTAAAAAGGCATACATCGTTCCATTATTAAAGAAAACAAGCCTGAACCCTAAAGACCCCATCAATTATAGATCATTGGACCTATGTATATATATTACCGACTGGTTGTTGACACTGGGTAGTCACACCACGTTTCCATAGGAAAAACTATTTTTGGTTTGCCTATACCTTTGAAAAATCTTCACAAAATTTGCCCCCCAAAAATGTCATTTTATTGAGCTCCTTCCTGGAACAGTTTTCGGGTGGTTTGTCAATCAAGGAAAAGAAGATAGGGTGCAAAACACATTCATTTTTCCATAGGAAAATTAGATGCAGTTACTGCCAAAATGGCACACAATTTGACAGGCAGCTAAATAGTGGTCCAGCAAGTGTGCTTTTTGTGAATTGGTATTCTGTTAAATGTTTTTTTGGGAAATTAACACTCACAAAATATAGATATTTCACATTGCTGAGGATGTGCAGAGTGAACAGATCTTGAGATAAGATCTCAATGGTTGCCACCACATCAACAAACATGAGGCAGAAGCCATTTTAGGGCTCAGGCTTGTGACCCCTGGCCAGGAAAAAAAGTATAATAAAACTACATAAGGGGCCAGGGTGGGAGCAGGCCTGGTAGGGGGTCAAACAATCAATCAATCAATTAGATGTTATTTGTATAGAGCTGCTTGTCACCCAATTAGGCATCCACACACTTGCTGCAGGTTTTTATTCAAAAAGCCAGGTTTTCAGTCTCTTTGTAAAGTAGGTCAGTGAAGGTGTGATGCAGAGGTAGAGGGGGAGGGCGTTCCAGGCTTTGGCGATGAGGTTGGAGAAGGATCATCCTCTGGCATGGCAGTGGTATATGCATGGAATCTGTGGGAGGGCGATGTATGGTGAGCGGAGGTTCCTGGTCGGTTGGTGGAGGTGAAGGCCGTGGTTCAGATAGGTGGGTCTTTGTTTATGGAGGGCTTTGTAGGCATGGGTCAAGAGCTTGAAGTTACATCTTTTACTGGCTCGGGAGCCAATGGAGGTCATTATGGTGCTGGGTGATGTGGGTTCTCTTGGGCAGGTAGAGGATCACTCTGGCAGCTGCGTTCTGGACTGTCTGGAGTCTTTGCATGACTTCAGTGGTGGTGCCTGTGTAGAATGTGTTGCTGTAGTCCAGTTGGCTGGTGATGAAGGCTTGCATCACTGTCTTCCTCATGCCGATGGGGAGCCACTTTAATATCTTGCGGAATGTGAGGGTGTGAGGAAACAGGCTGAGGAAACAGCATTGACCTGGCATTTCATGGAGAGTTTGCTGTTGAGAATGATGCCAAGGTTGTAGGCATGATCCTTCTGTGTGAGGGTGGGTCCAAGCTCTGCTTGCCACCAGGAGTCGGTCTAGAGGATTGAGTTTCTCCCAAAGACCAGAACCTCCATTTTGTCTGTGTTGAGTTTCAGGCAGTTTCCTTCATCTAGGCAGATACGCTCTTCTTACAGTTGTGGAAGTTGGTCTTCATCTTGGTGGGGTCTGTTAAAAGCGAAAGAATGAGCTGCATGTTTTCAGCTTAGGAGGTTATGTTGATATCATGCGATCTCACAATGTCTGGAAGTGGTGCAACCTCTTCAACCATAAAAATTCTCTGAAAAAAACAAAGGTTACAAAGATGGGTTAGTTTGGAAAAAGGAATAAAAACATAGAAATTCACTTAAAAAAATAAAGGTTACTGGGATGTTACAGTTAGATTCTGAATTTACTCAGAAAAAATCTCAGAAATTCAGCAGTTATAGTTAGAGGTATTTGCAGTAACTATAATTCACATCCTAAGGTAACTATAAGTCACGCCCTCACCATGAACTGCTAACCCCAGATATTACAAGCAATCATAATATCTTTCATAACGTCATTAGAATATCCATGAAGTGTTTGTAGTTACAGTTAGGATCTAGTTTTTATGGAAAAAATAATTTTTTGTTGTGCTAATAACTTTGGTACCGTTCGATGAATGTTCACAAAACTTTCCAAAAAAAATGCAACACTCACTTCACTGTCTGTCTAGAACGTTTTGGGGTGATCCGTCAAGTAGGGGCCGACAAAAAGGAGGGATCCCAAAATGCTTTTTCCCTATGCGTTATTCCATAGGGATTTTGAACAGGAATAGTGCCCGAACCACTGGACATAATTACACCAAATTTGGCAGAAAGATAACTCTTGGTCCATAAAGTGCCTTTTTTGTAAGTTGGTGTAAAGTTGTTCAGTAGATTTTGAGAAATTAAAGGAAAACAAAATTTGTATATATAGGGATGCAAAGGCTTCTTAACCATCCCGATCTTGTGCTGAGATCTGGATTGACTGCCTACACTTCAACAAGGAAGTGTTGGCAGCCATGTTGGAACTCAGCTTCAGTGGGTCCCAGCTACTAATGCTCCTCCCTCCAGACGGGAACAATATTTTTGTCTGTTTCCCTAGCCTGCTTTGGTGTGGGCTGGGAAACAGATCAAAAGTCTGCTTCCAGGTGACTGGAGAATTTTCAAAGCTTCTGCCAGGTGAGAGCAGACTTTGTGTTTCCTCCCACGTGGTGGGAGTTTTGAAAATGCATCTGCCAAGCAGGAGCAAACACGGGTTTCCCTCCCCATTCTGGTGCGGGAAGGGAAGCTGCTGAGTCCAGGGGGTGGGCTTCTTTAGAGGCTCAGGGACGGAGACCATGGCCCCCTCCCAAAAAAAAAAAACATTGTGCCCTGAGGGATGGGATGCCCAGGGCAGCAAGAGGCCTAGGGAGGGGTGTCACATACACCTCTTCCTCTACAAAAAAATTGTTGGTGCTGAAGGATGGGGTCCCCATGGCTGAATGCAACCCAGGGAATGGGACCATGTGCTGCATCCCCTACAAAAATAAAGTGGGTCCTGGGTGATAGGATCCTTTGGGCCAAAAACAGCATGTGAAGGAGGGAAAATGCCCTACCCTTCCCCAAAAAATAAAAAGCATAGTTCCCCTGGGCCCTGGCACATCTTGGGTGATATAAAAAAAGTGCAGGACACTTCACTTCTTTTGGCTGCCACCACTTCCTGGTTGAGGTGTTGGCCACAAATCCGATCTCACTTTGAATTCTGCCGGCTCAGCAGATTCGCCACAGCATGAAATATACAAATTTGTAATCTTCAAACTGAATGGAATTAAACCAAAACACCAAAAATCATCATTTCTGGACCAATATCTAGCTTTCTGCCAAACTTGATGTAATTGTGTTCAGCGGTTTGGGTTGTACCAGTTCCTATGGAAGAATAAATGGGGAATACACGCTTTGGGACCCCCCATTTTCTCCGCCCCACCTAATTGATCCAAAAGTAGCACTTTTTTGGAAAGTTTTGTGGAGATTCATCAAACGGGGCCTGAGCTATTAGCAATACAAAAAATGCATTTCCTATGGAAACACAATCCTAACTATACCTACCCACCAGTTTCCCATAGAACATCCTGGTGTTATGATGTATCTCCACTAAATCTTTTGAATGTCTCAACATTTTCATCAACCTAACACTATTCCAGCACCATCAAACTATATACTACTTACCTCCCACATAGAACCAACGCTAATGTAACTAGGTACATTACTGAATATGGAGCTACATGTCAAATGTTGTCTGCCCAAACAGCTTTATAGGGTTCTTTATTATCAACCAAGTCAATCCTAAATGAAAATCCTACACTGCATCAGATAATCTCACTTCCAGGCATATAAAGTATGCACAATATCCTTCTCAACTTACATTCAACAGGAGCAAGTTGCAAAAGCTCATCATTATTAATATTGTTTTTAAATTATTTAAAATATTCCCTGCTATTAAATTGTCTGTTTAGACCATATTTTTGCTCTGCCCCATATTCCTGTCATCATATCAGCTATGTACTTTTGTACTTCTCACTCAAAAAAGATGAATCCACCACAGGGAAAGACTATCAGCAGTGGTTCCCGAAGAACACATAAGCCCTGAACTCAATCAACCTGATATTCACATGAATATCAATCACATTCTTTAGAATCATGTCAGCTACATTCAAATGTTTGTCAACCCTATGGATCCACTTCAACTAATAAGAGACAAATCCAACTATGGTTTCCAAATGATTATGCAATAAAAGACATTTCAGAGATGCATAAGTTAGTGGCGACTAGCCAAATATCATATGATCCATACCACAATAAATGGGAAGACAAAATATTACAAACACACCATGTTGAATGCCGCATAAAATTTTATTCAAGAGTATATCAACACTTCATCCAATTTCTTGATTTCCCTCAAGGCATATCTCACCAAATACTACTCTCACACAAAATGCTTGGCTCACTGGCAAGACACACAACAGAAAAAATATTGGCGTTAACATAATTTTTTGGATCTGTGAGTCCTCCTTGCGTCAATGAGATGCAAGGTAGGCGTTCCAGTCCAAAAAATGACTCTAAGCCCCTAGCGCCATATATATCCACCCGAGCAAAAAAGAAGCACTGGTGAGGGGTGATCCAAAAAAAATGATGTTAACTCCGATTTGCATCAAATTTTAACACCTGGGTCAGACCAGGCGTTAAAATGAGGCAAACACATCACTACTTAGGGGGGAAAACGCACAGAAGCAACATCACAAACACACAGGACAAGATGGAAGTGCAACTGCTCCAGTTTGCGAGATGACGCAGTGGACAGCAACAACCATAGCAACCACCACCACAATGTGACCCACAAAGGCAACGCAGAAGGCAGGAGAGGGTGTTTAGGAACAGGACCACTCTTCATGCCCTCAGGGAACAAGACATAATAAGGACATGCAGCCTCAACTGGCAAGGCATACTTCACCTGCTGCACCATATTGAGCCACAAATCACAGCCAGCCTGCAGACCTCATTCAACATATCACCTGTCACAAAGCTTCTAGGCGTCATTCACATGCTGACAAGTGGCTCATTGCAAACAACGGGTGCCCTGGTTGTTGGTGTGTCACAGCCGTCATTTTCTGCGTTCCTTCTAAAGGTGTTAGATACAAAAATCTCCCTGACACCCCACCACATCAGCTTCCCCAACACCCAGCAAAAGCAGCAGGAGACAAGACAGGGGTTCTACCAATTTCATGGCTTCCTGCATGTGCTTGGTGCAATTGACTGCACCCATGTCCAACTTGTGCCACCTGCAGCAATTGAGCACATTTACTGGAAATGGAAGCACATGCATTCCATCAATGTGCAGGCCATAGTGGACCCCCGGGGACTTTTCACAAACATTTTGGCCAAGTATCCTGGGAGTGTGCATGACTCCTACATATTCTGGCACAGCAGGATCAACAAACACTTCCAGGATGGACAATGTGGAAATGGCCTACTTGTGGGTAAGTCAACAAACCTAGCAATATGCACCCAACACACCAACCCTGGAGGACACACAAGACATACACCACTACAAAAACACACAGCCAGAGTGACACAGATGTGAAGCTAACATCATATATGCACCTTGCTGCAGTACAGCACAATCAGTGCACACCCCAAACACATATACCCACATGTATGTAACACACCCACAACTTGTCAGGCACACCACGTGTAGGACAGGTGCAGATATTTGCCAACAGTAGAAATACACAAACCACTACAAGTGGTCACAGGTTGCCTACTATGTACTCTTCACACACAGTATATCAAGCAAAGAATAGCACAGCAATGTCAATAGCATACACCATGCTCATGTTTCATAAGTCTCACATAGGCACAGATCCCTCAAATCATGCCGTGCAAGTCACTGCCAGAATAAACATCCATTGCCAGACAAATGCTGTCAATACCAACTACATCTCATCAACACATTCCTGACTTACCTGTAGTGTGCATATATATCTGCCTGACGCCTTGGCTCACACACAGAGGAATACAAAATGAATGCCCATCACATACCATGTGCCAGATTTGTGAGAAGTGGCACCACACCTACTATGGTGCCACCTCACATGCACCACTTACTGACCCACAACACCATCACGTCTGTACCATAAACAATAAATGGCCCACCATAAGGCAGAGGCACTGTTAGACAGTGCAGATCATGGATGCCATAGTGGGACTCTGTAGGAGTATAAAGGACTTCACTGACCTTACATGCACTGTGCCATGGGACACATTTGCTAACTAGCTGAGCATCATCCCACAGCTTGCACTGTGCATGTTTTGTCAGTATAATTGCTGAATCATGTTTTGAAAAATAGGAGAGACACTGGTAGTAATGTTGATCATCCAGAAACAATGGGATATACACCCTTGGATACCTGATGGCTGGCACAAACATCAGCTGCCACTCAGGATCACTAAGGGACTTATGTAAGTTTGCGGATGACCACTCTTATGTCAGTTGAAGTCACATTGGAAATCGGCCACCCTCCCACGCAGCACTTCGCGTGTGTTGCTGCATATCTCACCACAAGATACATAGCATGATGATGCTGACTCAGATGTAGGTGTCACCTGAAACCTGAGGCAGTGCCAACACCAAACACCACCCCAGGGGTGCTGTTTGCAAGTTGCAATAAGGAAATAGACTGCGGTTTGAACTTATATGAATGTGCCAACCAATGCATGCTGCATACCACTGCACACACAGAAAGAGCCAATTGTCCATCAAAACAGCATATGTATAGGGAGGTGTCCCTTCCTGCACAGACAAAGCCACCTCCACAGGGCAGCTAGCAAAGCACCATGGTGCAAGGTTGGTAGTGTTGGTGCATGGCTGCATATAAGCCACTGGTGCAGGGGACAACAAAGGGTTGCCCAGTAACATGTCACACATGGTGCATTCCTGTATAGTCAAAATATTGCAGCACAGTGTTGCCAATGTTGGAGCTGTGTTGTGCATTGTCAGTTACTCATTGAAATGGGCCTAAGTGTTGAACTTCATCTGTAATGACACATGTCAAAATGGCTGGGATGTCCGGTCTCTGTAGTGCTACCATGTTGCCACCGCATCTGACCACATTGTGTTGTGAGGATGTGTCATGTCCCCTCAAGTGATAGCACACTGATACAAAGGTGCACAACACAACGCATGGTATATACATACTGACCATCAGTTAGGATACCAAATAATATGTCCCAGGTCCTTGAGCCAATACTCCAGATGGTCATGTCCAACAACACAGTGCAAAGAAAACTTTGCCTAAGGCTAGGACCTCACACTATACCACAAGCACATGTGAGTCACAACTACCTTAAAATTTCAACTGCCATGCTTCATTACAAACCTGTTGCAACCCTTAACAACAACTTACTTCTATTATCTTTTGCTGCGGATCAGGGTTATGGCATACAGCCATGGATTATGACTCCATTTGCCAACCCAAGCACAGCAGCAGAGTGTGCTTACTATGAAGGACATCGTAATACACAGAGTATTGTGGAGCAGACATTTGGCATACTGAAGTCAAGATTCAGGTGCCTGGACATCACAGGAGCCAGCCTCCTATATGCCCCACACATTGTCTGCAAAATCATCACGACATGTGCTATCCTGCACAACATATGTGTGCGGATGAACATCCCCATGTATGACCAGGTTGAAGACCGACTGAGGAGGAGGATGGTGATGTAGAAATGGAGGGGGAACAGCACAACACAGCTGCTGGGATATACCACAGACAGCACATAGTTGAAAACGTTTTTACTTAAGCACCACTTAAATAATTTTGTAAATTTAGTAAATAAACACTTCACTTATACAACCAATCCTGCTTTGGACTCTTCAATCTCCACTACATATACCGTAGGATTGTGAGTCTAACCTCAGGGAGCATGTTACAAATACGAATCTGACAAGTACTGCTGCAACATGATATGTGATGTGTAAGATTGTACCGCCACCACCTCAAACATCACTAATAGCCTCATCACTGGTATGTGACAACTGAAGGACACAATATATGGACCACAACATATCTTGTACAACCATGTTGCCAACTTGTTCATCAATAGCTTATCACACACAACTACATCATGTCCAAATAGGAAGGGGCACACACCTGAGGTAGTAATTGACCAACATTAGAAAGTTAGTCATGTTGGAACAGAACACTGTCATAACTCAGTGTGTGAGTTGCAATGGCTGCATGGAACATGTGTGACAATGGGGTACATAATTGGTTACAATGGTCATCATGATTTGCCCAGGTATAACAAGCAATGGAAGAAGCTGAGCCTGTGCAGTACATCCATAGTAATCTGTCCTGCCACAGACATAGGGCCCAATCCTGACAGGGTACACATGACCTCAAAAATTGCACGGACACGTTTGTGGAATGCACTTCAGTATGGATGAGAACATATGCAGCAAGGGCTGCAGGTCCACCAAACAAAACCAACAACCATTGCTAAATGCATTTAGTTTAATGAAACACTTGTGGTCATAACATAATCTGGGTGGAATGTAGGCAGAGTGTGTCATATACAGTATGTACCAAAGATGTACACATGTTAGACATATGTGTAGGCCACACACAAGTCTCCATAAACTCCAAATCTACATACGGAGTCAGTAGTCGGGTAACACTTCCTAGATAGCATTGGTTTAGCCATCATCAATAATACCTGAGCTGTGTATGTCATCTTAAATATTATGATCTGAATGACAACATCACACATTACATAGGATAACACAATTCACAATCAAAAACCAGAACTATTGCATTGTACTGACTGGCATACATGTGTGAATACAGTGTCACACATACGTACATACGTACGACGTGCAACTATTTGCATGCTGTTGACTCTGTAACACACACAACGGTGTAACAGACCAATCACACCCTCATCACATTGTTGCATGGACTACCACATGTGGCCATACACAATGGCCATCATTACAACACTTACCGGCATGCTGACTGCTGCCAACATACCTTGACCGCGATGGTATACTGCTACGGGTATTATGACCCACACATAAAAATCCACCACTAGACAGAAACCCACACAGGTCCGCCAGCCCAAAGATCAGTGATAAACTGGCAGTACCAAAACCCACACTGTTACACCAGCAGAAATATGCCCACAGCATCATGACCCCCGAATCACTGCGGTGGATATTCAACCGCAGTAAACCATTGGCGGCACAAACCGCTGCGCTCAAAATGCACACACACTAACAAAACAGCACCACATTGGACAACTCAAAATACACACACCTGACACACATACACACACCACACCAACACACCCACACCACTATAAAACACACACTACCCACAACCCTTTAAGGCCCAAAATGTTGGCAATTGAGAGAGAGACAAGCCAGGAGCACCCACTGAATCTGAGCCACAAAACACCATCACCCATACACCATCCACGCACCTCACAGCACACCCCCAACATATCACCCCACACACCCTCACACACACCACTCACACTACACCCATGGAACCACAAAGACACCCCAGGTTCTCTGAGGAGAAGCTAAGGGTCATGGTGGAGGAAATCATGCTGGTAGAGCCACAGCTATTTGGATCACAGGTGCAGCAGACATCTATTGCAAGGAAGATGGAGCTGTGGTGGAGAGTCGTGGACAGGGTCAACACTGTGGGACAGCACCCTAGAACAAGGGATGACATCAGGAAGAGGTGGAACGACCTACGGGGGAAGGTGTGTTCCGTGGTAGTAAGACACCAGGTAGCTGTACAAAGGACTGGCGGTGGAACCCCACCTCCTCCACATAACTAACAACATGGGAGGAGCAAGTCTTGGCGATCATGCATCCTGAGGGCCTTGCAGGAGTAGCAGTACTTTATCCCCCACCCTCCCTGCATGCCATCACAAACAACAACCCCTACCCTCACCCCATCACCCTACCACCTCACATATACCCCACCATCACAACCCACCCATCCCAATACCAAGCCCTGCATGTAACACCAATGCATGGACCCCCATCACAGGCCTGCATGGACACCCATCACCACAGCATGCACACTAGTGACAAACACTTAGCCAAACCAAGCACAACACATACAAGCCAATGCTGCCTTTCTAATAACAACCATATAGGGAAACATATCCATGCACAAGATGGCACACGCAGAAGCAATAACACAGTATTTACATCCCCACAGGACCCCGACTCAACGTCACCGGAGAGGAGGAGCCAGTCACATCCAGTCCCCCCCTGAAGGGGCCCACAGTGATGACAACAGCTCTGCACGCCTGGATCACGATGACCAGCCTGGCCCATCAGGGACCTCTGGACAATCGGTGACCCAGCCACAGTCCCAACTCACCACAGAGCCTCCCCCCTCAGGAAACACTACCACAGCACCCACCCAGTGGGCCTATCCCTCTGTCCCCAGGACACATCAATCAGCAGTGTGTTCACCACTACAGGGACCCCAGGCAACCGCACAAACACAGGACGATCAGGGACCTGGGGTCAGTGGCAGGGGCATACAGTTCAGGGGACAGAGGCACAGGAGAACAGGAAAGCTGGGAGGTCTGTTGTGCGACAGGGGGAGGACAGGCCCAGGGAACCGACACTCCACGAGGCACTCACCAACATCCTGGGAGCATACCACCATTCCCAGGAGACCATGGGCCAGATACTGGCCAAGCTGCAGGAGACCCAATGGCTGCAGGATGGACAGTACCTGGTGATCATGGAGGACCTGAGGGACATCCACACCACCCTGGTTTACCATTGCAGGGGTGCTGGCAGACATGGCTAGCACCATGAGAGAGGCAGTGGCACACCAACGGGCCCCTGACACTAGCCAAAATGAAGAACACCCCTCCACCTCCGCCGGCACTAGTGGACAGGAGGCCCCACCACAGGACCAACAGGCCACCAGCACCCCACCCCCTGCAGAAGGAGAACCACACCACAAACGGTCCCTGCGATCCAGGCAGAAGCCAGAGAACATTGTCAAGACCCCGCCAGGAAATAAGACTCTCCTGATTGTGACCCTTGTGCCCCACTCTGTCACCCTGTCAACCTTGAACTGTGATTGCTCCACTTCCTATGCCCCCTTGGGCAATGCACCTGTGATACAAATAGACTGGACTTTACCCTGGAATTTCCTCCATCAGCAACCCAGCTCATTGCAATACCCCATACACTTATTAGCACATAAATAAACACCCTTGGAACAAATTTAAGTATGGAGTCTGTGAATTCTTTGACAAATGTATTAGTTTCACAAACTGTACACATTGAAATTCAAATGTACTGTAATATTTACATTGGTATGACCTGCAGCGGGCAGCAGTAAACACACCAGGAGCCAGAGTGGGGCACAGAGATTTGAAAATAGAGATGCCAAAGGGTATAGTAAGTGGCCATAGAAATAGGAAAATAGGAAAATCAGGCTACCATGTTCAATTTCAAACACAAAACTGCAATGGAAGGTGACGTTACAGTGCTTACCTGTGTGTCACTGGAAATACTGGTGAATTAGTGTACTTCTGTTATCCACATCTTCTTCCTCTGCCTCCTCTTCGTCACTGTCCACAGGATCCACCGCTGCCACACGACCATCCCCAGACTCATTCTCCTTCAGAAAAGGCACCCGGCGTCTCAAGGCCAGGTTGAGCAACATGCAACCTGCAACGATGATCTGGCACACTTTCTTGGGTGAGTAGTACAAGGATCCACCTGTCAGATGGAGGCAACAGAATCTGGCCTTCGGGAGGTCAAAGGTTCTCTCAATGATCCTCCTTGTTCGCCCATGTGCCTCATTGTAACGTTCCTCTGCCCTTGTCGTGGAATTCCTCACTGGGGTCATTAGCTATGAGAGGTTGGGGGAACCAGAGTCACCTGCAAATATTCAAGGGATACCTATTAGCCACACACTCACCCTTATGGCCAAACGAACACCCATATGCCTACATCGACTGAGTGGGGACCATGGGCTCACTTATTAGCCATACCTCTGGAGTTGAGACATCACATAAGGAATGTTGTTATTCCTCAAGTTAAGGGCATCATGCACAGAGCCAGGATACTTGGCAGTGACATGGGAGATGTACTGGTCTGCCAAACACACCATCTGCACATTCAGAGAATGAAAGCTTTTCCTATTTCTGAACACTTGTTCATTTCTCTGGGGGGGACACAAATGTAGTATGTGTACCATCAATGGCACCAATGATGTTGGGGATATGTCCCACTGCATGAAAGTCAGCCTTCACTGTGGCCAAATCCTCCACCTGGGGGAATACGATGTAGCTGCGCATGTGTTTCAGCAGGGCAGACAACAGTCTGGTCAGCACGTTTGAGAACATTGGCTGAGACATCCATGATGCCATGGCCACTGTCACTTGGAAGGGACCACTTGCCAGGAAATGGATCACTGACAGGACCTGCACTAGAAGGGAGATACCTGTGGGGTGGCAGATAGCTGAAATCAGGTCTCGCTCCAATGGGGCACACATTCTTGGATTGTGGCCCTATCAAAAGTCTGTAGGTCAGGATAATGTGCCTGTCCTCCATTGTCACCAGGTTCACCAGGGGTCTGTACATGGTGGGATGTCTCCATCTCCTATTCATCCTCAGCGGTTGAACTCTAGGGTGAAAAACATTGAGCAGAAGGTCATATTCACACATATGTCAATATTAATATGCATTTCTTCCTTTACAGAAACAGTATGTGAACTCATGAGTCAGTTGATGTGCCAATGTCTGCTGTGATGCAGTTAGGTGCCATGGCCTGCGCCCCCTGAAATGGCTGCCTGACCTGTGAGGAGAGACAAGTGGAAATGAGGTAATTCCGCTGGCGTTGTGCGCCGTTGCTGTCGGCGGTCGATGACCGCCGTGCAAGACGCATTGGTTATCATTGGGCCCTATGGGTTCCAGCAGCCAATGGCGATGTATGCCGGCGGTGACGGTACACACCTGCGCAGATGTGACTGCCATTTTCTATCTGTGCTCTCACTTGCTACCTGACCTTTAACAGGAGAGGACGTACACTGCAAGTGCTGCTGTGACCTGTGTCTGGAAGCGACAATGGCTCGAGGGTCTGGGGAAAGGGCCCCTGCCTTCACTTCCGAGGAGTTGGAGAGACTAGTGGATGTGTTCCTACCCCAGTACACTTTACTCTATGGTCCTCCAGACAAACAGGTGAGTACAATGTGAGCATGATGCGTGGGCCATGAATGTATGGGTTGCTGTGTGTGTAAGCCCTGTGTAGCGGGGGTCTAAGGGGTCCTGGGCAGAGTTCTGCATGTATGGTGGTCAATGTATGTGCGTAAGGGAATGGGAGGCATATGGTGGATCATGAGTATGACAGTCCAGACGGTCTGACTAATCCCTTTTCTGCTGTATTTTTTTTGCAGGTCAGCGCCTATCAGAAAAAGGGTATTTGGCGTGCCATCGCCAAGGAGGTGCGGACGCTGGGGGTCTTTTTACAGGCAGAGCACCCACTGCCGCAAACGGTGGGAGGACCTGCGCTGCTGGGTATGGAAGACGGCAGACGCCCAGCTGGGGCTGGACTCCCAACAAGGAAGGGGTACCCGTCGTACCCTGAACCCCCTGATGTTCTGCATTGTGACGGAGGCCTATCCGGAGTTGGATGGGCACTTGAAGGCATCACAGCAGCCACAAGGAGGTGAGTACAGATTCAGAATCATGACTTTGCGCATGTTAAGGTTTTGCCTGGAGTGGGGATGTGGGCTGTGGTGCCCCTAGGCCAGTGCGAACATAGCAGGGTATGTTCAATGATGGGCAAGCTCAGATGCACTCCAACCCCAATAGTGTTAGTGGGCATCTACTACTGGACAGGGTCCTGTGGGTTTCAGGTGTGCAGCTAATGGCGTTAGGCATTGTACCCCATGGGCTGGTGACTAGCATTGTAACTGGCAGTGCATGGCCTAGTGCATAGGGCTGTTCCCTGTGTCTTGTGCACGCCAACTGTAGTGTTGTTGCTGGCATTGACCAGGTGTATCCTCTGTCTCTCCCCCCCTTTTGTTTTGTCACCCTGTCCTTGTGTGCATTAGCATCATCTGGTGGAGGAGCAGAGGCACTGGCGACAGAGGGAGCTGCATCCCACATGGGCCTGGAGACCAAATCCACCGACGGTGAGGGCACCAGTGGGACAGAGGGTGAGGGGAGCACCATGACAGAGACAGGAGGGGACACTACCGACAGCGACTCCTCCTCCGATGGAAGCTCCCTGGTGGTGGCGAACACCTCTGTGCCCACCCCATCAACAGTTACAGCCGACAACCCCGTACCAGAACCACCCTCCCAGCAGCCCCACAGCGTGTTTTCTGTGCCCGCTTACCCAGGAGGGTGGGCATCTCCATCGCCCCAGGCACCTCAGGCCCTGCCCCAGTCTGCCCTGCTGCCCTCAGTGAGGAGGCTATTGACCTCCTGAGATCCCTCTCTGTTGGGCAGTCAACCATACTGAATGCCATCCAGGGTGTATCAGGGCATTTGCAACAAACAAGTGCATACCTGGAGGGCATTCACTCTGGTGTGGCGGCCAAACAGAGAGCATTGCAGGCTCTGGCCTCCGCACTGATGGCAGCCATTGTACCTGTTTCCAGCCTCCCCCTCAAACTTCCTCTACCCAGTCCCAATCCACTCAACCCCATCCTATCCCAAACACACCTTCAGACCAGCAATCACTCAAATCAACTCACAGAAGTGGTTCAGGCAAACACAAGCACCACACTTCATCTCACAGGCACTCACACAAGCACCATCCCCATGCTGACACACCAACATCCAGTGCCTCCACTGTGTCCCCATCCTCCTCCTGGTCCACGTCCCTCCCAGTAGTGTCTCTACTCACACCTGCATGCACTAAATCCTCATCCACTACCTCCATCACCAGCATGCCTATCACTGCACGCCCCTCACTGGCAGTCACCACCCCCACATCCATGCACACGTCCCCTGTGTGCTCTCCCACTGTGTCTGTGACCCCTACTCCAAGGTACACAAACGCAAGCACACACATACCCAAAAGCCATTCACCTCACAAAAGCATCCAGCCCATGCACCTGCACCCAAACACAACAGACTGACACCTCCTACAACCACTCCCTCTTCCTCCACTCCCAAACCTTCACCCTCTTCCCGCCCCAGTGTCCCTAAGAGGCTTTTCCTCACAAACTTTGACCTATTCCCTACCCCTCCCCCTGTCCTTCACCTCAGGCCAGGGTGGCCAGAACCTCAGCCCAGTCCAGCACCTCAGCCACCCAGTCCACGGCCACTGTGGTTGCACACGTCAGCCCAGCCAGTGTGCCAGCACCACCTGCCAAGGCCAAGAAGGGTCCGCCACCTGGCAAGAGGGGGACACCAGCCAGAAAGGGGAAGGAGGCACAACCAGCCAGCAAGGGCCAGACAAAGACTCCAGCTGCCAGAAGCAAGGAGGCACCACCATCTGCCAAGGGCAGAAAGGGGCACAGAACACCAGCCATGGCACTTCAGCCGTCCGAGGCTGCAGGTGAAGGCCTGGAGGCTACCACCACCACCTGCACCGTGGCCAGCACCACCACCTGCACCGCAGCCAGCACCGCCACCTGCCCCACCTTCAGCAGCACCACTGGCAGCAGCCCCAGTGGGCAGCCATCCGAGGCTGCAGGTGAAGGCCTGGAGGCTACCACCTCCACTGCCTGAACCGCCACCTGACCCACGGCCAGCCCTGCCACCTGCACCGCGGCCAGCATCGCCACCTGCAGCGCAACTGACATCCACTGAGCACCCATCACCGCTGGAGAGCAGTGTGTAGTGGTGACTACATGGGCTGCAGTGCCTCCTGGACCCTGCAACACCTGTTGGTGTAACACACGGGTGAGAGACAGTGACCTTGCCCCATCCAGGACCAAGCAGTGGGCAAACCACCCACTTGGGAGACTGTGGCTTTGCACTCCCCAGGACCAAGCAGTGGACAAACCACCCACTTGAGAGACTGTGGCCTTGCACTCCCCAGGACCAAGCAGTGGGCATGGAGCCCCCTCCAGGCCAGTGGCATTATACCATCTTCCGCCGGAGGTGCCCCCCCCATTCCCCATCCTCCTAAGGTGCCTGTGTGTTTTCGACCTGAGGCCTCTGCAGTGTTCTCTCCGTAGTGAGGCAGGAGTCAAGTGTGGCCTTGGCCTATGTGTTTTGGTCCAGTGGGCCACGGACATTTTGGAGTGGGCATTGTCCCTCCTCTTGTATATATTGCATATATTGTACATACTGTTTATTCCTTTATGAAAATATTTCTCAAAATTACTAATATTACACTAATTTTACTCTATTCCTTTTGTCCTCGCATTATTCCTGAGGGTTACGGGGTGTATATGTAATGTTGTTGCATCTGTTTGTGTGTATGGTGTTGGGGGTGAGGGTGGAGGTGGGGGTGTTGTGTGTGTGTGTCACTCTCTTCCCCCCGTGTGCTAGGTGCAGTACTCACTGTGGTCGTCTTTGCCGGCGTTCATGCTCCTGGTGTATGAGAAGGTAGACCAGCATGGGAAACACCTGCATTTCAGGCTCCATTGCATCGTGGTTATTCCTTGAGTGTCGAGAGGTGAGTTGTGTCCCTTCTGTGTTCTGTTTCCGCCCTGCTTTTGATGGCGTTGGTACCACCCCAGAAAAGCTGGCGTATGGGATTGTTGTAATGCAATGGGTGGAACACTGTTTTCCGCCTGGCTGTAGGCAGTTACCACTGCAGTGTTTGTTGCTACCACTGTGGCGGTCAGAGTGTTAAAGTGGCTGTTTGTGTTGGCAATTTCTGCCGTGGTCATGATTACAATTTGTTTACCGCCAGCCTGTTGGCGGTATTACCGCCGCTTTATCACCGACTGCCAGGGTTGTAATGAGGGCCAATATGCCATACTGCAGTACAGCCTATGTAATTTGTATGTTGATACAGGGTACATCTAAAGACAATGGAACTAAAACACACAATCAGTAACTGAGTAAAAAAAATGACGCAAATACGTCTAAAACATCCGCAAACTTAAAGAATATGACACATGGGCCCTTAGCGTGAATTCCACCTTCGCACACTTCTCAATGCTGATTTTCAGTGAATTTGACGCCTAATGGTAATGTGTCAATAAAAACGACGCACATGTGTCTAAAATACCCACGCAAATGTCAAATGTGTCATATAAATACACGCATAACTGAAAACGTGACACACGGGGACAAGAAGTGATGTAATAGGAAATCCTATTTAGAAGCATGGTACAGTGGGTGTACTTTCTCTTTCTCTTTACAGCCTGTGCCCCCTTTGACTGTGCAGTTGTGTTCTGGAGTTGTGCTTTCCTTGCATATTGTATTGGTATCCCTCCTGTCGTGTTTTGTTAATTATTGTCTGTATTTTGTCCCAGTGTTTGCAAATTTGTGTGTTTTTTATGTATATTTTTATTTGTACTGTGGGGTGTCTGTCCGGGAGTTGAGATAGTTGGCATTAGTTATTGGGCTTAAGTTTCCGTTATTTTCATTTTTTGATTTTTTTGGTCTAAGTATTTGTGGTCAACCTTTCCAGTAATAACATTTCTGGTAGGGGGAGGTTGACCAGGATGGGAGAGGAAGAGTTGGGTGGCTTTGTGTGGCTGGTAGCCCACCACCTGCCAATGATGTTAGAGATGGGGGTCATACAGGGCTACCGGACTGAGGCAAGGCGGCTGCGGTGGGGCAAGGTGCTCCATCACCTGAAGAGGGTCTACAAGAGCACCAGGAATGTGCACCAGCTCAAGCATCGCTGGACAGATCTGGAGTCAGGGAGCAGGATCTGCTCAATCATTTTGGTGTCAAGATCAGTGGCCCTGTGGGTGAATCTCCTATTGGCATACTATTTACTGTCACCGCTCTTGAATGACAGTAGCAAATGTGTTGGAGTGCTGCATGCAATGCTTGTGACAGGTTGCATGCAAACAGAATGAAGTGTAATTGCGCCAGTCTAGACATGGAGTTCACATGTCCTACCATTATACCAATGCAGGTCGGATGTCTGGTGAGTCATGCACAACCATCACTAAGTCACACGTTTCAGGGGCCATGGCGACACCTGGCATAGTGTCATGTATATTACACCAAGACACCGCCAACCTAACTTATTTACCTGGATTGTGTCAACAAAGTAGGGCAATGCATGTATAGTGCTACTGTGTCATCATTTCACACACATGATTGCTGCCCCTGCCAATATGACAGCAAAGGGGGCTTACCCACCTCAGGGGTCAATGTAAATGGGGCATGTGATACCATCAGACAACTTTGCCACATCAGTCATGGATTACTTAACGCATGATCATTGCAGACTTTTAATTGAGCTGTATGTCCATCACAAAGTGCCTCTGGGTGCCTTGCAGGGCAAGCTTGAATACCTGAGTTAATTGTCTTGCAAAGCACAAGGGTAGTGTCATGTATGTGTCACACAACGCCCCCTTATACCATGGAGTTCCATCTTCTATAGATTGCCCACATATGGTTGTTGCAGGGTGTAGTACTATATGAGTCTCTGGCCCAGTGTAAGTGTGCAGATGTGTGCCTCTCACTCACCTGAGTATATGTGTCATTGTGTTTGTAGTGGTGTGTTTGTTACATTATTTTCCACTAGGATAACTAGTACACATTGACATTTGTTGTCCGGTAGTACTGACTGTGATATGACACTAAGCATGGTTTTCCATTCATATCTTACAGGTGGACCTGCCCCCTACACAATCGACAAAGTGGCAAGATTTCAGGACCCAGATGTATCCAGTAAATGTGATAATGTGGGTCCTGTGAAGTAAACACAGGGCTTGGTGTGAGTGTGTCATGTGTGTTGCACACAATACGCAATGTAAAAAGCTGTCGAATGATCAGCTATCAGAGTAGGCTGGATGAGGACAATGTGTCCCATTGAAAGGTTCCCAATGCACCACCAGAGGGTCATATCTTGTGAGGCTCATGGTGCTCCATTGGCCACATTGTGTAAACAAGGTGATGACAAGCCACATGTGACTATGAAGTGCAACGCTGTGAGAATATTGGCAGTGGGGCACTCTGTCATTCTCACAACACAGGGATGCACCATTTTGAACCCAATTTTGTGCATCCCTGTATTGTCATGTATATGGAGGACTGGGCTTGCAATTGTCCCCCAGCATGGCGCTCCGTATTTTGCACTCCATGTACATAACACTTAGGTGGAATGTAATTGGCGTGCATGCAGGTCAAGGCCAAATGTGTGCTGGCATGGAAATGGGTGTGTAAGGAATAGTATTGGCAGATCAGGTATTGATGAGTGTCCACACCTGTAGATGTGAGAGACCTATGGATACCAGGTTCCTAGTTGTCAGCCTTCCTAACATATGGTCCACTCCCTGACTCCATGTATGAGTGGGCATGCCTTGGTGGATGACAGGACAGTTGAGATGATGGATTGTATAGCCATCCCCCCCTAGGCACAGGGGGTGAGGAATACCAAGTGTGTACGTAAATGTGATGCTCACAGAGTAGGTGATAGTCATATTGATCAGGCTTGCATGTGTACCTGTCAGCACGGACCCCTTACGGTTACCAACTGCATCCCATCCTCCCAATAACATGTTCAAGTTACTGGTGATGTATGGTTGAAAATTTACACAGATGATGAGGAAGTTTGGGCCTGATCTATGTGAAGTTTACGCTGCCTTTGCATCATTACATTTTGCACCAAAGCAATGCACACCTCATTTGGTTTGGTTCATAATCTTGTTGTGCATCCCTTTAGTGTCAAAGAACTGATGTTAAGGCAGCGTTGTCGTTACATTTATTAGGGCCATTGTCTTTTCCAGAATGTGAGTTGGGGTGCATGTGTAATGAGATGTAGAGTATGAGCCAATAATCTGTATATACTCCACACAATGCTGAGACTGATGGTTGCCTCTCTCATTTTAACAGCTGCCAACATGAGTAATGAGGAACTGCATGCATTCCAAACGAGGGCAGTCCACTACCAACATATCCTGCCAGTGGACTCTAGGTTCCGGAGGATGGCTCGCAGCTATCGCACTGAGAGATCAACCGGGGAATGGTGGGGATTCACCCCAGGGGCCCCAAACTGGCAGAGGCCACACAGAGGAGACCCAGCTCCACAGCAGTGCAAAGGGGGCACGGCTGCCACCATGACTACAGCCAGAACTGCAACATCTTCGGCCTCGGTGCAATAGCCCACACCACCTGCTGTCATGGATCAGAAAATGCTGCAGGATCTGCAGAGGGACATAACATTAGTATTGAAAAAGTTTAAAAGTTTGCACAGTTTGGAGAAGTAGGTGGCAGCCAAAACTAAGAGATTTAACTACATGAAGAAAACCCTCAAGACGTCACAGCTATGATTGTTTTTGGAACTGTCACCTCTCAGTTCTGTCCCCTACCTCCTCATTTGTATTCATGTTTTATAGTGAGTCTTAGGATGTTAATGTTAGGTTAGAATAGGTATGTAGTTTAGTTAGGATAAGTGGTCTTAGGGGTGGGCTTTCTACTTTTTAAATGTTACTTTATGGGTGTGGGGGCATGTTGGGTTATATATGTGTGTAAAAAATATATATATATAAATATATTTGTTTAGATATAGTTACTGTATGTGTAGTTTAATATATGTTGTCTTGCACGTGTCTCGTAACATTAAGGTGGTGTGGGGGGCAACGTTTAGAATGTGTTGTTAGATGTGTTAGGTAAGTGCAGCATAGGGTAGTTAGGGTTAGTTGTTGGTTAAGTATTGTTAGAATAGATTAGGTTAGTTTAGGTTAGGATAAGTTTTATTTAGTTTTGTTTGTTTAGTTTCATTGGTAAGAACACATTTTGGGTAATCCCTTACTTTTTGTGTCAGATGCTTGTGTCTCAGAGTCTTCCCATGAGTGCACAGTGAAAATTGTGTGTTGGCCTAGGGATTCAGTTCTGCCTCCAAATTCCTCTCTTGACATGCTCATCACCTGCATACAACTGAACTGTCACATTGACAGAAACAAGACATCTACTTGTCTGTGCATCTGCCGGCCAGTGTACCCACCCCTCAAGGTGACTATGTTTACTTTGTATTGGACAGGTAGGGGTGGTAATTCAGCTGTCAGTGTTAGGGTTCTGTGTAGGAATGTTGGGCACTGTGGCATATCAGACAACAGCCTACATTTAATATCTATCCTGTAAAACTGACCAGTGGCAATTACAGGTGAGGTTAAGTACCTCTGTTTCCCACCAATGTGTTCGACTGGTACTCCCAGCTGATGGTATTGCCCAAGAATGTTTTCACAGCCATTCCTGCAATATGTAGTGGGTGTAGCATTCATGTGTTCTATATTTTTGGCATACTCAGTGAGTTGCTCATGTAGGAACCTCGTGTATAGATATGTGCCCCCATATTCCTGCACTCTTGTACTGACACTCTGTGACAAAAGACATGGTTACACACATCACAATTCCTAAGCGTAGTAGATGTGTCACAATACACAAAGACATGCTAGTTGTGTAGAAGGAGTTTATTTACAAGTGTTGTAGTGCAATATTTACAATGTCCAGGTTAGTGAAATCCATACAATTGTGACACAACACAAGTCCAGGGTTGAGGGACATGCTTGGGTGAAGTGTTGGTAAGTGCGGAGGAACCGGATTTTGCAATTCGTAGAAGGAACAATGACAGTCCATAGCAGACAGGTCAACAGTGTGTCTTGAAGAGTGTACATATCTAACTGTGCTAACACTGGCATGATATCAAGCACAGGAGAAAGGAAAGTACTGCCCATGTGGCATGGGCAGGTTCTACTGGGATCTTTTACGAGTGAAGCTGATCTGTTCCACATCTTCATCCTCCAATGTGTGTGGTATCCCGTCTGCCATTGATTGCGGTGGTGGGGAGGTACAGGGGGCCACACAAACTTCAGTGGTTGGAGATGTGGACTACCAATTCCCGGCAGCTGCCATCTGAGGAACAACATATGGCATCACTGCAGCAAGGAGGACCTGCTGATTTTTTAGAATAGCAGCAACATCCCTGTGATAGGCAGCCATGTCTGCCCTGAGGGAGGCCTCTTCCCGGTGCATGGAGTCCAGCTTATTCTCAATCACACTGCTGTCAGTTTGGGAGGGCAGTCGTTGTGGCCTCTCCCTCATGGCAGCAGCTATGTCCTTCAGACACTCCTGGACTCCATGCATTGGGGAGTGTGTGCCTCAATTGGCTGCAGTCTGTTCATTGGCTGTAACGAGGCACGTGTGCATACCCTCTAGGCTGGCTACTATAGTCTGCATCCCAACCCACACATCCTTTGCCAGCTCCTGCTGGACTCCTACCACTGTCCTCTCAAAGCTGGTCCCTGAGTCCTCGGAGTCCTCAGCTGTGTCAGTGCTGGCAGGTTGTTCTTTTGGGGTGTTGGGTGAGGCATCTGGGATGGCTGCTACATTATTCCTCCTCCTTATGACTGGAGGTGGCGTCTGGAGTGATACAAGGACTTCTTGGATGATCTCTTGGCTGATGGTTGTCAGCTGGCCATCCAGGTCATCGGGGTACTCCAGGACAGGCAGATCAGCAGGTGAGCCATCATCCTCTGCAATGAAATTGTGTAAAATCAATCTTTTTGTGTTGTGGCAGTTGATATTTCACCTCACTGACTTGCTATTTGAGGCTCATTGTTATCTTAGTTCCCAAACATTTTTCCTGTACATCATGGGTGCAGTCTATCATCCCTTTGCCCCACTTGATTGCCACATGAGGGGAAGCTCGGGTGGGACAATTTGCTGCGTCATATCTACTAGGTGTGATGTATATCCTTTCTGTGGCTTTACACCATCTTATCATTGTCAACCCTCCTTATGCATCCATTTGCATTGTGAGGCTTTGCAATGGGTGTTGCAATGCTCACGCCACAACACCACACATGTCAATATTGCTGCTGTCCTAGTCTTACATGTTTCACTTACACCCATGAGGTACTGTAACCTTGCACCACCCCAGGGTTGGCATTGCCAGGACACTATGCTCTTGCTGCCATTGATAGCTCCTCATGTTGATGCACTACACTGCACAGCACACATGGACCTAGCAGAGTTCAATTTTGTCTTATGTCTGGGCAGGTAGGTGAGCCTTCCTACACACCTATTATCTCCCCCTCAATGCTGCCATCTTTACCCCTTGATACTTGAGATGCAGCATGGTGGCAGTGCAGCTAATTTGAAACAGGCACAGGGGTAGACCCAGGGAATGGCAGCATGGGTATAATATTTTTGGTGTGTACATCATTATGTATGTGGCAGTGACTGATGGTAAATTAGTTTATGGACATGGCCAGTTAAATGGAGTTGAACTTAAGTCAGGGCCTCAAACTAGTTTGATGGTGATTCTGCAGGTAGTCATACTGGTCCCTCATTTCAAGTGCGACAGTCCTATGACCACCTGACTGTCATTGTCTATATGACCACCCTCAACAGCGCAGGTGGTAGTGGAAACTGTTGTTAATAGGGAATGCCCCATGGGCCAATGGCCTGGCACTGGCAGATTTCCAGTATCTTACAGACTGGCAATGGTACCTGTCTTGTGACACCAGACCAGTATTATGTTCAACGCTACACTCCAGGTCTGTTCCCTCATTTCCACCAGCCTTTGCATGGCGGTGAAACCCCCATGCAAAGGTTGGTGGTGATGTGCTGTGGTGTGCCCCTGCCCAGCCCATGCACCTGGCATGGCAGTGCAGGGGGTCCCATGACCTACCCCTTTGCCCGTTACACTGCCTGATTTGCAGGGCTAAGTGCAGCATGTCCTGTCACACCCAGTGCACCCCAAGACTGGCACTGACTCTATTTGATCCATCAACAGTGTTGTGCTAAGTGCCCCACAGAGCTACCATGAGCTGACAGATTCCCACCTACCATCCCAACTTGTGACTAATCATGTCAACCGTAATGGGTAGACTGCACTGGCAGTCTTACCAACACCAGACTTATCCATGCACCATCTCCCGCCCGTCAATGTATAATTATACACCATTATGTTCACAGTCCTACCCCATGTGTTGTATGTGTGTGTTTATTTCCCCATTCCTATGTGTCTCACATGGTTCTGTCGGAGTAGTTGTGGGCTCAGCCTGTAACTGTCGTGACCTACAGTTTGCTATCTGTGGTACATATTTTCTGTAGTGGCACATTTCTGTTCAGCATCAAGATGTGTGGTTCCACAGTACACCAGTTTAGTTGGTCTGGGTGGTGGCATATTTCCAGTGATACAGGACCACCCTGCTATTCCGCCAGCTCCTGCTCAGATTATTGTTCCCTGCACCCAAGGGGCATCCTCACTGCCTGTTGGAGTAGTGGCTGCCTTATGTGGATGTGTTGTCAATGTGCGGGGTGGTGGTGCTACCGGCACATGTCTGGGACAGTTGCAAAAAATTGTGTGCTGTAAGATGCAGCACACATGTTTGTGCAAGAAGGCAAGGCAGTTACAAGGTGTTACTGCAAGGGACACCACCATGACATGACCCCAGGTATGGTATTGACTGACTACCTAGTCTCTGAAGTCTTGGTCATGTTGGTAGGCTTAATATGTCTAAATGCGAGGGATGTTGTGATGACACAACCAGAGGCACAGTCATTATACATGCCATCCATCCCATGTGCTGCATATGTACATGTAGGTATTTAGGCCTGGTGATTGACATATGTCCAGGTTGTGCATGTTTTATGGTGCATAACACACTAAGACATAGGTACATGTGTAGCTTATGTCAATATGGTGCAACTTGCTTAATGTGCAATGTGTCCCTCTGCGATCATTTGACATGCACTGTGTGAGTCCTATGAGGCACCCCTTCTAGCACTTGGCAATTTGACACTAATCTCCCCATGCAACTTACCCTGCATTTGTGGTGTTCCCTGGTAGTCTGCGCTGTCCTGTCCTGCAATTACAGTGACCAGTTCTTCCTGGATAACCGCTGCAACTATCTCCTCCATCTTGTCCAAGTCCTCTTGTGTGCTGGATTACCACCTCCAGTTTGCTGTGCTGCCTTCCTGTTCCTTGCCATTTTTTCCTTTATCCTTTGCTTACAATCATGCCAGTGTTTCTTTCACTCTGTTACGGTTCTCCTCACCTCCTGCCACACTGTTAATCTTGTCTACTATCTGCTGCCTTATTGTCACTCTCCTGCCAATTAGCAATTTTGAGCTGATGAAGAGCTGATGTTGATGCTCCGTCAACTCTCTCATCAGTATGTCATGCTACTCTGCACTGAAACAACACTTTCTCGTTTTCTTCTCCCTACCCTGGTGTAGGAAGATAGCCTCTTTCTAGCCTTGTTACCCCCACTGTTGGCCTGTGTGTGAGTATATGTCAGGGTGTTTTTACTGTCTCACTGGGATACTGCTAGCCAGGGCCCAGTGTTCATAGTGAAAACCCTATGTTGTCAGTGTGTTTGATATGTGTCACTGGGATCCTGTTAGCCAGGACCCCAGTGCTCATACGTTTGTGGCCTATATATGTTCCCTGTGTGGTGCCTAACTGTACCACTGAGGCTCTGCTAACCAGAACCTCAGTGTTTATGCTCTCTATGCTTTAAAAATTGTCACTGAAGGCTAGTGACTAATTTTACCAATTCTGATTGGCACACTGGAGCACCCTTATAATTCCCTAGTATATGGTACCTAGGTATCCAGGGTATTGGGGTTCCAGGAGAGCCCTATGGGCTGCAGCATTTCTTTTGCCACCCATAGGGAGCTAAGAGAATTCTTACACAGGACTTCCTAAGTAATTTACAAGTCACCTATATGTCTAACCCTCACTTAGTGAAGGTTAGGTGCAAAGTTACTTAGTTTGAGGGCACCCTGGCGCTAGCCAAGGTGACCCCACATTGTTCAGGGCAAATTCCCTGGACTTTGTGTGTGCGGGCCACCATTACACGCGTGAACTGCATATAGGTCAATACCTATGTGTAGCTTCACAATGGTAACTCCGAACATGGCCATGTAACATGTCTAGGATCATGGAATTGTCCCCCCAATACCATTATGGTATTGGGGGGACAATTCCATGCATCTCCGGGGCTCCAGCATGGACCCCAGGTACTGCCAAACTAGCTCTCTGGGGTTTTCTCTGCAAGTGCCGCTGCTACCAACCCTCAGAGAGGTTTCTGCCCCCCTGGGGCCTGGGCAGCCTAGTCCCAGGAAGGCAGAACAAAGGATTTCCTCTGAGGGAGGGTGTTACACCCTCTCCCTTTGGAAATAGGTGTTAAGGGCCTGAGAGGAGTAGCCTCTCCTGGACTCTGGAAATGCTTTGAAGGGCACAGATGGTGCCCTCCTTGCATAAACCAGTCTATACCAGTCCAAGGAGCCCCAGCCCCTGCTTTGGCATGAAACTGGACAAAGGAAAGGAGAGTGACCACTCCCCTGTCCATCACCACCCCAGGGGTGGTGCCCAGAGCTCCTCCAGTGTGTCCCAGACCTCCGCCATCTTGAATGCAGAGGTGTGAGGGCACAATGGAGACCTCTGATGGGCCAGTGCCAGCAGGTGACGTCAGGGACCCCTCCTGATAGGCACTTACCTGGTTAGGTAGCCAATCTTCCTCTGAGGGCTATTTGGGGTCTCTCATTTGGATTTCTCTTCAGATAATGAATGCAAGAGCTCACCAGAGTTCCTCTGCACTTCTCTCTTCGACTTCTGCCAAAGATAGACCCCTGACTGCTCCCGGACACCTGCAAAACAGCAACAAAGTAGCAAGAAGACTACCAGCAACATTGTAGCGCCTAATCCTGCTGGCCTTCTCGACTATTTCCTGGTGGTGCATGCTCTGAGGGCTGTCTGCCTTGACCCTGCACTGGAAGCCAAGTAGAAATCTCCTGTGGGTCGACTGAATCTTCCCCCTGCCAACGCAGGCACCAAATTTCTGCATCACCGGTCCCCTGGGTCCCCTCTCATGTTGATGAGCGTGCTCCCTGGAACACAGGAGCTAGATCCAAGTGACCCCAACAGTCCAATGGTCCTTCTGTCCAAATTTGGTGGAGGTAAGTCCTTGCCTCCCCACGCCAGACAGTAATCCTGTGTACTGCGTGATCTGCATCTGCTAGGGCTTCTGTGCACTTTCTGCAAGACTTCCTTTGTGCACAGCACAGCCCAGGTCCCCAGCACTCCATCCCACATTGTCCAACTCACTGAGTTGACCTCCGACTTCGTGGGACCCTCTTTTGTTGTGCTGAGATGACCGCCATGCTCAGATTTCCTGAATGCCTGTTCAGGTGCTTCTGCGGGCGCTGCCTGCTTTTGCGTGTGCTCTCTGTATTGCTGAGCACCCCCTCTGTCTCCTCCTCCAAGGGGCGACCTCCTGGTCCTTTCTGGGCCCTGCCAGCACCCAAAACCTTCAACCGCAACTCTTGCACTTTCATCTGGGGTTTAGTGGCCCCCCCCGGACCCTTGCGGGACTCTTGGACTTGGTCCCCTTCCTTTGCAGGACCTCAAATCCAGGAATCCGTCTTCAGTGCTTTGCAGTCAGTTGTTGCCTTTGCAGAATCCCCTACCTCGACTTTACTGTCTTTCTGGGGTAGTAGGGTAACTTTACTCCTACTTTTCAGGGTCTTGGGGTGGGGTATCTTGGACACCCTTAGTGTTTTCTTACACTCCCAGCGACCCTCTACACACTACACTAGGCCTGGGGTCCATTTGTGGTTCGCATTCCACTTTTGGAGTATATGGTTTGTGTTGACCCTAGGCCTATTGTCTCCTTTTGCATTCTATTGTGTTCTACAATGTTTGCACTCCTTTTCTAACTGTTTACTTACCTGATTTTGGTTTGTGTGTATATTTTGTGTATATTACTTACCTCCTAAGGGAGTATATCCTCTGAGATACTTTTGGCATATTGTCACTAAAATAAATTACCTTTATTTTTAGTAACACTGAGTATTGTGTTTTCTTGTGATATAGTGCTATATAATTTAAGTGGTATTGTAGGAGCCTTGCGTGTCTCCTAGTTCATTCTAAGCTGCTCTGCTATAGCTACCTCTATCAGCCTAAGCTGCTAGAACACTACTAATCAACTAATAAGGGATAATTGGACCTGGCACAAGGTGTAAGTACCACAAGGTACTCACTATAAGCCAGGCCAGCCTCCTACACCTGGGTTTTGTCTGTGTCCTCCTGGATGGAACCTGGTTGATTAGGGTGCCCCTGGGGTCCCTCCTGGCTTTCTGTGTCCACTTTGCCTCTCTTTTGCACTGTTTTTTCCATTAGCGTCTGTATTTGAGGCTGATGTGGGTAAAAACAGTGCATTTCCATTTTTGCAACATGTTTACGTGTCGTAAAATGGGTTAGAGTCATTGTTTCCGGCGTTTACTGTCATTTTGCCTTACGATAAGGTGCAATGGTTAACATACATTTTTTTTACTCTAACCTATTTTTAGCACCACCCAGCGTCATAGTATAAATATATGCTCTGGTGGTGGTAAAAAATGGCGCCAGTCAGCGCTATAATTTTTGATGCAAAACTGCGCAAACTTTTTGATGCAAAACTGCGTTAGCACAGTTTTGCTTCAAAAAGTATAAATCTGGGACTAAATATTTTTAATGATGTGTCCCACATATTGGACAAAGGGATGTCTGTTTAATCATGCTCAATTTGCCTTCAGATTTTGCACATTGATTGTGACAACCTGTTTGAGGGTCTAGAACTTCAAAGGGACTTCAACTTTCAGAACTTTCCCTGGTTCTCTTCCTCCTCACAGAGGGACTATTAGTGGTGAAGATTGGGAATTTTGGAAGTGGCATGTGGTGTACCCCTGAACTCATTTCCTGATCCTGCTTTTTCCAACCTCCACATTGAGCCTTTAAATCTGATGTCTGGATAACACACAAGTCCACCTAAAACATCAACAATTGAGGTTTAGCTAAGTCTTTTTATAGCAACTCGCAAATTGTGAGTCACAAACATTGATGTGCAACAGAGTCTGAGACCCTGTTTGCCATTCCCAAATGTGTCATTTGGGACCTCCCTCATTAATATTCATGAGGAAGGTTGCAATTTGCAAACCTTTGGGAATTGGCGGCACTAACAGGGATGGTGGCCTGCTGAGGTCAGCAGACCACCATATCTGAGATGGCTTTTTAAATGAAGCAGCGTTTTTTTTTTTTTTAAATGCAGCATTCCTTAAAGGAAAACTGGATGCATTTTTTTAAAATGAAAAGTTTTCTGTTCATTTTTTAGGAGTAGGCAGTGCTCCATGTTGGAGTCCCCATTCACAAAAAGGAAGGGGTCCCTTGGGTACCCATTCCCATTTGTGAATGGGTTACCTCCTTCTACAAGGAGTCGGTAAAGTATGAATGTTCTGCAACCACATTCTGGTCTCAAAACATTCTTGCAAGGCCCTGTGACTCGCTATTAAGAAGGAACACCCTTCGCATGCCACTTCCTAATAATGACTCACAAAATGGCAAAATTAATTTGATCTGTCCATTCGCGTCTGGGAAAATGTGTTGCACATCTGACCCGGAGTTCCTCCTTTCACTTCTTTTTCACTTCTTCAATTAGTTGACTTTTCAAAATTGGATTGACTGAAAGTGGAAGGCTTTTATCTTTTACTTAATCCCAATGTAAATCACTTGACCTCACCATTGACTCAGAAGAGCACAGCAAAATCTTCAATGTGTATACTTACTCTCTCTTGTCATTGTGAGCCTGGAACTCAGAACTGCTTTTTTCCAGGTGCCTCACACATATTACTGGCCATGATCAATGCTGTATTTCATTATGTGGCCACACAGAACAATTACACAAAAACTTATCACATGTCCACCATACTTCATGATTTCAAGAAATATTCATTACATTTCTTGCATAACAATACCTTTAGTTATTCATTTCAAATAATGCTGCTACATGTAAAAAATCATTGACTAGAACAGTCCCTCCTATATGTATAAGAGCTGCACAGCCACTGCAGCTTAAAACACTCTGCCTGCCACACTATATAAGAAATATGCTGGCCTTTTCTAGCTATAAGAATGAAAACAATACACGTTTTTCAACTCTAATTGAATTAATTCCTCTCTTCTCCTACAATGTGTAGTTGATTGACCAAAATGTTATTGGCTTTGTGACCTTTTTCTGCTGTGCTTACAACTCATTATTCCTGTTTGAAGGACACAGTTTGGTGGCAGCAGGGATTTGGGACTCTTCTTCGGGATGGAATTATGTTTCAGGGTGCTTGACTTATGCAAACACTGTAAAGGTTTTTCAGCAATTAATCATCTTCTACACTGCTACCCTTAAAACTGTTTAAATATATGATCATGTACCATCCCCTCAACCATATGATTCAACTAACTCTGTGATGTGTGATGGGTTCCAAAGTTATTATGCCATTGTTCTCTGAGGTTTTTTAATCCTGATGGGCTTTCACACATGGGGCGTATTTACAAGCTCCGTGGCACAGGGCGGTGCAACAACTGTCTTGCTGAGCTGCCCTGTGCCACCTAAAAAAGGCAGAAATGTGCTGGATCTACAAGATACAGTGCATTTCCGTCCTCGCCCCCTGCATTAGTGCAAAATTGCTGCCTAGCACCAACGCAAGCCCCCTTGCACCATGATGGAAGGGGGTCTGCATTGTGGGAAAGATTGTTTTTGTATGGAAAGGGACAACTTCCTGCACAAAAACAATCAAAAGAGGGGTTTTACTCCTATGTGTGCTGCAGAATGCAGCATACATAGAAAAAGGGAAAAATGGGGAGAAATAAAGATACTTCTCCCTGCTGTGCTACTTCTACAATACCTTTGAAGTGGCAGAGGAATCTGACGCATTCCCAGACTTGTAAATCTGGGACTGAGTCAGATTCCTTAGCGTACCATGGGAGTTCTGTGGGAACACCCACAGCAACACCCATGGACCATCCATTTCACACAGTTTTTGTGCGTAAAAGGGGCCCATATTTACAAGCCCTTGAAAAGTCTCTCAAGGTGGCTTTGTGTGGCCTTGTAAATGGGGGATGCCACACTGCGCCACAAGAGCATAAACAAAAATTACACTCTGTGGCTCAGTGTGCCGATAGGGCCTCGTAAGTGAGGCCCATAATATGATAATCCAAACTAATAACTTATTAGGATAACTCTTTGAACTATTTGAGCATCTTATCATTAATTTATAGTCCCATGCTTTGTTCTATTTCCAGAGACCTGGCCAAGATTTTGTAATTTAATTCTGCAGTGCAGCCTTTCATTCAAGGCTTTTCGTTGAGGTGGCTATATGAACAGTGTGTAGAGCCCTGGCCCCTCCAAGTAGTCTCAAGATTTTTTAATATTATAGCATCAAACATACCAGAAAAAATAATATTATTCTGTGTTTCCTTCTAGTGGAAGAACCTTTTCAGGAGTCCTCTATATTAACAATTTACTACTTTTAGGGCCAGATGTATGAAGATTCTGAATTGCAACCCGCAAATTGCGAGTCGCAATTCAGAATGTTGGATGGTGTCCCTGACACCATCTGCAGCTCGCAAGGGGGTCGCAAAGGCCCACCTCATGAATAATCATGAGGTGAGTTGCACTTTGCGACCCCTTTGCGAATGGCGGCATTCACAGGGATGGTGGCCTGCTGCGGACAGCAGACCACCATGTCTGTGACTGCTTTTTAATAAAGCAGTTTTTTTTAATAATACAGCCCGTTTTCCTTAAAGGAAAATGAGATGCATTACAAAAACGAAAAATGAAACGTTTTTGTTTCATTTTTTCAGAGCAGGCAGTTGTCCATAGAACCACTGCCTGCTCTGAAAAAATTTCTGCAGTGCCCATGGGACCCCTTCCCTTTTGCGAATGGGTTACCACCCATTGCAAAAGGGTGCAAACTGCAATTGGTTTGCGACCACGTTCGCAATCACAAAGCAATCCTGCATTGCACTGCGACTCGCAATTATGAAGGGAACACCCCTTCCTAATTGCGACTTGCAAACCCGTTTTGCGATTCGGTAACCAGGTTACCGAACCCAAAACGGGTTTTGTGCATTGCAAAGTGCATTTTGCACGTCACAAACAGCTAAATTCGCTGTTTGCGACGTGCAAACTGCTTCCTACATCTGGCCCTAAGTCCTTTGGATGGTTTTGCATATTTATAAAACAGGAGACCAAAACATCCATGTACATGCCACTACTTGCTCATAGATCAGTCATCATTGGGATATATTTTACACCACAAGGATACGCTGTTGAGGAATATGCTTTTTATTAAGAGTGGATAGCATACAATAGCATTCAATAGGGATCTTTATCATTTTCATCTTGTTACACTCTTAGCAGTCAGGCATCTGTCTGGGTCATTGTCTCACCCCATTTGGGAGGCACAGGGCAAGCAAAGGCTACAGGGACTCAACTGTGGTGGTTAAGGTAATTTATCTCTGATGTTCCAGGGTGCCTCCTACTATTAATCTGTAGACGGGGCTTAGTACAAACAATTGTGTACTTAACTCTCTTTGGTTGTGATAGCAAGCACTCACATGCTTGTCAGGAAGGAAGTGTAGGAGTACTCAAGCTCAGAGGTCAACAATCACACAACAGCCAAATATAAGAATGTTCAGCCCAATGCTTATCTTCACAGAAACAAAAGTACCCTAATATGCACCAGAAAGTACTGCTACACACTACTCAAACAGAATTTAATTTAGAGTCTTGTGTGATATTCAGGCAGTGTTTCACCTCTCTCTGCTTTCTTCCTACCTGTCCACTGATCCAGGTTTACCATCCCATTCTACGGGGACCCTGCCATGAGGTATAAGTTAGTAGCTTGATTAAAGCTCTGGTTCAGAATTTATCACTCCCAAGTAGGTGTGATCAGTTCTCACACTACCATTACACAATCTAACAACTCAGCAGTAGAATAGTCTTATTGGATTTGCCCTGCCACCTCGCTCTCATGAGACCTCACTCCCTCTTGAGGTAGAAGTTATGCTCCTGCAAGAAGCTTTCCTGGATTTCCTACTTTTCACCCGCTGAATCGTGTACTATAGAGCCCACGGTCAGCTGAGGCAGAGTCCTGGCTTCATGCGGTCCCAGACAGACGGTGAGTGTCTCTGAAATCAGGGTTACAACAAGGCTGTTTGGACAAAATATTGAGTTGTAAATATCAGGAAGCAGAACTATCAAAAATAAAATAATGTTATAGATAAATATTGTAGGAAGTTGGCTCGGTATGCACTATTTCAAAGTAAGAAATAGCATGCACAGAGTCCAAGGGTTCCCCTTAGAGGTAAGATAGTTGCAAAAAGAGATAATTCTAATGCTCTATTTTGTGGTAGTGTGGTCAAGCAGTAGGCTTATCAGAGGGTAGTGTTAAGCATTTGTTGTACATACACAGGCAATAAATGAGGAACACACACTCAAAGACAATTCCAGGCCAATAGGTTTTTGTATAGAAAAATATATTTTCTTAGTTTATTTTAAGAACCACAGGTTCAAGATTTACAAGTAATACTTCAAATGAAAGGTATTTCACTTAGGAACTTTGAATCAGCAAAATATCATGTACAGTTTTCACAAAAAATGGCAATAAGCTATTTTAAAACTAGACAGTGCAATTTTCAACAGTTCCTGCGGGAGGTAAGTGTTTGTTAGTTTTGCAGGTAAGTAAACCCCCTACAGGGTTCAAAGTTGGGTCCAAGGTAGCCCACTGTTGGGGGTTCAGGGCAACCCCAAAGTTACCACACCAGCAGCTCAGGGCCGGTCAGGTGCAGAGGTCAAAGTGGTGCCCAAAACGCATAGGCTTCAATGGAGAAGGGCGTGCCCCGGTTCCAGTCTGCCAGCAGGTAGGTACCCGCGTCTTCGGAGGGCAGACCAGGGGGGTTTTGTGGGGCACCGGGGGGGACAAAAGTCAGCCAAAAAGTACACCCTCAGCGGCACGGGGGCGGCCGGGTGCAGAGTGCAAACAGGTGTCGGGTTTGCAATGGAGTTCAATGGGAGACCCAGGGGTCTCTTCAGTGAAGCAGGCAGGCAAGGGGGGGGCTCCTCGGGGTAGCCACCACCTGGACAAGGGAGAGGGCCACCTGGGGGTCGCTTCTGCACTGGAGGTCGGATCCTTCAGGTCCTGGGGGCTGCGGGTGCAGTGTCTTTACCAGGCGTTGAGTTCTTAGAAGCAGGCAGTCACGGTCAGGGGGAGCCTCTGGATTCCCTCTGCAGGCGTCGCTGTAGGGGCTCAGGGGGGTCAACTCTGGCTACTCACAGGGTCGCAGTCGCCGGGGAGTCCTCTGCAGGTTGAGCCGGGGGCGTCGGGTGCAGAGTGCAAAGTCTCACGCTTCCAGCGGGAAATGTGGAGTCCTTTTAAAGTTGTTTCTTTGTTGCAAAGTTGTTTCTTCTTTGGAGCAGAGCCGCTGTCCTTGGGATTTCTTGGTCCTTTTAGATGCAGGGTAGTCCTCTGAGGTCGCTGGACCCTGTGGAACGCGTCGCTATTGCAGTTTTTCATGAAGTGGGGAGCCAGGCCGGTAGGGCTGGGGCCAAAGCAGTTGGTGTCTCCGTCTTCAGGTCAGCAGTCCTTCTTCATCTTAGGTTGCAGGAATCTATCTTGCTAGGTTCTGGGAGCCCCTAAATACTCAATTTAGGGGTGTGTTTAGGTCTGGGGGGTTAGTAGCCAATGGCTACTAGCCCTGAGGGTGGCTACACCCTCTTTGTGCCTCCTCCCTGAGGGGAGGGGGGCACATCCTTAATACTATTGGGGGAATCCTCCATCTGAAAGATGGAGGATTTCTAAAAGTCATAGTCACCTCAGCTCAGGACACCTTAGTGGCTGTCCTGACTGGCCAGTGACTCCTCCTTGTTTTTCTCATTAATCCATCCAGCCTTGCCGCCAAAAGTGGGGCCGTGGCCGGAAGGGGTGGGCATCTCCACTAGCTGGAGTGCCCTGGGGCGCTGTAACAAAGGGGGTGAGCCTTTGAGGCTCACCGCCAGGTGTTACAGTTCCTGCAGGGGGGAGGTGAGAAGCACCTCCACCCAGTACAGGCTTTGTTACTAGCCAGAGAGTGACAAAGGCACTCTCCCCATGTGGCCAGCAACATGTCTGGTGTGTGGCAGGCTGGCAAAACTAGTCAGCCCACACTGGAAGTCGGGTATGTTTTCAGGGGGCATCTCTAAGAAGCCCTCTGGGGTGTATTTCACAATAAAATGTACACTGGCATCAGTGTGCATTTATTGTGCTGAGAAGTTTGATACCAAACTTCCCAGTTTTCAGTGTAGCCATTATGGTGCTGTGGAGTTCGTGTTTTACAGACTCCCAGACCATATACTCTTATGGCTACCCTGCACTTACAATGTCTTACAACTTCATGCACCTATGCCCTCACCTGTGGTATAGTGCACCCTGCCTTAGGGCTGTAAGGCCTGCTAGAGGGGTGACTTATCTATGCCATAGGTAGAGTGAGGTTGGCATGGCACCCTGAGGGGAGTGCCATGTCGACTTAGTCATTTTCTCCCCACCAGCACACCCAAGCTGGCAAGCAGTGTGTCTGTTCTGAGTGAGGGGTCCCCAGGGTGGCATAAGACATGCTGCAGCCCTTAGAAACCTTCCCTGGCATCAGGGCCCTTGGTACCAGGGGTACCAGTTACAAGGGACTTACCTGGATGCCAGGGTGTGCCAATTGTGGAAACAAAGGTACAGGTTAGGGAAAGAACACTGGTGCTGGGGCCTGGTTAGCAGGCCTCAGCACACTTTCAAATCATAACTTGGCATCAGCAAAGGCAAAAAGTCAGGGGGTAACCATGCCAAGGAGGCATTTCCTTACAAATATCTTGTTGCAAGAATATCTGTGACAAAAATAACATTTTTAGAGGTAAATAATATTTTAAATAATATTGAAGTTTTAATATCGTTTTCAGTGCTATAGTGATTAAAAATGCTGTTTATTTAAATTATTTTAATGTTTTTAGTAAATATATTTATTTTATGTGCTACTATTGTTTATAAAAATGTTAAATTTTTTAAATATAACATAGCATCTAATAATCAGTGATTTAGAAGTTTTTAATTTTTGATAATAAAGTAGTTATTATAAAGTTTAGGGTTTGTTGGGGATAGGGTGGGCAGTTAATTAGATAGTATTTCATTGTTAATTATTTACGAAATTCTACTTAATTATATGATTGGTATTTATTATGTAACTTAATACCAAAGTATTTGTGTTAAATTGTATTTGCATGGTGTTAGGTTTGTTAGGGTTTAGCGTGAGCAGTTCATTATGTGTGATTAATTAACAATGAATTATTATTTGTTAACTCATTATTTATATGATTTTTAATTATGTAATTTTTGGGAATACCTATTAATTAACTTATTTTTTTAGGTGTAGGAGCTAGATTTGTTGGGGTCTGGAGTACAAAGTTAATCAAGTAACAATTAATTAACAATGTATTATTAATTATTAATTGTAATTTAATGTTTTAATTTTTTTAGCTATGAATTAATATTTGTAAATTAATTATTTACTTCAAAGTTAAAATGTGCATTACGCAATTCTTATTTATTTTCATTTTTATTATAGTTGCAGGCTGCCAACTCTGTTGGGGTCTAGGGTGAGATGTTAATTAATAATTACTTTGCAATTAATTATTAATTTTTAATGAACTATTTTATTGATTTCCAGTACATAACTTATGGAATATGAATTGTTTTTGGTATTGCCTAGAACGTAATTAAATAATAATTTAAAAACAAATATTTATTAATTGATCATTATTAGACAGTAATTATGTAAGTTGAATATAAATATATATATACATATATATATATATATATATATATATATATATATATATATATGAGAGAACTCTGGGTAGCTCCCAAGTTTAGGTGGAGAGCTGCTCTACTAAGGAGAAGCTTTGCAACACTAGATGCTATGCTTAAAGATGTTGCTGTACAAATGGCAAAAGACTTTGGGGGTCATTCTGACCTCGGCGGTAAAAGGCTCTTACCGCCAGTCAGAAGACCGCCATTCTACCGCCGCGGCCGCGGTAAACCGCCACGGTCATTCTGACCCACAACTGCCAAACCGCCAAAAACCCGACATCCACGGAAGGCCGCCTCATCAGCGGTCAGCGATAAACTGGAGATGACCAAACCTCCACCATCACGCCAACACAAACACGCCCATGCCATTACGACCCACGAATCCATGCGGCGGTCATTTAACTGCGGTGTTCCATTGGCGGTACACACCGCCGCGGTCAAAATACACACCCAGCTCCAAAACACAGCCACATTGGACAATTAGAAATACACACACCTGATACACATACACACACCACTCCCACACATCCAATCAACTATAAAACACACACCCACATCACCCACAAACCCCCACTACTAGAAATTCGGAGAGAAGGCGAGAGAGAGAGAGCACAGCTATCGAAAACCCCAACACACAGAGGAACACAACTTCATCACCCACACTACATCCACGCACAGAACACCACACAACACCACAAACACCACACCCATCACCACAAACACCACCCCACACCACCCCATGGCACCCCAAAGACACCCCAGGTTCTCGGACCAAGAACTCAGGGTCATGGCGGAGGAAATAATTAAGGTAGAGCCCCAGCTATTCGGCACACAGGTGCAGCACACCACAATAGACAGGAAGGCGGAGCTATGGCAAAGGATCGTCGACAGGGTCAACGCTGTGGGACAGCATCCCAGAAACCGGGAAGACATCCGAAAGCGCTGGAACGACCTACGGGGGAAGGTGCGGTCGATGGTGTCAAGACACAACATTGCTGTGCAGAAGACTGGCGGCGGACCCCCACCCACTCCACCCGAATTCACAGCATGGGAGCAAGAGGCCTTGAACATCCTGCATCCTGAGGGCCTCGCTGGTGTAGGCGGAGGAATGGACTCTGGTAAGTCTAATCCCAACTACTTCACCCCCCCCAACCACCAGCATGCCAACCCACACCCCCACCCTCACCCCCAACCCCCCAGCACACATCCTCCCTGCCAATGTCTCACCAGCACAACCCACCCAACACAACACCAATCCCTGAATGCCAACACAAACCATGGACACCCATCACCTAAGCATGACCACTGCACATACCCATCCCCCCCCACAAACCACCCTCACAACTCCTCCCACAAGGGAATGCCAGCACTGGGGGACAAGGGCACCCACAAATCGCACGACATGGCACACACAGAAGCAATAACCATACTCTTTTACCCCTGCAGGGCCCGAACGCCAACACACCGGCCAGGAGGGTCAAGATTTGTCCATCCCGCCCCCAGAACAGGCCCCCAGTGATGACAGCAGCTCTGTCGACCTAGAACCTGATGACCAGCCCGGACCATCGGGGACCTCTGGACAGTCGGTTCCCCACACACAGACACAGGCCACAGCAGACCCAACCCCCTCTGGGAATACCAGCACAGCTCCCACCCAGCGGGCCCATGCCTCTGTCTCCAGGACGCGTCAATCAGCGGTGTGTCCGCCACTACAGGGCACCCAGGCTGACCCACCACCCCAACAACAACAGGGACCCGAGGGCAGTGGTAGTGGGCACACCGTCCAGGGGACAGAGGCCCGGGGAAACAGGGGAACTGGGAGGGCTGCTGTGCGAGAGGGGGTTGACCGGCCCAGGGAACCCACTCTCCAAGAGGCCCTCACCACCATCAAGGGAGCATACCACCACTCCCAGGAGACGATGGCGACGGTACTGGCCAGGTTCCAGGAGATCCAGGCACAGCAGGAGGAACGGTACATGGGGTTCCGAGACGAACTCAGGAACATCGGTACCGCAATGGGGACCATCGTCCTGTCCCTCAACCAGATAGTCACCACATTGCGGGACCATGTGGCACCCCAAAGGGCCCCTGTCACTAGCCCGGACGACGAACAGCCTACCACCTCCGCCGGCGCTAGTGGACAGGAGGCCCCCACACAACGACAGGCCACCAGAACCCCACCTCCTGCTGAAGATCAACCACCCCGCAAGCGGGAACCTGAGATCACACAAGAAGACAGAGTAGGATGCCAAGACCCCCGCCAGCATAAGATACCCCCTGATGTCATCCCACTGTCCCACATTGTCACCCTATCCAACCTTGAACTGCCCCTGCTCCATCCTTCCACAGGCATATGGACAATGCACCTGTGCGACTGAGAACTGGACTCTGCCATGGACATTACTCCACCCCCACCCATCACCGTTTTACTATCATGGACCTATATGCAGCACTTAAAATAAATCACCAATTGCACTTCAAATTTCAGGAGTCTGCTTGTATTCTTTACAAATGTATTACACATAACGGTGCAATAATGTTCATTTACATTGTGATGACAACATACCAATGTCAATAAGCATTAGTCCATGGGCAAACAAAGCAGAAGTCACGCTGTGGGTCATACAGCTCTGAAAAGGGAAGGGAAAGTCAAAAATCAGTTAAAAGGAACTGGGGGGGAAACACAGAAAGTAGAGATGCAGGAGGCCAGAAGTAAATGTAAAATGGCGTGGGTGATTCTTACCTGTGTGCTACTGAAAATACTGTTGTATAACTGTGTCCCTGTTGTCTGTGTCGTCCCCGTCGTCTTCCTCCTCTTCACTCTCCACAGGCTCCACAGCTGCTACAACACCACCATCTGGACCATCCTCCTGCAGGAAAGGCACCTGGCGTCGCAATGCAAGATTGTGAAGCATACAGCAGGCCACGATGATATGACACACTTTCTTTGGTGAGTACATTAGGGATCCACCTGTCATATGCAGGCACCTAAACCTGGCCTTCAGGACCCCGAAGGTCCGTTCTATAATCCTCCTAGTTCGCCCATGTGCCTCATTGTACTGTTCCTCTGCCCTGGTCCGGGGATTCCTCACTGGGGTCAATAGCCAAGGCAGGTTGGGGTAACCAGAGTCACCTATTAGCCACACACGGTGTCTCTGTAGCTGTTCCATCACATAAGGAATGCTGCTATTTCGCATGCCATACGCGTCATGCACTGACCCAGGGAACTTGGCATTTAGATGGGAGATGTACTGGTCAGCCAAACAGACCACCTGGACATTCATCGAATGTTAATTTTTTCTATTTCTGTACACCTGCTCACTGTCTTTTGGGAGTACTAAAGCCGCATGGGTCCCATCAATGGCACCGATGATGTTGGGGATATGTCCAAGGGCATAGAAATCACCCTTCACAGTGGCCAAATCACCCTCCTCAGGGAAAACAATGTATCTCCGCATGTATTTCATCAGGGCAGACAACACTCTGGACAAAACCTTAGAAAACATAGGCTGAGACATCCCTGATGACATGGCCACTGTTGTCTGAAAAGACCCACTTGCCAAAAAAAGGAGTACTGACAGAACCTGCACCAGAGGGGGAATCCCTGTGGGTTGGCGGATGGGGGACATCAGGTCTGGCTCCAGCTGGGCACACAGTTCATGTATAGTGGCTCGGTCAAGTCGGTATCGAAGTATAATATGTCGTTCTTCCATTGTCGACAGGTCCACCAGCGGTCGGTACATTCATCCTTCTCCTCGCAAGTCCCAGCGGACGGTGCCTAGGAAGGACAACATGGAGCACAGTGTCAAGCAACCCACAGGTTCGTTCACACTGCTTGCACAGTACACGAATCGCTATGCATGGAGCGGCTTGCATGAGTGGCAATGCAAGGCCTAGGCCTGTGTGACGCAGTAGAAATCATGCCATGTGGGCCCTTGAAATGGCGGCTGCCTGACCTGTGAAGTGTGACAGTGGGATGTGAGGTCACTGCGCTGGCGTGGCACACCGTGGCGGTAGGCGGTCGAAGACCGCGGCGCAAAGCAGCATTAGTTAACATTGAACCCTATGGGTCTCAGGAGCCAATGACGATGTGCGCCGGCGGTCGCGGTACGCACCGCCGCGGTACGCACCGCCGCGGGCATGACCGCCATTTTCTATCTGCTTAATCACTCGAGACCTGATCATCCACAGGAGAGGACCTATACTGCAAGTGCTGCTGTGACCTCGGTCTGGAAGAGACAATGGCTGCTGCGACTGAAGAAAGGGCCCCTGCCTTCACTTCAGAAGAGTTGGAGAAACTTGTGGATGGGGTCCTGCCCCAGTATGCGCTACTCTACGGTCCTCCAGACCAACAGGTAAGTACACTGGGTGCACGTTGAATGGGCTATGCCTGGGTTGTGTATGGTGGATGTAAGATGGTGGGGTGGGGAGCGAATGAGGAGTGCAAGGCACGACAGATGAGAGCATGTGCCACATGGCAGGGTTGGGGAGGGGGGGGCAATCACATCTAACATGCAGAACAATGTTGACATTTCCTTTCCCACCCTGTACATGTCAAATAGGTCAGCGCCCATCAGAAAGTCGACATTTGGCGTGCCATCGCCAAGGAAGTCAAGGACCTGGGGGTCCACAACAGACGGGGCACCCACTGCCGAAAGAGGTGGGAGGACATCCGCTGCGGGACCAGGAAGACCGCCGAGTCACTGCTGGGGATGGCCTCCCAACGTAGGAGGGGTGCCAGTCGTACCTTGACCCCCCTGATGTCCCGGATCCTGGCGGTGGCCCACCCCGATTTGGATGGGCGCGTGAGGACATCACAGCAGACACAAGGGGGTGAGTACCAGCACATTCTGCTATCTTTACGCGCAGTGGAGGTGCCTGGGTGGGGGAGGAGGGCTGTGGGTGACATTAGGCCAGGGCGCTTTCTGTAGTGTAGTCCCCTCCTTTAGGCATGGCCTTGTGCCCCCGCCCCCCACCTCTGTAGGGTGCCAAGTACAGCAATCCATGGTCCAGCATCACCCATGTGTGCATTTGTTGTCCATAGACCTGTAGGCCTAGTCACAAGTACTGAGTAGTGTACCCCGATTGCGCGGCGTAGTGCTGGAGGCTCCTGTGTCTGTCCTCTCCGACAATGGTGTTTACAATGCATGCACTCAACCTGTCTTTATTTCTCTCCCCACCCTTTTTCTTAATCTTCTTGTGCATGTGTGCATTAGCATCATCAGGCGGAGGAGAATTGGCACCGGAGCACGAGGGAGCTGCAACTCACAAGGCCCCGGTGGGCCATGCTACAGACACTGAGGTCACCAGTGATACGGAGGGCGAGGGGAGCTCCACAACGGGGGCCCGTGGTGACACCAGCGACACTCCTTTTGCATTCTATTGTGTTCTACAGTGTTTGCACTCCTTTTCTAACTGTTTACTTACCTGATTTTGGTTTGTGTGTATATTTTGTGTATATTACTTACCTCCTAAGGGAGTATATCCTCTGAGATACTTTTGGCATATTGTCACTAAAATAAATTACCTTTATTTTTAGTAACACTGAGTATTGTGTTTTCTTGTGATATAGTGCTATATAATATAAGTGGTATTGTAGGAGCCTTGCGTGTCTCCTAGTTCATTCTAAGCTGCTCTGCTATAGCTACCTCTATCAGCCTAAGCTGCTAGAACACTACTGATCAACTAATAAGGGATAATTGGACCTGGCACAAGGTGTAAGTACCACAAGGTACTCACTATAAGCCAGGCCAGCCTCCTACACCTGGGTTTTGTCTGTGTCCTCCTGGCTGGAACCTGGTTGATTAGGGTGCCCCTGGGGTCCCTCCTGGCTTTCTGTGTCCACTTTGCCTCTCTTTTGCACTGTTTTTTCCATTAGCGTCTGTATTTGAGGCTGATGTGGGTAAAAACAGTGCATTTCCATTTTTGCAACATGTTTACGTGTCGTAAAATGGGTTAGAGTCATTGTTTCCGGGGTTTACTGTCATTTTGCCTTATGATAAGGTGCAATGGTTAACATACATTTTTTTTACTCTAACCTATTTTTAGCACCACCCAGCGTCATAGTATAAATATATGCTCCGGTGGTGGTAAAAAATGGCGCCAGTCAGCGCTATAATTTTTGATGCAAAACTGCGCAAACTTTTTGATGCAAAACTGCGTTAGCACAGTTTTGCTTCAAAAAGTATAAATCTGGGCCTAAATATTTTTAATGATGTGTCCCACATATTGGACAAAGGGATGTCTGTTTAATCATGCTCAATTTGCCTTCAGATTTTGCACATTGATTGTGACAACCTGTTTGAGGGTCTAGAACTTCAAAGGGACTTCAACTTTCAGAACTTTCCCTGGTTCTCTTCCTCCTCACAGAGGGACTATTAGTGGTGAAGATTGGGAATTTTGGAAGTGGCATGTGGTGTACCCCTGAACTCATTTCCTGATCCTGCTTTTTCCAACCTCCACATTGAGCCTTTAAATTTGATGTCTGGATAACACACAAGTCCACCTAAAACATCAACAGTTGAGGTTTAGCTAAGTCTTTTTATTGCAACTCGCAAATTGTGAGTCACAAACATTGATGTGCAACAGAGTCTGAGACCCTGTTTGCCATTCCCAAATGTGTCATTTGGGACCTCCCTCATTAATATTCATGAGGAAGGTTGCAATTTGCAAACCTTTGGGAATGGGCGGCACTAACAGGGATGGTGGCCTGCTGAGGTCAGCAGACCACCATATCTGAGATGGCTTTTTAAATGAAGCAGCGTTTTTTTTTTTTTAAATGCAGCATTCCTTAAAGGAAAACTGGATGCATTTTTTTAAAATGAAAAGTTTTCTGTTCATTTTTTAGGAGTAGGCAGTGGTCCATTGGACCTCTGCCCACTCTGAAAAAATGTTGGCGTCCCCATTCACAAAAAGGAAGGGGTCCCTTGGGTACCCATTCCCATTTGTGAATGGGTTACCTCCTTCTACAAGGAGTCGGTAAAGTATGAATGTTCTGCAACCACATTCTGGTCTCAAAACATTCTTGCAAGGCCCTGTGACTCGCTATTAAGAATGAACACCCTTCGCATGCCACTTCCTAATAATGACTCACAAAATGGGGCTCATACATGGCAAAATTAATTTGATCTGTCACAAACGGCCTGATGGGCCATTCGAGTCTGGGAAAATGTGTTGCACATCTGGCCCGGAGTTCCTCCTTTCACTTCTTTTTCACTTCTTCAATTAGTTGACTTTTCAAAATTGGATTGACTGAAAGTGGAAGGCTTTTATCTTTTACTTAATCCCAATGTAAATCACTTGACCTCACCATTGACTCAGAAGAGCACAGCAAAATCTTCAATGTGTATACTTACTCTCTCTTGTCATTGTGAGCCTGGAACTCAGAACTGCTTTTTTCCAGGTGCCTCACACATATTACTGGCCATGATCAATGCTGTATTTCATCATGTGGCCACACAGAACAATTACACAAAAACTTATCACATGTCCACCATACTTCATGATTTCAAGAAATATTCATTACATTTCTTGCATAACAATACCTTTAGTTATTCATTTCAAATAATGCTGCTACATGTAAAAAATCATTGACTAGAACAGTCCCTCCTAGGTATAAGAGCTGCACAGCCACTGCAGCTTAAAACACTCTGCCTGCCACACTATATAAGAAATATGCTGGCCTTTTCTAGCTATAAGAATGAAAACAATACACGTTTTTCAACTCTAATTGAATTAATTCCCCTCTTCTCCTACAATGTGTAGTTGATTGACCAAAATGTTATTGGCTTTGTGACCTTTTTCTGCTGTGCTTACAACTCATTATTCCTGTTTGAAGGACACAGTTTGGTGGCAGCAGGGATTTGGGACTCTTCTTCGGGATGGAATTATGTTTCAGGGTGCTTGACTTATGCAAACACTGTAAAGGTTTTTCAGCAATTAATCATCTTCTACACTGCTACCCTTAAAACTGTTTAAATATATGATCATGTACCATCCCCTCAACCATATGATTCAACTAACTCTGTGATGTGTGATGGGTTCCAAGGTTATTATGCCATTGTTCTCTGAGTTTTTTTTATCCTGATGGGCTTTCACACATGGGGGCGTATTTTCAAGCTCCGTGGCACAGGACGGTGCAACAAGTGTCTTGCTGAGCTGCCCTGTGCCACCTAAAAAAGGCAGAAATGTGCTGGATCTACAAGATACAGTGCATTTCTGTCCTCGCCCCCTGCATTAGTGCACAAATTGCTGCCTAGCACCAACGCAAGCCCCCTTGCACCATGATGCAAGGGTGTCTGCATTGTGGGAAAGATTGTTTTTGTATGGAAAGGGACAACTTCCTGCACAAAAACAATCAAAAGAGGGGTTTTACTCCTATGTGTGCTGCAGAATGCAGCATACATAGAAAAAGGGAAAAATGGGGAGAAATAAAGATACTTCTCCCTGTTGTGCTACTTCTACAATACCTTTGAAGTGGCAGAGGAATCTGACGCATTCCCAGACTTGTAAATCTGGGACTGAGTCAGATTCCTTAGCGTACCATGGGAGTTCTGTGGGAACACCCACAGCAACACCCATGGACCATCCATTTCACACAGTTTTTGTGCGTAAAAGGGGCCCATATTTACAAGCCCTTGAAAAGTCTCTCAAGGTGGCTTTGTGTGGCCTTGTAAATGGGGGATGCCACACTGCGCCACAAGAGCATAAACAAAAATTACACTCTGTGGCTCAGTGTGCCGATAGGGCCTCGTAAGTGAGGCCCATAATATGATAATCCAAACTAATAACTTATTAGGATAACTCTTTGAACTATTTGAGCATGTTATCATTCATTTATAGTCCCATGCTTTGTTCTATTTCCAGAGACCTGGCCAAGATTTTGTAATTTAATTCTGCAGTGCAGCCTTTCATTCAAGGTTTTTCGTTGAGGTGGCTATATGAACAGTGTGTAGAGCCCTGGCCCCTCCAAGTAGTCTCAAGATTTTTTAATATTATAACATCAAACATACCAGAAAAAAATTATATTATTCTGTGTTTCCTTCTAGTGGAAGAACCTTTTCAGGAGTCCTCTATATTAACAATTTACTACTTTTAGGGCCAGATGTAGGAAGATTCTGAATTGCAACCCGCAAATTGCGAGTCGCAATTCAGAATGTTGGATGGTGTCCCTGACACCATCTGCAGCTCGCAAGGGGGTCGCAAAGGCCCACCTCATGAATAATCATGAGGTGAGTTGCAATTTGCGACCCCTTTGCGAATGGCGGGATTCACAGGGATGGTGGCCTGCTGCGGACAGCAGACCACCATGTCTGTGACTGCTTTCTAATAAAGCAGTTTTTTTTAATAATACAGCCCATTTTCCTTAAAGGAAAATGAGATGCATTACAAAAACGAAAAATGAAACGTTTTTGTTTCATTTTTTCAGAGCAGACAGTGGTCCATAGGACTACTGCCTGCTCTGAAAAAATGTCTGCAGTGCCCATGGGACCCCTTCCCTTTTGCGAATGGGTTACCACCCATTGCAAAAGGGTGCAAACTGCAATTGGTTTGCGACCACGTTCGCGATCACAAAGCAATCCTGCATTGCACTGCGACTCACAATTAAGAAGGGAACACCCCTTCCTAATTGCGACTCGCAAACCCGTTTTGCGATTCGGTAACCAGGTTACCGAACCCAAAACGGGTTTTGTGCATTGCAAAGTGCATTTTGCACGTCACAAACAGCTAAATTCGCTGTTTGCGACGTGCAAACTGCTTCCTACATCTGGCCCTAAGTCCTTTGGATGGTCTTGCATATTTATAAAACAGGAGACCAAAACATCCATGTACATGCCACTACTTGCACATAGATCAGTCATCATTGGGATATATTTTACACCACAAGGATACGCTGTTGAGGAATATGTTTTTTATTAAGAGTGGATAGCATACAATAGCATTCAATAGGGATCTTTATCATTTTCATCTTGTTACACTCTTAGCAGTCAGGCATCTGTCTGGGTCATTGTCTCACCCCATTTGGGAAGCACAGGGCAAGCAAAGGCTACAGGGACTCAACTGTGGTGGTTAAGGTCATTTATCTCTGATGTTCCAGGGTGCCTCCTACTATTAATCTGTAGACGGGGCTTAGTACAAACAATTGTGTACTTAACTCTCTTTGGTTGTGATAGCAAGCACTCACATGCTTGTCAGGAAGGAAGTGTAGGAGTACTCAAGCTCAGAGGTCAACAATCACACAACAGCCAAATATAAGAATGTTCAGCCCAATGCTTATCTTCACAGAAACAAAAGTACCCTAATATGCACCAGAAAGTACTGCTACACACTACTCAAACAGAATTTAATTTAGAGTCTTGTGTGATATTCAGGCAGTGTTTCACCTCTCTCTGCTTTCTTCCTACCTGTCCACTGATCCAGGTTTACCATCCCATTCTACGGGGACCCTGCCATGAGGTATAAGTTAGTAGCTTGATTAAAGCTCTGGTTCAGAATTTATCACTCCCAAGTAGGTGTGATCAGTTCTCACACTACCATTACACAATCTTACAACTCAGCAGTAGAATAGTCTTATTGGATTTGCCCTGCCACCTCGCTCTCATGAGACCTCACTCCCTCTTGAGGTAGAAGTTATGCTCCTGCAAGAAGCTTTCCTGGATTTCCTTCTTTTCACCCGCTGAATCTTGTACTATAGAGCCCACGGTCAGCTGAGGCAGAGTCCTGGCTTCATGCGGTCCCAGACAGACGGTGAATGTCTCTGAAATCAGGGTTACAACAAGGCTGTTTGGACAAAATATTGAGTTGTAAATATCAGGAAGCAGAACTATCAACAATAAAATATTGTTATAGATAAATATTGTAGGAAGTTGGCTCGGTATGCACTATTTCAAAGTAAGAAATAGCATGCACAGACTCCAAGGGTTCCCCTTAGAGGTAAAATAGTTGCAAAAAGAGATAATTCTAATGCTCTATTTTGTGGTAGTGTGGTCAAGCAGTAGGCTTATCAGAGGGTAGTGTTAAGCATTTGTTGTACATACACAGGCAATAAATGAGGAACACACACTCAAAGACAATTCCAGGCCAATAGGTTTTTGTATAGAAAAATATATTTTCTTAGTTTATTTTAAGAACCACAGGTTCAAGATTTACAAGTAATACTTCAAATGAAAGGTATTTCACTTAGGAACTTTGAATCAGCAAAATATCATGTACAGTTTTCACAAAAAATGGCAATAAGCTATTTTAAAACTAGACAGTGCAATTTTCAACAGTTCCTGCGGGAGGTAAGTGTTTGTTAGTTTTGCAGGTAAGTAAACCCCCTACAGGGTTCAAAGTTGGGTCCAAGGTATCCCACTGTTGGGGGTTCAGGGCAACCCCAAAGTTACCACACCAGCAGCTCAGGGCCGGTCAGGTGCAGAGGTCAAAGTGGTGCCCAAAACGCATAGGCTTCAATGGAGAATGGCGTGCCCCGGTTCCAGTCTGCCAGCAGGTAACAACCCACGTCTTCGGAGGGCAGACCAGGGGGGTTTTGTGGGGCACCGGGGGGGACACAAGTCAGCACAAAAAGTACACCCTCAGCGGCACGGGGGCGGCCGGGTGCAGAGTGCAACCAGGTGTCAGGTTTGCAATGGAGTTCAATGGGAGACCCAGGGGTCTCTTCAGTGAAGCAGGCAGACAAGGGGGGGGCTCCTCGGGGTAGCCACCACCTGGGCAAGGGAGAGGGCCACCTGGGGGTCGCTTCTGCACTGGAGGTCGGATCCTTCAGGTCCTGGGGGCTGCGGGTGCAGTGTCTTTACCAGGCGTCGGGTTCTTAGAAGCAGGCAGTCGCGGTCAGGGGGAGCCTCTGGATTCCCTCTGCAGGCGTCGCTGTAGGGGCTCAGGGGGGTCAACTCTGGCTACTCACAGGGTCGCAGTCGCCGGGGAGTCCTCTGCAGGTTGAGCCGGGGGCGTCGGGTGCAGAGTGCAAAGTCTCACGCTTCCAGCGGGAAATGTGGAGTCCTTTTAAAGTTGTTTCTTTGTTGCAAAGTTGTTTCTTCTTTGGAGCAGAGCTGCTGTCCTCGGGAGTTCTTGGTCCTTTTAGATGCAGGGTAGTCCTCTGAGGTCGCTGGACCCTGTGGAACGAGTCGCTATTGCAGTTTTTCTTGAAGTGGGGAGCCAGGCCGGTAGGGCTGGGGCCAAAGCAGTTGGTGTCTCCGTCTTCTCTTCAGGGCTTCAGGTCAGCAGTCCTTCTTCATCTTAGGTTGCAGAAATCTATCTTGCTAGGTTCTGGGAGCCCCTAAATACTCAATTTAGGGGTGTGTTTAGGTCTGGGGGGTTAGTAGCCAATGGCTACTAGCCCTGAGGGTGGCTACACCCTCTTTGTGCCTCCTCCCTGAGGGGAGGGGGGCACATCCTTAATACTATTGGGGGAATCCTCCATCTGCAAGATGGAGGATTTCTAAAAGTCATAGTCACCTCAGCTCAGGACACCTTAGTGGCTGTCCTGACTGGCCAGTGACTCCTCCTTGTTTTTCTCATTATCTCCTCCAGCCTTGCCGCCAAAAGTGGGGCAGTGGCCGGAAGGGGTGGGCATCTCCACTAGCTGGAGTGCCCTGGGGCGCTGTAACAAAGGGGGTGAGCCTTTGAGGCTCACCGCCAGGTGTTACAGTTCCTGCAGGGGGGAGGTGAGAAGCACCTCCACCCAGTACAGGCTTTGTTACTAGCCACAGAGTGACAAAGGCACTCTCCCCATGTGGCCAGCAACATGTCTGGTGTGTGGCAGGCTGGCAAAACTAGTCAGCCCACACTGGAAGTCGGTATGTTTTCAGGGGGCATCTCTAAGATGCCCTCTGGGGTGTATTTCACAATAAAATGTACACTGGCATCAGTGTGCATTTATTGTGCTGAGAAGTTTGATACCAAACTTCCCAGTTTTCAGTGTAGCCATTATGGTGCTGTGGAGTTCGTGTTTTACAGACTCCCAGACCATATACTCTTATGGCTACCCTGCACTTACAATGTCTTACAACTTCATGCACCTATGCCCTCACCTGTGGTATAGTGCACCCTGCCTTAGGGCTGTAAGGCCTGCTAGAGGGGTGACTTATCTATGCCATAGGTAGAGTGAGGTTGGCATGGCACCCTGAGGGGAGTGCCATGTCGACTTAGTCATTTTCTCCCCACCAGCACACCCAAGCTGGCAAGCAGTGTGTCTGTTCTGAGTGAGGGGTCCCCAGGGTGGCATAAGACATGCTGCAGCCCTTAGAAACCTTCCCTGGCATCAGGGCCCTTGTTACCAGGGGTACCAGTTACAAGGGACTTACCTGGATGCCAGGGTGTGCCAATTGTGGAAACAAAGGTACAGGTTAGGGAAAGAACACTGGTGCTGGGGCCTGGTTAGCAGGCCTCAGCACACTTTCAAATCATAACTTGGCATCAGCAAAGGCAAAAAGTCAGGCGGTAACCATGCCAAGGAGGCATTTCCTTACAAATATCTTGTTGCAAGAATATCTGTGACAAAAATAACATTTTTAGAGGTAAATATTATTTTAAATAATATTGAAGTTTTAATATCGTTTTCAGTGCTATAGTGATTAAAAATGCTGTTTATTTAAATTATTTTAATGTTTTTAGTAAATATATTTATTTTATGTGCTACTATTGTTTATAAAAATGTTATTGTTTTTAAAGATAACATAGCATCTAATAATCAGTGATTTAGAAGTTTTTAATTTTTGATAATAAAGTAGTTATTATAAAGTTTAGGGTTTGTTGGGGATAGGGTGGGCAGTTAATTAGATAGTATTTCATTGTTAATTATTTACGAAATTCTACTTAATTATATGATTGGTATTTATTATGTAACTTAATACCAAAGTATTTGTGTTAAATTGTATTTGCATGGTGTTAGGTTTGTTAGGGTTTAGCGTGAGCAGTTCATTATGTGTGATTAATTAACAATGAATTATTATTTGTTAACTCATTATTTATATGATTTTTAATTATGTAATTTTTGGGAATACCTATTAATTAACTTATTTTTTTAGGTGTAGGAGCTAGATTTGTTGGGGTCTGGAGTACAAAGTTAATCAAGTAACAATTAATTAACAATGTATTATTAATTATTAATTGTAATTTAATGTTTGAATTTTTTTAGCTATGAATTAATATTTGTAAATTAATTATTTACATCAAAGTTAACATGTGCATTACGCAATTCTTATTTATTTTCATTTTTATTATAGTTGCAGGCTGCCAAGTCTGTTGGGGTCTAGGGTGAGATGTTAATTAATAATTACTTTGCAATTAATTATTCATTTTTAATGAACTATTTTATTGATTTTCAGTACATAACTTATGGAATACGAATTGTTTTTGGTATTGCCTGGAACGTAATTAAATAATAATTGAAAAACAAATATTTATTAATTGATCATTATTAGATAGTAATTATGTAAGTTGAATATAAATATATATATATATATATATATATATATATATATATATATATATATATATATGAGAGAACTCTGGGTAGCTCCCAAGTTTAGGTGGAGAGCTGCTCTACTAAGGAGAAGCTTTGCAACACTAGATGCTATGCTTAAAGATGTTGCTGTACAAATGGCAAAAGACTTTGGGGGTCATTCTGACCTCGGCGGTAAAAGTCTCTTACCGCCGGTCAGAAGACCGCCATTCTACCGCCGCGGCCGCGGTAAACCGCCACGGTCATTCTGACCCACAACTGCCAAACCGCCAAAAACCCGACATCCACGGAAGGCCGCCTCATCAGCGGTCAGCGATAAACTGGAGATGACCAAACCTCCACCGTCACGCCAACACAAACACGCCCATGCCATTACGACCCACGAATCCACGCGGCGGTCATTTAACCGCGGTATTCCATTGGCGATACACACCGCTGCGGTCAAAATACACACCCAGCTCCAAAACACAGCCACATTGGACAATTAGAAATACACACACCTGATACACATTCACACACCACTCCCACACATCCAATCAACTATAAAACACACACCCACATCACCCACAAACCCCCACTACTAGAAATTTGGAGAGAAGGCGAGAGAGAGAGAGAGAGAGAGCACAGCTATCGAAAACCCCAACACACAGAGGAACACAACATCATCACCCACACTACATCCACGCACAGAACACCACACACCATCACACACACCACACCCATCACCACAAACACCACCCCACACCACCCCATGGCACCCCAAAGACACCCCAGGTTCTCGGACCAAGAACTCAGGGTCATGGTGGAGGAAATAATTAGGGTAGAGCCCCAGCTATTCGGCACACAGGTGCAGCACACCACAATAGCCAGGAAGGCGGAGCTATGGCAATGGATCGTTGACAGGGTCAACGCTGTGGGACAGCATCCCAGAAACGGGGAAGACATCCGAAAGTGCTGGAACGACCTACGGGGGAAGGTGCGTCGATGGTGTCAAGACATAACATCGCTGTGCAGAAGACTGGCGGCGGACCCACAGCCACTCCACCTGAATTCACAGCATGGTCGCAAGAGGTCTTGAACATCCTGCATCCTGAGGGCCTCGCTGGAGTAGGCGGAGGAATGGACTCTGGTAAGTCTAATCCCAACTACTTCACCCCCCCCAACCACCAGCATGCCAACCCACACCCCCACCCTCACCCCCAACCCCCCAGCACACATCCTCCCTGCCAATGTCTCACCAGCACAACCCACCCAACACAACACCAATCCCTGAATGCCAACACAAACCATGGACACCCATCACCTAAGCATTACCACTGCACATACCCATCCCCCCCACAAACCACACTCACAACTCCTCCCACAAGGGAATGCCAGCACTGGGGGACAAGGGCACCCACAAATCGCGCGCCATGGCACACACAGAAGCAATAACCATACTCTTTTACCCCTGCAGGGCCCGAACGCCAACACACCGGCCAGGAGGGTCCAGATTTGTCCATCCCGCCCCCAGAACAGGCCCTCAGTGATGATAGCAGCTCTGTCGACCTAGAACCTGATGACCAGCCCAGACCATCGGGGACCTCTGGACAGTCGGTTCCCCACACACAGACACAGGCCACAGCAGACCCAACCCCCTCTTTGGAATAACAGCACAGCTCCCACCCAGCGGGCCCATGCCTCTGTCTCCAGGACGCGTCAATCAGCGGTGTGTCCGCCACTACAGGGCACCCAGGCTGACCCACCTCCCCAACAACAACAGGGACCTGGGGGCAGTGGTAGTGGGCACACCGTCCAGGGGACAGAGGCCCGGGGAAACAGGGGAACTGGGAGGGCTGCTGTGCGAGAGGGGGTTGACCGGCCCAGGGAACCCACTCTCCAAGAGGCCCTCACCACCATCATGGGAGCATACCACCACTCCCAGGAGACGATGGCGACGGTACTGGCCAGGTTCCAGGAGATCCAGGCACAGCAGGAGGAACGGTACATGGGGTTCTGAGACGAACTCAGGAACATCGGTACCGCAATGGGGACCATGGTCCTGGCCCTCAACCAGATAGTCATCACATTGCAGGACCATGTGGCACCCCAAAGGGCCCCTGTCACTAGCCCGGACAACAAACAGCCTACCACCTCCGCCGGCGCTAGTGGACAGGAATCCCCCACACAACGACAGGCCACCAGAACCCCACCTCCTGCTGAAGATCAACCACCCCGCAAGCGGGAACCTGAGATCACACAAGAAGACAGAGTAGGATGTCAAGACCCCCGCCAGCATAAGATACCCCCTGATGTCATCCCACTGTCCCACATTGTCACCCTGTCCAACCTTGAACTGCCCCTGCTCCATCCTTCCACAGGCATATGGACAATGCACCTGTGCGACTGAGAACTGGACTCTGCCATGGACATTACTCCACCCCCACCCATCACCGTTTTACTATCATGGACCTATATGCAGCACTTAAAATAAATCACCAATTGCACTTCAAATTTCAGGAGTCTGCTTGTATTCTTTACAAATGTATTACACATAACGGTGCAATAATGTTCATTTACATTGTGATGACAACATACCAATGTCAATAAGCATTAGTCCATGGGCAAACAAAGCAGAAGTCACGCTGTGGGTCATACAGCTCTGAAAAGGGAATGGAAAGTCAAAAATCAGTTAAAAGGAACTGGGGGGGAAACACAGAAAGTAGAGATGCAGGAGGCCAGAAGTAAATGTAAAATGGCGTGGGTGATTCTTACCTGTGTGCTACTGAAAATACTGTTGTATAACTGTGTCCCTGTTGTCCGTGTCGTCCCCGTCGTCTTCCTCCTCTTCTCTCTCCACAGGCTCCACAGCTGCTACAACACCACCATCTGGACCATCCTCCTGCAGGAAAGGCACCTGGCGTCGCAATGCAAGATTGTGAAGCATACAGCAGGCCACGATGATATGACACACCTTCTTTGGTGAGTACATTAGGGATCCACCTGTCATATGCAGGCACCTAAACCTGGCCTTCAGGACCCCGAAGGTCCGTTCTATAATCCTCCTAGTTCGCCCATGTGCCTCATTGTACCGTTCCTCTGCCCTGGTCTGGGGATTCCTCACTGGGGTCAATAGCCAAGGCAGGTTGGGGTAACCAGAGTCACCTATTAGCCACACACGGTGTCTCTGTAGCTGTTCCATCACATAAGGGATGCTGCTATTTCGCATGACATACGCGTCATGCACTGACCCAGGGAACTTGGCATTTAGATGGGAGATGTACTGGTCAGCCAAACAGACCACCTGGACATTCATCGAATGGTAATTTTTTCTATTTCTTTACACCTGCTCATTGTCTTTTGGGGGTACTAAAGCCACATGGGTCCCATCAATGGCACCAATGATGTTGGGGATATGTCCAAGGGCATAGAAATCACCCTTCACAGTGGCCAAATCACCCTCCTCAGCGAAAACAATGTATCTCCGCATGTATTTCATCAGGGCAGACAACACTCTGGACAAAACCTTAGAAAACATAGGCTGAGACATCCCTGATGACATGGCCACTGTTGTCTGAAAAGACCCACTTGCCAAAAATTGGAGTACTGACAGAACCTGCACCAGAGGGGGAATCCCTGTGGGTTGGCGGATGGGGGACATCAGGTCTGGCTCCAGCTGGGCACACAGTTCATGTATAGTGGCTCGCTCAAGTCGGTATCGAAGTATAATATGTCGTTCTTCCATTGTCGACAAGTCCACCAGCGGTCGGTACACGGGAGGATTCATCCTTCTCCTCGCAAGTCCCAACGGACGGTGCCTAGGAAGGACAACATGGAGTACAGAGTCAAGCAACCCACAGGTTCGTTCACACAGCTTGCACAGTACACGAATCGCTATGCATGGAACGGCTTGTATGAGTGGCAATGCAAGGCCTAGGCCTGTGTGACGCAGTAGAAATCATGCCATGTGGGCCCTTGAAATGGCGGCTGCCTGACCTGTGAATTGTGACAGTGGGATGTGAGGTCACTGCGCTGGCGTGGCACACCGTGGTGGTAGGCGGTCGAAGACCGCGGTGCAAAGCAGCATTGGTTAACATTGAACCCTATGGGTCTCAGGAGCCAATGACGATGTGCGCCGGCGGTCGCGGTACGCACCGCCGCGGTACGCACCGCCGCGGGCATGACCGCCATTTTCTATCTGCTTAATCACTTGAGACCTGATCATCCACAGGAGAGGACCTATACTGCAAGTGCTGCTGTGACTTCGGTCTGGAAGAGACAATGGCTGCTGCGACTGGGGAAAGGGCCCCTGCCTTCACTTCAGAAGAGTTGGAGAAACTTGTGGATGGGGTCCTGCCCCAGTATGCGCTACTCTACGGTCCTCCAGACCAACAGGTAAGTACACTGGGTGCACGTTGAATGGGTTATGCCTGGGTTGTGTATGGTGGATGTAAGATGGTGGGGTGGGGAGCGAATGAGGAGTGCAAGGCACGACAGATGAGAGCATGTGCCACATGGCAGGGTTGGGGAGGGGGGGCAATCACATCTAACATGCAGAACAATGTTGACATTTCCTTTCCCACCCTGTACATGTCAAATAGGTCAGCGCCCATCAGAAAGTCGAAATTTGGCGTGCCATCGCCAAGGAAGTCCGGGACCTGGGGGTCCACAACAGACGGGGCACCCACTGCCGAAAGAGGTGGGAGGACATCCGCCGTGGGACCAGGAAGACCGCCGAGTCACTGCTGGGGATGGCCTCCCAACGTAGGAGGGGTGCCAGTCGTACCTTGACCCCCCTGATGTCCCGGATCCTGGCGGTGGCCTACCCCGATTTGGATGGGCGCGTGAGGACATCACAGCAGACACAAGGGGGTGAGTACCAGCACATTCTGCTATCTTTACGCGCAGTGGAGGTACCTGGGTGGGGGAGGAGGGCTGTGGGTGACATTAGGCCAGGGCGCTTTCTGTAGTGTAGTCCCCTCCTTTAGGCATGGCCCTGTGCCCCCGCCCCCCACCTCTGTAGGGTGCCAAGTACAGCAATCCATGGTCCAGCATCACCCATGTGTGCATTTGTTGTCCATAGACCTGTAGGCCTAGTCACAAGTACTGAGTAGTGTACCCCGATTGCGCGGCGTAGTGCTGGAGGCTCCTGTGTCTGTCCTCTCCGACAACGGTGTTTACAATGCATGCACTCAACCTGTCTTTATTTCTCTCCCCACCCTTTTTCTTAATCTTCTTGTGCATGTGTGCATTAGCATCATCAGGCGGAGGAGAATTGGCACCGGAGCACGAGGGAGCTGCAACTCACAAGGCCCCGGTGGGCCATGCTACAGACACCGAGGTCACCAGTGATACGGAGGGCGAGGGGAGCTCCACAACGGGGACCCGTGGTGACACCAGCGACACAGACACGTCCTCGGAAGGGAGCTCCCTAGCAGTGGCGGCAACATCCGTGCCCCCGCCTCAACAGGTACAGCCGCCACCCAGTGCACCAGCTCCGCCCTCCCAGCAGCCCCTCAGCCTTCGCTCCGTGCCCGCTCCCCCAAGAAGGCGGGCATCTCCTTCGCCCCAGGCACCTCAGGCCCTGCCCCAGTTACCTCTGCTGCCCTCAGTGAGGAGGTCATTGACCTCCTACAGACCATCATTGTTGGGCAGTCTACCCTTTTGAATGCCATCCAGGGGGTAGAGAGGGAGGTGCATCGGAGCAATGCATACCTGGAGGGCATTCATTCGGGTCAGGCTGCCCATCAACGATCGTTCAATGCTCTGGCCTCAGCACTGACGGCAGCCATTGTCCCTGTTTCCAGCCTCCCTCTTCTAACTGCCTCCACCGTCTCCCAGTCTCCTGTTCCTCAGCCTATCCCATCCACACCATCAGACCAGCCTGCACACACCTCAACACCCTAGGGCAGCTCATCCAGACATAAGCACCACAGATCCCACAAGCATTCACCCAAGCAACATCCACATGCAGACATGCCAACAGTCACTACCACCTCTGTGTCCCCCTCCTCCTCGTCTCCCTCCCCCCTCCCTGTGACGTCTCCACTCACACCTGCATGCACACCACCATCAGCCAGTACTTCCATCACCTCAACACCCTCCAGTACAGTCCGCACACGTGCAGTCACCACCCCCACTGCCATTTACACGTCCCCTGTGTCCACTACCACTGTGTCTGTCACCCCCTCTTCCAAAACACACAAACGGAGGCAGCCACCCACACAACAGCCAACCACCACACGACAGCCTACGTCACAAGCACCTGCACCCATAGACAGCACACCTGACTCTCCTACAACCACATCCTCTCCCTCCACTCCCATACCCACTGCACCTACCCTTCCCATTGCTCCTAAAAAACTTTTCCTCTCCAAACTTGACCTCTTTGCACCACCTGACCCACCCCCTCCATCTGGTAAGAGTCCGAAGAGCACCTCAGCCACCACCAGCCCTGCATCAAGTCTGACCATTGTGCACGGGTTCTGGAGTCCACCCTTTCCCAGCACAGATACATCGGCCAGCAGCAACGGAACAGCCGGCCCCACCCCTGGAAAGAGAACCCGTAAAACCAAGGCCCGCCGTGAGAAGGCTGACACGGCTGCCCCCAAGGAGCAAAGTCGTGGCCCGTCACCTGCCACAACATCAAGGGCAGGCAAGGGCCAGAGAGCCTCATCGAAGGAGGGCAAGGGCAGCAGGGCGGAGAAGTCAGCCAGCAGGGGCGCGGACCAGGAGGGCCCCACAAGCCCCATCCCGGGTGTGACGGAGGACACCCACGGGCCCAAGACTCCGTCACAGGAGGGTCCAGCAACTGCACGGTCGGAGGGCGACTAAGCAGGGAGTCCTGGCCAGGTCTGGCTCCCTTGATAGACAAGAAAGGCACCGCTGAACAGGGCCCCGCCGAGAAGACAGGCACCGCTGAACAGGGCCCCGCCGTGAAGACAGGCACCGCTGAACAGGGCCCCGCCGTGAAGACAGGCACCGCTGAACAGGGCCCCGCCGAGAAGAAAGGCACCGCTGAACAGGGCCCGCCGTGAAGACAGGCACCGCTGAACAGGGCCCCGCCGAGAAGAAAGGCACCGCTGAACAGGGCCCCGCCGCGAAGAAAGGCACCGCTGAACAGGGCCCCGCCGTGAAGACAGGCACCGCTGAACAGGGCCCCTCCGAGAAGAAAGACACCGCTGAACAGGGCCCCGCCGTGAAGACAGGCACCGCTGAACAGGGCCCCGCCGTGAAGACAGGCACCGCTGAACAGGGCCCCGCCGTGAAGACAGGCACCGCTGAACAGGGCCCCGCCGTGAAGACAGGCACCGCTGAACAGGGCCCCGCCGAGAAGAAAGGCACCGCTGAACAGGGCCCCACCGAGAAGACAGGCACCGCTGAACAGGGCCCCGCCGAGAAGAAACGCACAGCTGAATAGGGCCCCGCCGTGAAGACAGGCACCGCTGAACAGGGCCCCGCCGAGAAGAAAGGCACCGCTGAACAGGGCCCCGCCGTGAAGACAGGCACCGCTGAACAGGGCCCCGCCGTGAAGACAGGCACCGCTGAACAGGGCCCCGCCGAGAAGAAAGGCACCGCTGAACAGGTCCCGCTGAGAAGACAGGCACCGCTGAACAGGGCCCCGCCGTGAAGACAGGCACCGCTGAACAGGGCCCCGCAGTCTCAAGCACCGCTCCGCTGGGCCCCGCCGTCTCAAGCACCGCTCCGCTGGGCCCTTCATCTCAGGCACTGCTCCGCTGGGCCCTTCCTGTCAAGCACCGCTCCGCTGGGCCCTTCATCTCAAGCACCGCTCCGCTGGGCCGTTCCTGTCAAGCACCGCTCCGCTGGGCCCTGCCGTCTCAAGCACCGCTCCGCTGGGCCCTTCATCTCAGGCACCGCTCCGCTGGGCCCTTCCTGTCAAGCACCGCTCCGCTGGGCCCTTCCTGTCAAGCACCGCTCCACTGGGCCCCGCCGTCTCAAGCACCGCTCCGTTGGGCCCTTCATCTCAGGCACCGCTCCGCTGCGCCCTTCCTGTCAAGCACCGCTCCGCTGGGCCCCGCCGTCTCAAGCACTGCTCCGCTGGGCCCTTCATCTCAGGCACCGCTCCGCTGGGCCCTTCCTGTCAAGCACCGCTCCGCTGGGCCCTTCATGTCAAGCACCGCTCCGCTGGGCCTCGCCGTCTCAAGCACCGCTCCGCTGGCCCATTGACAGTGCTGGTTCTGTGTCGAGCTAGTGTTCACGCTGCACTCTGGGCACCCTGCCTCCTCCATGACCAGTGGAGTCTGTAATCCACCTGATGGACTGTGGCTTTGCACTCCCCAGGATGGCACAGTGGGCATGGTGGCCCCTTCGTGGTTCTGGCGTCGTGGACTCCTGTGGCTGAGGTGCCCCCCTTCCCTTCCCCCTGAGGTGCTTGTAGTTTTGTCATCTGATGCCCCAGCAGTGTTCTCTCCAACGGACTCAGGTCTCCTGTGTGGGCTTTGCCCATGTGTTTGGTAGACATTGGCCCACGGACTGTGGATATTTGACACACTGACCAGGACTTATTGACTATGTACATAGCTTTCGCACTGATCATGATTTTTGCTTTGATATTTCATGACAATAATTTTCCATGACTTCAATGAACCTAAATTATACATAAATTGAAATTGAAATTTTATTGTGTCTTTGCTTTTTTCAGGGGGGTTTGGGGGGGGGTCACTCAGTTGTTGCTCTGCATTGGTATGTTGATAGTTGGGGGGGGGCGTATGTGTGTGCCCGTAACCTTTCGTCCTCCCCCCTCCCCTGTGTCGTAGGTGCAGTACTCACCGTTGTCTTCTGCGCCGGAGTTCGTACTCGTGGTAGATGAGCAGGTAGACAAGAGCTTGTAGGATGTTTAATTCGGGTTCCATGCTGTCCTCCGTCCTCGTGGAGTGTATAGAGGTGAGCGTTTTCCCGTTCGTAGTCTGTTTCCGCCGTGTTTTTATCGGCGGGGCTCCCGCCCCGGAAAAGGTGGCGGATTGGTGAGTTGTGATACTGCGGGCGGTACATTGTCTGCCGCCTGCCTGTTGGCGGTGACCGCCGCGCTGTTTGTCTGTCCCGCCGTGGCGGTCGGAGTGTTAAAGTGGCGGCCTGTGTTGGCGGTTCCCGCCAGGGTCAGAATTCCGTTTTTTTGACCGCCAGCCTGTTGGCGGGTTGGCCGCCGCTTTAACACGGACCGCCAGGGTCAGAATTACCCCCTTTGTCCCTATTTAGCTCAGCGTGAATAGCACTGTGTTGATCCTATGCTTAAAAACGCTGCTAGATAAACAGACATTTGAAGTGAGGAACTCTGGAGTGTGGCAGGGTGCTCCTTAGTGGATCTGCTCCCCACCTAAACTTGGGACCTACCCAGAGTTCTCTCTTGTTTTATATATATATATATGTATATATACATATATATATCTGTGTATATATATAAAGTAGCTGACTCAGGATTACAGATTTTGTAGCAATTACTGGAAGCCACACTGTTTGCTACTAATATTTCACCAGGTGAACCATGGAGAATTTTTTAGGGAAACCAACGTGCATTCTACGTTTGCGCATCTCAGAATCATTGAAAGTTTTCACTTGTCATTCTTCCCCACCTCAAGGTGTCCAGGTCAGAATGGTTGGTTAGTAGCACACCTGCAAAATGCCACTTCTTACCTCACTGCTTCCCAACATGATTTTACAAAGTACTCACCTTGAGTCCAATTGTGTGCTCCATGTTGAGGGGGCCATATTGCAAACTACATGGAGGGGTGGCCCCTGGACTCAGTCAGGAGCTCTCAGGCCAGGGTACTGTGCTGAGGTGGCCCTCTGGAGCTCGCCCCCCAGGACCGCGGGGGCTGCAAGGGCTAATCTTACACCACTGCTGAGAAGTGAATGTTTTTGTTGACATATTAGAAGTTTTAAGTTATCAACAGGGATGCGTTCTCTTTCAGTTTAAATTAAAATAAAGAGCCATCTAATACGTTTTCTGAGTTTATTCTACTTTGTATAGATCAGTTTTATAAAGTGCGGACATAGCCCTGAGCAGCAGATCGCTTCCATAGCAAAAGAGTAGGTAGCCCACATGTCACACTACAGAGACCTACAGGGATAATGAAGACTTTAAACATAGAATAATAAATATTCAAAAATTAAATGGAAAGCATCGCAGATGTGGATGTGAGCTAAATCATACAGATGAACTATGAATAAATTTTTCTCATTCTTTGTTTCTTTTTGCAGCCAACATGATAAAATGTGCTCATTTGAGAGTTCTAAATTGGGGACAGACAGATGGTAGAGCTAGAAATTCAACTACATTAATGAAAACATTAAAATGACTTATTTGTACATCTTTTTGCTTCAAGGTGTAGAGAAATTCAGTTAACTCAGAAAGGTCTCTTCAATAGAAAAAACCCCACTTAAGACACGATTCTCAAAGATTTAAGGTTGGTTTAGAGTTGCTTTTTTAACCTCAAAACCAACGCTAAACTTTTTTTGGCATTCACAAACCAATGCAAATAGGTATTTACGTTGGTTTGTGTGGCAAAGAAACGCATACTGCTTTGCGTTACTTTGCGTCAAGGGTGCATCACATGGGTGGTACATGAGCGTACCCGTGCTACCACTAATGCTTTTTAAAGCTAAACCATATTCTGAAAGATCACAAGAAAGCATTTAGCACCAATAATTAATGCCTTTTAAAAGAAGGTGCAAAAATGGAGAAATGTTTTCTGTACAGCACACATACAAAACTGGGAAAAGCATTTGCACTTGTCTAGGCATAGTATTTTTTACATCCTTCCTGTACAAAACCTATGCTAAACTCACGCACACACACTAGCACTATGGCGCTAAGGTGAGTGCATGGCACACGGCAGCTGAAATCAGAATTGGTGCTAGGGAGAGGGGAGGAGAGTGCCATTTCCATGTGAAAGTGGCGCTCTCCTGCTCTCTTCTTGTCACACAACGCAGCTTTTTTGTATGATGCACTGCACTGTGTGACACCTATCAGAATCTGAGCCACAGTGATAGATTTACAAATATTTTGCGCTGGGTTGGATTAAAAAAAGTGATGCTAACCAGCTCAAAATGTTTTTTTACTTATTTACTTTCCAGTGCAAAACTTGTTTTGCACTGGAAAGTACCCTCAAAGTAACACAAAGCAGCAGGAAGCACTGCTTTGTGTTACTTAGCACCAAGCAACCACCCATGCCTTTTGATGCAAACCCATATCAACAAACATAAGTAGACAGGGTTTAGCACCAAAAGTGAACCCCATTTGAAGGAAGGTGTTAAAAGAGGAAGGGCCAGACTTACATAGCCCTAGGGCCTCCTTGCGCACCACTATTGTAATTCTATTTATGCCAATGTAGCTTAAGGAGGCATTTTTCTCTGCACAATATTTACAGAGTAGGACAATGCATACATTGCACAACTTTGTGAGCCCTTGCACCACATCATGCCTGAGTCTGGAGGCCCGCAAAAATGGCACAGTGAAATCTACAAGACTTCACTGTTCCATTTTTGGCCTCATTTTTTATGATTGCTCAAAGCAGGTGTTAAAGTGACACACCAATTTTAATCAATGAGCCTCCTTGCACTTTGCTGCACTAATTAACATTTTTGATGCTAGTGCAGCAAAGCGCTACAATAGCATAAAAAATGTTGACGCTATTGGCCTAATGTGCCATGTTGTGCCATATTGTAAATACGGTGCACACATGGTGTGGTTAGGGAGGGCAGTGGCTATGCAAGAATGCTGGTGCATCAGCACTGATGCGACAGTTTATTGTAAATATGCCCGAAGTGTTTTCATTTCTCCTTTTTTTCGACGTTGCATGCGCGCTGCACTGTGCAGCTCACATACAAAGTAGATAATTTTTAAAGTGTGTCTAAGATTATTACATTGTACTGGAAGGGTACCCTTCCAGTACAGAACCTATGCTAGGCACATGCATACACCTTTGCACTATGGTGCAAAGGTGTGTATGTGGTGCACAGCAGCTAAAATCACCAGAGCAGGGGAAAGGGGATGAGAGTGTCACATCTGTGTAGACATGGTGCTGTCCTGCTCCCTCTCTATCAAGCAAGGCAGTTCAGAATTTGTGCCTGCTATGCTGCACACCATGCCTGTTTAGTAATTCTGGGAGCCAGAGTCAAAATGAAAAAACGATGGACCTTTTCAAAGGACTACTTAAACTGAAAGGTGTTTTTCAAAGAATGGAATGGCACACAAGAAGTGTACAATTTCACAGTGCAATTTCACAGGGGCACATTGAACCCTGAAAATTGTTGTATTTTACACCCCCAACAGCAGTCAAAGAGGCTTTTGTCCTTGCTTGCATGAGGGCCCATGGCATACTTGCTATGCTAATGCATTCAAGGGCATGAAGGGTTTATTCATTTCAGTGATTAAGGATTCTGAAGCAGTGTGAAGCAATTCTTATGTAGATATAGTTCTCTACAAATGTCTGACATAAAAGGAGCACTGTATCAAAAAAATAAAATATCCTTCATTATTCAATCAATAGATTTTTAAACTAATTTGAAGGATTCAAACTAAGTTAAGAGCATACTACTGTTCCACTTAATCATGAAAAATGAGTTAAGTGAAAGGACACATCTAATCCGATATTTTAGCATTAAGGCCCTCATTACGACTTTGGTGGTTTCCGGGCAAGACCGCCATGCAGAATACTGCCACCATACCGTCAGTGCTGGCGGTACAGTGACCTCCGTATTATGAGTCACAAAGTGGAAACTGCCCAAAAACAGCCATAAATGCAACACCGCCACGCCGACCAAAGACAAAAGAATGAATGTCTGACCACCAACCCCACCACACCAACATTATTCTGCCCACCCTATCATGTGTCAGTGCCCTGTCCAGCGGTCCATGCAATGTGGAACAAGATTGGCGGTGCACACCGGCACAGTTCAAAATGGTACTGCTGATATCAGACAACACCACATTAGACTGTTTGAATACCCCACACTTGAGACACATACACAAACCACACACACCTGCTCATGGCACTCTCAAAGACCCCCCCATACACACCCACAATTTCTTGTGAATACTACGAACAGCACACATAGTGATGTCCCATTCACACAGATCCCATACACCACAGGCACTTTCACACTGCACACTAAGCACACACCACACAACTGCACATTTTGCACTAGGCACACATCACACTCACACACCAATATTACAACCCACCTGCACCCCTATCCAAACACCTCCACCCCACCAACCACCCCACACTGCAACCTAAAATGCACTACACCCCCTCGCACAACGGGGCACATCAAAAGCACCCACAATTCACTGACAATCTATTGAGGGTCATGGTAGATGAAACAATCAGGGTAGAGCCACACCTTTTCAGAGCCCAGGTCCAGCAAACTCCATTGGCAAGGAAAACGGAGTTATGGATGAGAAATGTTGACAGGGTCAACTCAGTAGGCACACATCCACGCACAAGGGAGGATATCAGGAAGAGGTGGAATGACCTACGAGGAAGGTGCATTGTATGGCGTCCTGGTACCAGATCACCCTGAACAAGACTGGAGGTGGGCCCCACCTCCACCCTTGAGTTAACATCCTAGGAGTAGAAGGTCTTGGACATCATGCATCCTGAGGGCCTGACTGAAATCATCGGAGGGCTTGACTCTGGTAAGTCAACAACACCCCCCAGGCATCAACCACTCCTGCCCAGAATGCGTCCCCGCCACCCATCACTCCCCAATCCACCGCATCCCACACTTCTGCACCCCCTCAGGCACAACTCACTCCCCCCTGCATGCCACACCACCCCAATGCCACCATCCCTACACAGTCACCCCGTAATTCAAGGACACAAAGCACAATGCCAAGCACCACAACTCCCACAATGCAACACTCCATACACATCAGAGGATCACAGTCCCACTTCACGGTGGAACATCTGCATGGAAAACCAAACCACATGCCACACCAACTGGCAGCCTCGAATGCGTTTCAACACATGGCAATCACAGCAATGTTATCCACTATCCTCAACCCTCAATGGCACAATCTGCATCCCCCAATCAATGTCTGCATTACTGTCATTGCCATTACTGGGAAGCAACTCACGCTACACCATGCATCACAAGATGTGGCCAAAAAAGACATCCCCAAAATGGAACTCACTCCCTTTCCCTCCACTGGTCCCGCTGCCACTGCTACCCACTGATGCCAGTATTAGACAGTCCTCCATAAGATGAAGGCCCCAGTGGATGTCTGGACAGTGATGACTTGCCTGGCCCATCAGGGATAACTGGACCATACCCAGCAGCCTCACCCTGGACACACTGGACTGCCCCTCCCATGTGACAACCACACACCACAGCCAGACTTTCATATCCAACAAGTGCCCCAGGGATGGGTCAATCAGAACTGTGCCCTACAGTACAGGTGCAAGAGTCAAGGGCACACACTCAAGACAATGAAGTTCCTGGTGCTACTGGGAATGAGCACACTGTGCCAGGGGGGCAGGCACGGGGGCCAGGGGTAGTGGGAGGGACCTGTGGTCCAAGGGACAGGGGTGCCACAACAAAAGGCTGCACAGACGGCTCTCTCCCATACCCCTCAAACCTAGGACATGATGGGCCAGATATTCACAACCGTGCAAGAGAACCAGAGGCTGCAGAGGGAACACAATCAGGAGGCCATGCAGCAGTTGCAGGTCCTCAAGGCCACCATGGCCTCCATTGCAGGAGTGCTCAAGGAACTGACCATCCTGCATGAGTCCTTCACCCACCAGCAAACCCCTTCCACTAGCTACATGCCAACAGAGCCCTCCACTACAGCGACAGCTAGTGGAATGGAGGCCATGGCTCCCTTTTCTGGACCCAGACTACACACAACTGGCCTGACTACACTGATGAGTTCACTCACCATGACCCCACTCATCACCCCTTGCATGTGATAGTCACAAATAAACACTATTGAGCACAGCTTCTGTCTACGTGCTTTATTGTAAGAAGTACCATTTACTGTGGTATAACATGTTTAGCTGTCAACCAAGTGTCCTGCCAAAGTTTGTGAGCGTGGCAGAAGGGGGACCAATATGCAGCATGGATGATAATGGAGCAGACAGAGGCTGGAGACATGTTTCAAGGGAGGCAACAGGTGGTGCAGGGACCAGAGTGCACCATACTAATGCCCTGCAAGTATAACAAAACAGGGACAAAAATCACTATAGGAGTCAAAGATGCCCACACAACACACATGAACTACAGTTACAAAGTCCCAAGGGTGAGTTGGCAAGTGTCAACTCTAGCCATAGGGCCATGTCAGACCCACATTCCCAAAACAACCATCCCCAATGGTCCATCCATTACAGCAGACAAAGCTAAACTTAAGTCATGTTCCACAGTCAATAAAGTAAGGTTGTATTGCCTCCCAATGTGGATTCTTAGGAGAGGTAGCAATACTGTTGACACCACAATGTGTAGCACACATATTGCAGGTGATGTGGCAGTACACGGAACAATGGAAAAGCTCAAACATGTTACATGTATTGCAACACAACAGCTGGGTGATAAATGAACTGAAATGTGCACAGTAACAACTCCACTGATAGGGAGATGTGACCCTCCCCCCAACCCACCCATATGGCAGAGCAGCACCCAATTCAACCAGTGTACCAGGAGGATCTATATCACAAGGCAGACAGGAGTACAGGTCACATAACATACATCTCATACATGTCCTATAGCTCAGTGGAGGTATGGTTGTGTCAACTCCACTAAGGAGACAGCTCCATCCTCATCATCTTCATATTTTTCACTCCCCATGTCCCCTTTCGTCAGCCACTGGTCCAGCTGCCACCTCCTCTGCATCCAGCAATGGGATGTGACGTATCAGGGTCAGATTGTGTAGCATGCAGAAGTGAGGCAACCGCGATCTGGCACACTTTCAGTGGTTTGTAGAGTAGGGCACCTCCAGAGATATGTAGACACTGGAATCTGGCCTTCAGTAGCCCAAAGGTTCTTTTGATCACACGCCTTGTCCTACCATGGGGCTCATTGAAACGTTTTTCAGCATCTGTAGTTGGATACCTCACTGGTGCCAGTAGCCAGGGAATGCAGCCACCTATCCTGCATGCACAGGACAGATGGAAGTGATCTCATACTGCCAGCGTTAGACGTCATGGTAGTAGGCGGTCACAACTGCCGTGCAATTCCTCGTTGGATAACATGGTTGTCTATGGAAGACTGGAGCCAATGGTGATCACCGCTGGCGGTGACGGTGATTTCTGTGGCGGACAGGACCGCCATTTCATGTGCCAATGCTCACTTGACTCCTGACACTCCTGAACACAAGACCACCACTGCATTTGCTGCTGTGCTCTGACTCTAGCAGCCAAGATGCCATGTTCTGCAGGTGATAGGGCCCCAGCCTTCTCACAGGAGGAACTTGAGAAGCTTGTGGACGGGGTCCTATCCCTGAATGTACAGTTGTATGGGGCACAAGAACAGCAGGTGAGTCCAATGTCACTGTCCTGTTTGATAGCGAAATGTATCTAGAAGTAAGGTATTGGGACGTGGCAGATACAGTGGATGCATGGAGATGGGCGAGGAGTCTGAGTGTTGGTGGCATGAAGACTTTTGAGTGGGGGCATGAGATGTGTGAGATGTGTCCTGTCCAATGTTCTCCCTGTGATGCCACTCTACATGGCTTTCTCCTTCTGTCTGTGTCGCCCATGCAGGTCAGCACACATCAGAAGAAGGGGATTTGGCGGGCCATTGCCAAGCAAGTGCAGACCCTGGGGGTCTATGCCCGGCAGAGCACCCACTGCAGAAAGAGGTGGGAGGACCTTAAATGCTGGGCTCAAAAGACCACAGAGGCCCAGCTGGGGATGTCCTCCCAACGAGGGAGGGGTGCCCGTCGGACCCTGACCCCCTATAGGCCTGAATTTTGGCAGTGGCCTACCCTGAGGTGGATGGCCTCTTGAGGGTAGCAGAGCAGCAACAAGGGGATAAGTACACACCCTCACCTCATTAATGTGTTGCTTAGGTGGGTTTGGTTTGAGGACTAGTGGGGAGCTGTAGCATAAGTGCTAGGTAGATGCCTGTCCACTATGGGAATCAGTCACATACCATGCAGGTGGTGACTTATGAGGGCAGGTACTTCTAATGTGTAATTTGTGTCGTCACCCTCAACCAAGTTTTGGAACCCAGCTCCTGTCAACATCATTAGTACACCAGAGGTGTCACGGCATTGTCATCTGTATTTTGTGACCACTCTGCCAGGGGAGATAAGTGAGTCCTCATTCTGCTGCCATGTACTGAATGTGTGGTGAGGCAGAGTGGGGCAAGATGTCAGTGTTCCAAATGTCAATGGCTTAGTAGGCCTGCTACCTACCAATGCAGTATTCAGTTGATACAGGAGTACAGGAATTGTTTCCCTAAATGGCCATGTGGAGTTGCCAAGTACTGGGCAAGTGTTACTAGTGTGACTCACATCAAGCACATGGGTACAATTATACCATCATCAGAAGTACACATCAGCATAGCTGTAGTTTACTTCATGGTGTCCCACTGTTGTAGCATGTATAGGTGAGGGCATGGCATGGCATGGCAGCAGATGATGATGTTCTTACTCTGTGTGACTGTTGTGCTGGCATTGACCCAGTGCACCCTGTCTCTCTCTCCCTCCCTCCCTCTCCTCCTCTGTCTTTGTGTGCATCAGCATCATCTGGTGAAGGAGAAGGGGCACCAGCGAGTGGGAAAGCTGCAACCCACCGGACCAAGGAGGCTGAATCCAGTGGAGCTGAGGGTACAAGTGGGACGGAAGGCGAGGGGAGTGCCATGGGGGAGACAGGATCAACCACACCATCTTCAAATTCCTTCTCCAATAATGGCTCCCTGGGAGTGGGGGACCCATCTGGGACCACTCCAGTTACATCCTAGTCCACCAAACCCCTTTCCAGCACCACCCTCTCTGTAGCTCCCCACCCTGTTGCCCGTGCCCGGTCACCCAGGAGGGTGGGCATCTGCTTCACAGCAGGCACCTCTGCCCCCACCCAAGTCAGCCCTGCTGCCCTCAACGAGAAGGCTATTGCCCTCCTGAGGTCCATCTCTGTGGGACAGTCAACCATTGTGAATGCCATCCAGGGACTGGCATTGCAGATGCAGCAGACCAATGCGTTCCTGGAAGGTTTCACAATGCCCTGGCTGGCCTGCAGAGATCGTTTCAGGCTCTGGCCTTCTCATTGACGGCAGCCATTGTTCCTTCTTATTACGTAACCCCATCCAGCTACCTGTTCCCAATCCCACATTCCTCTTCCCTCACCCATGCAAGGCAAATTTTCTGACCCGCATGCATCCACATCAACAGACACGGTACATAAGGACAAACATAAGCACCACAAATGCCACTACCACCATGCACACACCCAACATTCAGATGCAGACATGATAACATCCACTCCATACACTGACCCCTGCTACCCTCTCACAGCCACTACATCACTCACACCTGCAGTCACCACCTCATCAGTCCCAGATCCTGCCAAAAGTGCACTCACTGCCACCGTCACCACAACATCAGACCCGCATGCATGCACCTCATAAACCACATGCACACTCAGCACAACTGTCAACACGCCCACATGCAGCACACCCACCCTACCTGCAGGCACCACCACAACATTAATTCACACATCCCCCTGCCATCTCCTACATCTCCTCCCCCTCCTCCCACTACATCTAAATGCACACAGTCACCCACCCAACAGTCATGTAGCACACACATGACATCTAAACACACACCTGCACCCAAATCACCTCCATAAACTCACCTCTCAACCATTCTCTCTCCCATACCTTTTTGCCATGACCAGCCCCGTGCCCCCAAGAAACATTTCCTTCATGAATTTTCCCTGTTCCCCACCAGTGAACTAGTTCCTGCCCCCCAAAGTGCCCTGTTACCCTCCCCACACCCCTGCCTTCCACCTCCCAGTCCTCCCCTGATTGTCTCCATGCTCCTCCCCACCTAAGACTTCCACTTCCACAAAGTCCACAGTCACCCCTGCCAAGCCCAAACCCATTCCCCCAATATCTAAGTCTGAGCCCAAAACTCCCCCATCCAAGCCTAAGGACCCCCCCTCAAAACTCAAACCAAAGGACCCACCTCCAAAGGTGGAGTTCAATAGCCAGCAGGAGCATTGGAAAGACTTGAAATTCGCGTGCCATGGTGCCTGCGTACGTGCTTGTGTTCCTGAAGGTGAGTGATTAATTTCCTCCAGACTTTTTGTGGCACCACAACCGCCCCGGAAATCCTGGCGGTGTGCAGCCTCGGAATAGGGTTGTGGGAAACAGCCTTGCCCCCAGCCTGGATATGCCTGCTGCGGACCCTCTACAGTGGCAGTTCGGGCGTCGACTTGGCTGTGTTCTGTTGGTTCTATTCCCATAATATAGCGGTCCGCTCTGCCGTGGCTGCAGCGGTGCAACCGCCATCTCCACCGTGGCGGTCCACGGACCATCAGACTCGTTTCAAGCATCTACAAGACAAATTAACATTCATAAAATGCAGTTTCATGATATAAAAGTGATTTCCAAAACAGAAAATATTCTGCACACTAATACTTTTTCATCCTTGTGACTTGCGATTTGAAAATGTATAGTTCCCCCCCAGTAGCCAGCGGCGGCAAATCACAAGGAAAGGGGTCAGGAGGGGGTGAGGGAATAAAACATTTTTTTTTTAAACCTTAGATTTTGCTCTTGTCACCACCCCTTGCTGATTTGCTCCTTTTCCTTTGATGTGCTGTCCCAGCATTCACTGGGATGCAAACAGAGGCTCCACTCCTGGACCTGCTTTCATGCTAAACCTAGCATGAAAGCAACATCAGGATTGGTCTGAGCAGCTTGGACTGCTGATCAAACACAACCCTGGGGTCTGTGCTTTTTCTCCAGCCCAGATGTTCAACACAGCCGGGCTGGAGCCTCCTAAGTGCCCATGTGTGTTTGGCCGGATTAAGGCCTTTCTAGCATCCTTAATCTCATAACAATGAAGGCCCCAGATGTAGGGGAGCGAATCACTTTTCCAGCCTGGAATGTGTAGGGATGAGCAGAGGATACAAGGCAATGAGCACATGTGATGTGGCAGCAATTGGCCAATGGCCACTGCATCTGTGCATTTTGTTAAAGGCATTAAAAATCATTTGCATTATGAACTGGAACAATCAGGATGGCCACATCACACTATTAAACAAGGGAGGAGATGGCATCTGCTATTGCTAGCTTAGAGTCGCCAACCAATTGGTCTGTTGATGATGAAGGGAATTGTGCAGCACTGAAGGCATCAGGTGGATCCCGGAGTATGGTAACTGAAGAATTTCAGGTGGCATTGCTGGTCTGCAGATCACACCTGGCCCACTTCAAAGCATGATGTGAGTGCAGGGATGCCAGATTCAATTAATTTTGAGTGGAGACAGAGACATCCCAGTGTGGGACCTCATGCCTAATATAAAGAACCCCTGAAGGTCAATAAAAGTGGGGATAATAGGAGGGCTACAAGGTCTGGCCTACTAAATGAGCAAAAGACAGCAATGGCGGAAAAAAGGCCGGGGAAAAAAGAATCAGAATGTCCGAGACCCAACACAGAAGAGCTGTACAAAACATGGCAGAAGCAGAAGGCACACAACAGAAAATGCGGTCTAGGGTAAGTTTGTTGGAGTTGACATCAACTTAACTGAAAGAAAGAAGGATAGTGAAAGTTTTAAAAAAGTGGGCATCTTAAAAAGAGAGTTGCCTAGGTTCACCTCAAGCATATTTATTAGAGGGCTGCATGCTCCTCCAGTGTGATAGCTTATGGCATGCATTAGAGTGTGTCAGTTTGATGAGCAGAACAGAGGGTAGAGGAAGTTAAACATTCTCAACCGTAAAAGGACATGGAAGAAAAGTGCCACGTGTGAGGACCTAATGGTAGTGAAGGAGAACTGGAGGGTGCAAGGTTAGAGGTGATGACAGAGGTGTACGTTGATACAACAGTGACAAATATAACCTATATGTGTGATGCTGACCACGTGGGCGGCCATGTGGTAATAGGCACAAAAAGATACAGGTACAAGATATACAAGGTTATTTTCTGTCTGCTGCATAGGAAGTTGAGATCTTACTAGTGCTGGAAAGCACAGAAGAAAGAGCAGTTGGGAACACCATGGTTATTGCAAAATGAAGAGACGTTTTCATGGCAGAATCAAAAACTCTTATACCAAAAATGTTAACAAAACTACCTAATAAACTATATACTTTAAAGGAGGGTAGAAATGATAAGCCCAAGCACAAAAAAATGTATTTACAATTAACGATTTAAACTTTATTGTTTTCTGCCAATCCGGCCATAACAATTAACAATACATATTACCATTTGAAACATTGTGGTTATTGTAAAAACAAATCACTGTTGATTCTTAAAGTCACTTCAGAATAAAATACAATACTACAGTACCTTTGGCAGTCTTTAGAGAGAACAGTTGCTTTTTAGCCACTTGTGACTTATCATTTTATTCATTAAAAGCCACAGATCTCGACAAAGCACCAGTCTCATGAGATCCCCTTGGATATGCTAAATGCAGGATGTGAAACAAATTGGAAATTGGTAAAGAAAACAAGTATAATTTTCCTATACTTTGTTGCTACTACTTCCACTAATTCGGGTGAGGAATGGGGTAGTGCTAACAAATCATTAAAAGAGCTCAAATCCTAAAGTGCAGATAAATTTGCTACCACCTCAAGAATGGACCCTTCAATGGCTGCCAAGGTAGAAGGTAGTTACCTAATTTTACAAAGAATAAATAAGCAGCTGGCGGAACCCCCAAATAGAGCACCAAGGCATTTACGCTTGCCATCTCGGAACCCTTGCAACCTGAAATAAACAAGGGCGCTGTATTCAGGGAAGTGGCTCAAGTGAAACAGGTACAGCTAAACTAGTGCATTCTTGATGTAAGAGCAGGAGGTATTTTGACTAAATCAGATGGAGAGAGGGTATGGTTAACAGGTCTTTTAAAGTGCACTAAGAATAACATGTGTGTTTGCAAACCCTCATGTAATTGGCCCACCAACAGCTGTCTGTGTGTACAGTTCTAAGCTGCCAATTCAACCTGGCAAGTGTACCCAATTGCCATGCCTAAACCTTCCACTTTTCATCATGTAAGGCACCCCCTAAGGTAGCCCCATGGGCAGGGTGCAGCGTACTAGTGTGTTTTACATGTCCTAACAGTGAAATACTGCTAAACACAGCTTTCACCGTTGCAAGGCCTATTTCCCTCATATGTTAACATGGGGGCTGCCCTTAAATGATCTTTAAGTGTGGATGCTCTTTATGGACAGATAGACATTTGGAGTTTGGTGTCTCTGAACTCACAAATTAAAAATACATAATTTGGTAAAGTTGGTTTTAAAAATGTCAGTTTGAAAATGCAACTTTTACAAAGTGGGCATTTTCTTGCTTCAACCATTCTGTGACTCTGCCTGTTAGTGGATTCCCTGTCTGGGTCAGACTGACAGTTGGGCTGTTGCGAATTCCCTCTAGACAGTGAGACAAAGGGAGCTGGGGAGTACCCTGCATATCCTGATGGGCCATCTGAGCTAGAGCGGAGGGCGGAGTGGGCACTTACACCTGAATATGCTGTGTCTGCCCTCACACAATGCAGTCTCCCGCTCCCTGGTGTGAGCCTGGAGCCTGGCCTGGGCAAGGCAGGATCTTGGGAACAACAGAGACTTTGCTTTGAAGTTTGGCAACTTCAAAGGCAGAAAGGGGTATAAGTAGTGAACCCAAAACCCCACATTTTTAGATTTCTTCAAGGATTCAAGAGGAACCTCTGCCAAGGAGAAGAGGTGAAGAGCTGAGGAGAAGTACTGCCACTGCCTGTGACTGTGCTTTGGTGGGTGATCCTGCAGTTGCTGCTTCTGCCTGTGAAATGGGAGGAAGACTTGACTTTGCCGTGCATTCCTGCTTGAGAAGAATCTCCAAGGGCTTGAGTTGAGCTTGTCTTCTGTTGTTGAAGTCTCAGTGCCATCAAAAACTTCTCTCTGCCTGTACCTGGACTCTTTGCTGAGACTCCTGCTCTGCCTAGTGGTGATTCATCCAGTCCCTAGGCCCTTGAAAGATAAAGCTGGTGAAAAAGGACTGAAATCCACGCAAACACCGATGTGTAGAAATTTTTTAACGCACCTTCCACAACGTGGCTGATAAACGATGGGTAACTGGCATCATGGCAAAAATCAATGCTCCATCTGCATCGCGGCTGGGAGATTGATGCAACGTGGCTGGAGAGATGACTCAAAACACCCACTTGCAGAGGCTGATAATGCTGCAAACCCCACGTAGTGTGATTTTCTGACACCTTGCAATTGGATTTCAACGCAACATCGATGGGCGTGAAAGATCAATTCAAAGCCTGTCCAGATCCAAGGTGCCCCATCCGGAAATCAACAGACTGCCCTCTTTCAAGGGAGAAAAACGATGCATCGCCGACCCGACTAGAGAAGGAAATGACACACAGCCTCGCTTGCGAGTAAGGAACCGACGCATCGCTGACTTTTCAGAGGCACGCTTGCCCGTACACCTTTATTTTTTATGCAAACCAAGTACTTTTGTGCACCAACGGCATTCTCACTGTTTTCTACAGATTAAGACTCATAGGGCCTCATTACAACACCGCTAACTAACTACCGCTGCCCGCCAAGGTTTAACCGCTGTGCGGCCGTCAATGCAGCCACACTCCCGCCGGCCCCATTTTGACATCCCCGCCGTCCCGCTGGGACAACCATGGCGGTAAACCGTTGGTCCCGGCGGTGCGACCACGGCGCTTCCGCTGCAGTCGTAATCTGCAAGATTGTACCGCCAGCTTGTTGGCGGTACAGTCTCCAAAACAGCCCTGGCGGTCTTTGACCCCCAGTGTTGTAATGAGACCCTTATTCTTTCGAAAATTAATATTACCCTGGTGTGTTTCCCCTTTACCCTGACTAGAGTGAGGGTCCCTGCTCGGACAGAGTGCAAACTGAATGCCAATAAGAGACCTCATTTCTAACAAGGGGGTATTGTCAGATTTATGAGGGGTAGCATAGGCATGTTTGGTATGGTTGTAATGGTAGTGAGAAATGCCGCTTACTGGTGAATTTTTTATTACCATTATAGAAATGACACTTCTGGAAAGTGAACATTTCTCTGTGCTAATGACTCTGGGGCCATAGCCACCCAGGAATGACCTTGGGGATAGCATTTCGAAGTTGAAGGGATCCAGACTTTGCTAGGTGGGCAGAGGTCAGGAGATCTGCGCCAGCCAGGCTCCAACTCAGCCCTTAGGGAAGGTGTTTCCCTTGTGGGGGCAGGTGTGCCCCCTAGGAAGTCCTGGTTTGCCTGGAAGTGGTCCAGCTTCAGGGTGGTGACTCTGGGCTGGGTGGTCAGGGTCACGGGGTAAACTCCGACCTGATGGGGGGTGGTTGGTGTGCTTTATAACTTGAAGAGGTACACCCCATGATGTGGGGGGGTGGAACTCTGGGAGTGGGCTTCGGGGAGCCCCCTGAGACCCTGGTGTAATTCAAGGGTGGTGACCATGGGTTGAGAGGCCAGTTGCTTGGTGGTGATCCTAGGCTGATGGGAGAATTGTGCAGGACGGCTATACCGAGCACCCTGACAGTTCTGGATTCTGGTGGTACCACTCCTAGGAAAAGATGGAATGACCCTAGAAGGCAGGGTAGGGATGAGGAGAGCCTCGCCTCTAATCCCTGTGAACCTATGGGTGCAGACTTTAGGTTGGTGAATCAGTGGCAGAGTAGACTCCTTTAACTGTTTGGAAGAGGAGTGGAGACAGATTGCTATGCACCTGGGGTTACCACCAAACACTCAGTGAGGTTTCAGGTACCAGAGGTCCGTGGATGGCATAGGGTCTGGATCTGGCCATTGGCAGCTAGGGAGTCCCCGTAGGTTAGCCTAGGTTGCCTGGGAAGCATTGACAGAGGGACCCAACCGGGATCAGAGTGGCCTATGTTCTATCACCCCAACCAGAGAAGCCTATCAAGGTATTGATTGGTCTCCCCTGGCTGCAGGCTGGTGGGGGGTTGTTTTGGACCAGGCCCTTTTTGCGGGTTCATCCCCAGACTTTTTGCCTTCTTCCTCTTGCTGTTGGCTCTAGGACTCTGAGCACTTTATCACTGCTGATCACTGCACCATCCACAGAAGTAGCCTTTCAAACCTGTCTCAGGCCTGCTAGAGCAGGGTCTGTGTGAGCAGCTAATGCCACAGGGACTTGGCATCTAAATGTACCTGCCAGGCACAAAACTCTCCTTTTGCTACATTTAAGCCACCCCTAAGGTAGGCTCTAGCTAGTCCTATGGGCAGGGTGCTATGTATGTAGAAATCATGACATGTGCCTGGTTGTGTGGCCTGTCCTGGCAGTGACAAACAGCCTATTTGGTTTCTCATTACTGTGAGAGATAACTTGCTCATAGGATTGCATTGGAAATTGCCTGCCTTATGACTAGGGGGTATTGTCTGATTTATGAGGGGTATCATAGGCATGTTTGGTATAGTCGTAATGGTAGTGAGAAATACTGCTTACTGGTGTAGGTGGATTTTTTATCACCATTATAGAAATGTCACTTCTAGAAAGTGAGCATTCCTCTGTGTTTAGTACTCTGGTGATTTGCAGCTTGACTTCAATCCACCTCTAGGCAGAATGACAGTTGGGCTTTGTGCATACTTTTCAGGCAGCCCATACACAGGGAAGGTGGAGGTGTCACAGAGGTGCATCTACATATTTAATGGTGTTCCTGGGCTGAGAAAAGGGGAGGTGGGGCACACATGCTTTTGTAAAGGCTGTGGCCTGGCCTCACACAAAAGGCTTGTTTACCGCCAACTGGTGTCTGGAACCTGTGCTGGAGGAGGGAGATGACACTCCCAGAACCAATTGTAACTGGTTGGAACCTCCTCTCCCCCTGTTTGTTAACCTTGTGCAAAACAATGTATAAGTACAGGGGGGTTTCCCCATGAAAAGGAGACACTTGACACTTTTATCATGCTTGTAACTGGACACAGAATGCTGCTGGAGGGACTCACCAAGAACCACCTTGGACGGGTGCTGCTGTGCTGACCTATGACCTGCTTGGTCACTTGGAGGAACTGCAGATCAGGGATCTGTGTGATTCCACAAGCAGAGCGGGAAATGGAGACCTCACCGGAGGCCCCATCCCAGCTGTGCCCGCACCGCCTTGCCATTACGATTATCGGAGCACAAAAAATGGGACGAAGCATCCCCGTTTACCGCATATCTCCTAATATGAGGATGGGGGCACTTGGGCCCAGCTGGTGGGTCTGCGCCTAAGGTAGATCCTGAAAGCGAAGTGCAGATGTGCTGCAAACTTTGTGTGCAAGGTGTTTTTGTTTGGGGTATTTTACATGCTGCTCAACCTGTGCATTTCTTGTGGGGTAATACTTCACCTGCCCTGGCCTACAATGTGAGCTTGGGGTGGGGAAGCATCATGAGAACAAATGCCATGGGATGTAATGTGCTTATGAGGACATATACATTTATGCTGATGTGTTTTTCATAACTTCCACCATATATTTTCTGATGTCCCTTTTATGGGCATTCTGGAAGTTTTATGAGGATGGATGTGTTTTTTATGACTTGTGATCCATTTTCGGATGTTCCTAGTATGGGCATTTATGAGGATCTTGTGACATGTGCATTATTGTAGTAATGTTTTTCTTGACTACTGCTTATGTTGCAGAATAATGAGTAACCTGTGTGTTATATGTGACTACTGCTGGTTTTTACAGAGTAACAGTACTGTGTATGTTCTGACAACTGCTTGGGTAGCAGGGTCCTACTGACATGTGTTTGGTCTAGTAATGTTGTGTAAAATACAGTTTATTTTTATATAACTTGGTGTTGTGTTTCCTTTGTGGTGGGGATAGTGCAACACGCGTTTTGTGTGTGTTGTGCAAACACTTTACACATTGCCTCTGGGATAGGCTGACTATTCGTGCCAAGCTACCAAGGGGGTGAGCAGGGGTTATTGTGGGTCTGTAACTCTCTCGCCCTGACTAGAATGGGTGGGTTCTGCCTGGCTTAGGTGCACACCGTAACCAACCAGAAACCCCATTTGTAACAAAGGACAACAACAAAGAAATCAAAGCCAACTTCGTGATATGCCTCATGTAAAGTGCTGATTCATTAGTGTTTCTTCACATGCTAACTTCATTAAACCAGGACACTATTTCTGTCATCAGAACTCATACAAAGAACCTCAGCCTTGTTACACTTCCTGACATTAAACTTTATGAAGAGTGGGCGTAGATATTTCTTGACAGATTAAAGTGACACAGCAGGAGGAAGTGGGCATGAGAAATGACGCTATTGCACACTACCCTACCCGATGGTGCTCCATATTTTAAATATGGCGCACTCATTGTGGCGATAGGGGGGCACTAATGGGCACAGGGAAAGTGGCGCTGCACTTGGTGCAGCATCACTTTCCATAAATCTGCCCCATAGCATTTAGGCAAGGGGCCTACTTGGTAGAACTTCACTTGACTGATATGATCCAAATCTGCTTTTGTGGCCACATTGAGGCAAGCCTTTGTGATTGTTTCACGATGGAGCCAGAGGTCTTTTAGGCCAATGTTAGCTAGAACATTTGACAAATGAGCAAACCATGGTATTGGATGGTAGTCTCATAGCTTCTTGGTGTCCATCAATGTGGATCTATATGCTGTAAGTTCCCCTTGGAACATTGCAAAACCAGTATTTTATTGGTGCCAATGAAATGCAGGCTTCAATTTTACCAATATTAAGGTCTATTCTCAGGGCTTCCATTGGTGTTCCATGACCCAGGTGCAGTAACCGTTGCATAAAGTTATTTTGGGTGATTTGTATTGCTGGAGTTTTCTTATACTCCCAGATCTAAGTGCCATATGAACTTGATGCCCTTGCTTTCATTTTGTAGGCCAGCATTGCTGACCCCACTAAATGATTAACACAAGATTTTGCTGCTCTCAGCACTGCTTCGGTTTCCTCAGCCAAGACGATGTTGGTTTTGGATAACTGCAGAGCCTAATGGAGGTTACCATCCAAACAAATACTCAGATAGCCATACGTGGGGCTTGATCCACTTGCTTATTGTAGACCCTAAAGGCTGCTCGCATCATTTATGTAACAGTTTAAAAGGGTTGGTGCCACAACACAGCCTTGTTTGACAGCTCGCTGTATTGGGATCTCTGTTTTATATTCACCTCTAGTGCTATACCTAACCCTAGTGGTGTTGCCAGAATATAGTGTGGATAATAATATTAAAGGATATTTTCTGGAACTCTCATCTCCTTTAAAATTTGCCTTAGTGTGGAGCAGTCAACACTATCAAAAGCTGTTTGTAGGTTGCCAAATACAAGATATAATGCTAACTTTTTAAGATGGGTGTCTTTAGAACAAATAAGGTTCAATCTGAATACTTGTACTCTGGCCTCTCCTGAAGCCTGCTTGGTACAGGGAAATTAGGTCTCCTTCTTCCAACCACTGGTCACTGCGAGATGGTAGCAAATTTACAAATATTTTACCCATGTTGTCAAGCAATCAAATGGGATGATAATTGCACACAAGGTCCCTACATGCTTTAATGTGTAGAGGCATTATTATTATTGATTTTCTCCAAGATGCAAGGATCTATGCTAGACACCAAGGGGCTTAACTACAAGCCCTTAGTGCCACCAGAGCTATGCTCCGGTGGCACTGTGCCTTTTTCCACATTTACAAGGTAATGCTAAGCCACTTTGCATGGCATAACGCTGCCTTGATATTATACCCCCAAATGTTATAAGAACGAGTCAAGATCAGTAATCATAAAGTTAGATGATTGCAATAAACATCCAACTGAATTTTGTGTGGACCAGCTGCCTTGTTTGGTTTTTTGGCCTGGATCAATTGGACTACTTCTTTTTCACTAAATGCATGCATTTGCTCTAAAGTTGAAGGATTAAAGGAGTTTACTGTGGCTGTTGTAGAAGTTATGGGATTTGTTGTTCTGAGCAACTATGCTCCTCCATTTTTTTATTTTAAATCAGATTTCCCACTGTGGTCCTTTAGTTGTAACATCTAATTTTGAATAAGGTTACCTCCTATCATCTCCTGGTATTGTGCAGTTAGGTCATTGCTCCATACTGTAGAGTGTCACCATCTCTCTGGTCCAAAGCTGTAAAATGATCTATCCAGAGTTGTGGGCTGATTTTCAGCTCCAAGTTCTTTGGAGGGCCTTCAAAGCCCGATCTCACAATTTTCCAAAATTTCTTAGATTTTCATAGCGATATTGCATCTTTAAGACCTTGCCAGAGCTTATGCAAATGATGCTTCTTTTTAAACTTTAATAGCATGTTATATTGCTACCTGCTGTCAAGGAATAGCTGTTCATAGGTATCAGACAGATGTTGGTTCTTCAAATCTAAGTACAGAGATTTTGCCTAACTTTGCACATTCCACGTCAAACCAGTCCAGACTCACAAGAGAGTAGTATTTGCAGGGACAGTGTGGATTCCGCTCATTCTTTTCTCGGTTGTCTGGACCAGCAGCTCCTCAAACCTTTGCAGCTGCTGCACCCCCCCATTTGTAGGTAAAGTGAAGGCCATAGTATGTAATGCTGATCATTTCTGACTCATAATATAGATCTTTTTTATCACAATTGTCATCGGTCCTCACAATGTTTTTCCTGTTCAATTTCAAGGCAATTTTGGAGCCCCTCGATTGTGGGCAGGAGGCTGGTGCCAGAGAACCCAAATTTTGATGCGCCTGAACTGGTTGAAGTGGATTATGATCGCTTTGTATCCTGACTATCACTCCAATGTTGATGATAATATGCCATGCTTCAATATTTATTGCCATATAATCGATGACACTTTGCAAGTTGTCAACAGTAAAGGTGGATTTTGGTGGTCTATCTGATGTGCAACCGTTCATTGGGTGCATGCCTCCCTCAACTAGAGCTTCAAATATGAATTTACCTTTCTTGGAGCTCATGCAACACTATGTAGGTGGTGAAGGTTTGTTCTGTATACTGTTTTCATCAACTATTGATTGATCTCACATTAGGGAGTCCAGTTTTTAATTAAAATCACCATAGACCAGTGCACAGTTCTTTCTAAATCAAGTAGGCACTCTCAGCACAATTTCGAAGGGCAACTTTGGTGTCTCTTCCAGTCTTTTCATCTGAAGGTGTTCTTTGAAAGACAGGATGTCTGACTTGACTAAGCCCAGTTGCCTAGTGGAAAGTAGACATTCATGATCTCAAACAACTATGCCTTGCTTCCTAAGGTAATAATTTCAATATTCTTGTTTAATAAAATGAAAGTTATTTCAGTATTTTCTAGCAAATAAAGTCCTTATCTCAGTAGCCTGCCCTTTTATTATTTAGTTGCAGGCAGTTGATATGTTGAAAAACCATCTAGAGCAATGATATTGATGGTCCACGTTTCCTGCAAACGACAGATGTCACAACAGATGCAAAAAAGAGATGTCTTGTTGCGACAGACAATCCTTGTCCTCCATTTTAGACTATAAACCTGCTATGTTCAAGCCCATAACTTTTAGGTTCCTTTTTGTTCCAAATTCGAGATTAAAGATTTTAGGTTTATCCTACAGTAAATCTTCCTACTTGGTGAACCAATGAAAGTCTTAATAATGGCTGGTAAACATAAGTTTGTTGAATTTGCATTGTTCTCTATGCAAAACTTCAAATCTACCAGGTTGGCTCATTGGGTAGCAGTTAATGGGAACTAGATCCGTCTTGCAATACTGAACCTGAACCTTTTTTCATGAGCATTTGCACTTGCTTGCTCTAGAAGGATGAATGGATACAATTCCTTTTCCAGTGGGTCTATTTTAATGCTCCAGGCCATTCATTTTTTTATCTTTGTGCTGGACCAAACAGTATGTGTAGACTCTATGCCACCTAGCTTGTTTAAATGGACAAATCTTACCACTAATTAATCATTTGATCTTACATTCTGCAGGCCTGGCAAGGAATGTATAAGACGCAAAATATTGCTTCTATTGAGAATATCTTGGCTCCCTCTCAAAGTATATTCTGGAGTGAATATGCCAATCACCTGATCTTTAAAGGTGCTTGCGGTATCCTGGGTTATACTGCACATAGTGATTATATGCATATGGCATGGCCAGGGTTCATTTGTAAGTTTTGCCCCTAGGATATGATATATATTGATAGATGGGCCCTATCATGCAACAGGTTAGTTGATTTTGCCCAGGGACATAGAGAGTCAGATCAGGCTTGGGCTGGTGACAAAGTTGAGAGTAACAGGAGGGGACCTTGGGGACGTCCATGAATAGCTTTTCTGATGCTCATTTCAATATGTTCCTGTTAGACCTGACAGCCTTAGGGTGGTCACCCCTAACTTTTTGCCTGCCTCCCTCCACTTTTTGGACACTGTTTTAGCCTGTTTTTAGACTGCTAGCCAGTGCTAAATTGCATATGCTCTCTCGCTTTAAACATGGTAACATTAGATCATACCCAAATGGACTATTTAATTTACTTATAAGCCCCTAGTAGAAGGCACTATATGTGCCCAGGGCCTGTAGATTAAATGCTACTAGTGGGCCTGCAGCACTGATTGTGCCACCCACTTAAGTAGCCCCTTAACCTTGTCTCAGGCCTGCCTTTGCAAGGCCTGTGTGTGCAGTTTTACTGCCAATTTCGACTTGGCATTTAAAAGTACTTGCCAAGCCTAAAACTCCCCTTTTTCTACATATAATGCACCCCTAGTGTATGCCCTAGATAACCCACAGGGCAGGGTGCTGTGTAGGCAAAAGGCAGGACATGTACCTATGTAGTTTACATGTCCTGGTAGTGTAAAACTCCCAAATTCGTTTTTACACTGCTGGGAGGCCTGCTCCCTTCATAGGCTAACATTGGGGCTGCCCTCATACTTTGTTTGAGTGGTAGCTGCTGATATGAAGGGAGTAGGAAGGTCATATTTAGTATGGCCAGAATGGTGATATAAAATCCTGCTGACTGGTGAAGTTGGATTTAGTATTACTATTTTAGAACTGCCACTTTTAGAAAGTGAGCATTTCTCTGCACTTAAATCGTTCTGTGCCTTACAATCTCCTTGTGCATTCACTTAGACACACTCCAGACACAGGATACTCAGCCTCACTTGCATACATCTGCATTTTGAATGTGTCTTCCTGGGTTGGGGGGGTGGAGGGCCTGCTCTCACACAAAGGACTACCACACCCCCTACTGGGACCCTGGCAGACAGGATTGAACTGAAAGGGGACCTGGTGCACTTCTAAGCCACTCTTTGAAGTCAGTACTTCAAAGGCACATTTTGGTATATAAACAGGGCCTCTGCCCATACCAACTCAGGCACTTCCTGGAGAATAAACTTGTAACCAGAATCTGCATCCAGCCAAGAAGAACTGCCTGGCTGCCCAAAGGACTCACCTGACTGATATTGTGAAGGACTGCTGCCTTGCTGTTGCCCTGCTGCCTTGCTGCTCCCTGGCTGTGGTGAAGAAGTGCTCTCCAAGGGCTTGGATAGCGCTAGCCTCCTGTTCCCTGAAGTCTCAGGACCAAAAAAACTTCTCTCTTGCAACTGGACTCCTTGTGCAGCGAAAATTTGATGCACAGCTTGCTAAAAACGACGCACAGCCTGCCCCGCGGTGAGAAATTCACCGCACACCAAACCAGAAAGACGCAGCCCGACTTCGTAAGGAGAAGATCAACGCGGCGCCTGCATTGCAACCAGAACTTCGACGCATGACCCACCGGATTGACACACAGCAGACCTGGGATGACGTGGCCTGACTTCCAGAGGGGAAATCGACACAGCGCCTGCCGTGTGGAAGAAATTTCCACGCAATGCCCACCGGAACAACGCAGCGCTTGTGACTCCGCTCCACAAGCCCAGGATTCCACGCACAGACCCCGGGGTATCTGAAAACCCAGCAACCCGAAGAGGATCCACAACCGAGCGCTGGAAATCTACGCACAGTCATCCCTGCGTGGAAACGAAACAACGCATCATTGTGTGCTGCGCAGGAAATCGACGCACACCCCCTTTGTTTCCCCGCTTCCCCTCCTCTGCGGCCCATTGCAGAGATTTTTCACGCGAACCAGGTACTTTGTGCTAAAAAGAGACTTTGTTTGCTTTTAAAAGACTTAAGACACTTTGGCCCTCATTACGACCTGTCTGACCGCCCGGCGGCTGCCAATGCGGCCGCACTCCCGCCCAGCCATCAGGAGATCCCCGCTGGGCCGGCGGGCGGAAACCTGGTTTCCGCCCGCCGGCCCAGCGGGGATCTCGGCCGCAACACAGGAGCCGGCTCCAAATGGAGCCGGCAGTGTTGCGGCCGTGCGATGGGTGCGGTTGCACCCGTTGCGCTTTTCACTGTCTGCATAGCAGACAGTGAAAAGCTGCACAGGGCTGTGGCAGGGGGCCCCTGCACTGCCCGTGCCGCCAGCCTTTTACTGGCGGTTCAAACCGCCAGGAAAAGGCTGGTGGTAGGGGTACTCGTAATCCCATGGGCAGCGCTGCAAGCAGCGCTGCCCTGGCGGATTGAAACCGCCGGAACCACTGTGGCAGGAAACCGCCAGTCCCGGCGGTGCGACAGCGGTGCTTCGCCGCAGTCGTAATCTCCCTGGAAGCACCGCCAGCCTGTTGGCGGTGCTTCCACCAGAACAGCCCTGGTGGTCTTGGACCGCCAGGGTTGTAATGACCCCCTTTATATCACTTTTCAGTGATATCTCTACATTTACTTATTGCAACTTTGATCGTTTTTGACCTGCAAATATCCAGATAAATATTATATATTTTTCTAAACACTATGGGCCTGATTCTAACTTTGGAGGACGGTGTTAAACCGTCCCAAAAGTGGCGGATATACCACCTACCGTATTACGAGTCCATTATATCCTATGGAACTCGTAATACGGTAGGTGGTATATCCGCCACTTTTGGGACGGTTTAACACCGTCCTCCAAAGTTAGAATCAGGCCCTATGTGGTGTATTTTTGCACTGCTAAATTGTGTTATTGTATGATTTATTGCACAAATACTTTACACATTGCCTTCTAAGTTAAGCCTGACTGCTCAGTGCCAAGCTACCAGAGGGTGGGCACAGGATAATTTGAATTGTGTGTGACTTACCCTGACTAGAGTGAGGGTCCTTGGTTGGGCAGGGGGTAACCTGACTGCCAACCAAAGACCCCATTTCTAACAGTTCCAACCTGGAATAGACTGATAGATAGGATAATGCATTAGTAATGTGTGAACCTGGAAGATCAACACTAGTCAGTGGCTCTGGATGCCAAATGTGTTACATCACTGTAGCACTACAGGGATGCTGTGCAGTGCCTGGATGTTTTATGGTTTGTTCACCTTGACTTAACATAATTACGCTGGGACCCTGTTTTGCTTTAGATATTTAGGGTTCAGCCTCAGTATATCAACTGTATTTTGATCTGTGTAGCTGGTGATTTTCCTTCATTGTCTATTTCTGGTTTTAATATTGAAATTTACCTGAATCCTGTTGCTATTAGCTTTACATGAGAGTGAAGAGAGCATGCTTTGCTACACAACAGACCTGGATTTTGATTTAAAAAATCATCATCGATTTAATCATCTTTTGCTGCTTTACAGACAAGGTTTTTTGTACCTCCACCTTGTTCTTAGGTATCTGAATCTACAGAAATGAGGCCCAGATTTATACTTGTTCACACAAAACTGTGCTAACACAGTTTTGCATTAAAAAGTTTACCGCTGGCTAGCGCAATTTCAAAATGCTGACCTGGCGTCATATTTACGGAATGACGGTAGCCAGCGGTAAGGCCCAGCTAGCTTCATAACAAAGGACATTAGCTAGGAGGGGGAGGCGTAGGGGCAACAGGCGGTTGTGCGTCAAAGGAGGACGCTAGCCTGGTTAGAGGCATAAAAATGCCTCTAACCAGACTTGCGTAATATTTTGATGTACAACTCCCATGGACATGACTCCTATCTTAGTAAAGACAGGAGTCATGCCCCACACCAATGGCCATGCCGATGTTTACTGTTATCCTACCGTAAGAAGTATATACTGCCTGAATTTGAGTTTGTCAATTACCACGTTGCCTATTGTAAATAACTTGGCTGGCTCATCATCTCCTCTCACACGATGCAGAAGCAATTCTAAGGTGACTCTTTTACCTTAATCTCTGGGATACAAACCTTCACCAAAAGATATGTGTAGTGTCCTCAGCTTGCTTGGAACTGTCCTCCACGATACTAGGATGAAATCAAATTTGTGGGCATTTACACTGCCCCCATCTCCCATTTCTGTATACATTGCAAGTGTCCATGCTCACTGGCATAAATTCTGTGAGCAAAGACACATTGATGTATTTTCAGCAATCAATGCCATTGACAAAGTTGGCTAGAACATAAATATTCCTTTTCAGATAGGTTCCAACCTTTATGTACTACCTGCAGCTGGATTTTGGCGGTGGCCCGTTGAAAGAGAATGGATTGATGGCTGGGTACATAAAGTGGAGGGAGTTGAGCACAGTTTTAGCAACAAAGGAGAGATGGCTTTAAGGATTTCAAGTAGGGATTGTCAGATCTCTGGTCCGTGCATTTCAAGCCATGTATTTCTTTTTCCACCTGCCGCCTCACCCATTGTGCCCACCTAATCTTTTCACCGATACTCAGAATTGGTCTTTCCATGTCCTCTATGCTTCTCTGTTGCCATTCAGCTGAATTCTTACCCCTCAGAAGCCTTGCTATCTCCCCACATTTCCTCTCTTATTTGATCATGAGTTACATCAAGAAGAGAAAGAATATCCATTGCTGGTATAATAAAGCATATCATTTAGCTATTGGAGAGCAATACTAAATATTTAGTTTGATTCTGCTGTTAATTCTCAACGTATCTCTTTGCTTCAAAAAGACCTCTATTGGTGTTATCCATAGAGGATTTTAATTACAGATAAAGCTTGAAGTTGAAATGAACATTCTTCCAATTAAAGCAACTGAACTGAATTCAACTATTTGCCTACATTACCAGTTTTTCCTATTGTGTACCACCATTTTTCATAAGTTGTCTGTACAACATAATTTTCACTGTTTTTTTCAAATTGATTGCGCTTATATCCATTTTTTTGTGCAAAATCTTGATATCCAAAAGCAAAAGAAACAAGTTGCAATACAAGCTGTTAGCACCTCAATGCCCATGTGACCTTAACCACTGGTAAGTACTTGAGAAGAAATTGCCTTTGGCTCAAAGATCCACTTGTCAGAGGCAAAGATCCCTTAAAGATTATTGATTAGTATTTGCTTACCTCCCATGATGCTTCGCAATTCCTTAAAAACTGCCATTACACCAATACCATGATGCTGGGCAACATAAACCTTACCTCCAAAGTGCACTCAGGAGGAATTGTTTGAAGCTGAGAGCAAATGGCCAACATGCTTACCAAGAGGTGGGCGGTCCTGGTGGACGATTTATGCTTGTCTTAGCTTTTTAAATGATGCATGTCTCACAGTCCCTGTCAGGACAACCCAGTGGTAGGGGGCCTCAAGCGTTTTTGTCTCTCTGCTTCAATCTTTATATTCAAACAAGGATTTGAACTGTAGATACAACATAGTAGTATGGGAGAATCAGTGAGCTGGTACACTTAAAAAGGACGTGTTTTATGTGAAAAGTAATGCAGCAGTGTTGCTGTTTCTAAGAACCACATATATCACCTATAAAATGACCCAGTTTAACACTAGCTTGCTACAATGTGAACTTGATTTGCCTTCATCCTTAGCTCAACACTTGAATATATTCTGTTTTTTTGAGAGATACCATATAGTCTAAGCTGGGAAAAAAACAAAGTACAACAAATATCCAAAATATTACTTTTTTTAGACGAGAACGCCATTTAGTATACACATCATTTAGGCAATGGGAACTTCAAAAATGTACCCGTAGCGTTGGCCAGGTACTACAGGTCTCTCTACCAGTCATGCTAGAATATGACGAGTGTTCTGGGTCAGGAGACCCATATAGAAGTAACAAAGACTTTTGGTGTTGTGCAGTCTCTAGAACAAACCATTACAGATGCAGAGAATCTAGGGAATACTAGCACTACCAACGAAAAACATAATGAATATATATTGCATAAAGAGCAAGAATACACAAATCAAAAGATCTCTATTATGATTACAAAACCTTAACTGAAATACAACTTCATTGAAGTGCGGGCGGGGGTGATTATCACCATGGCCGAATGTAGCCCAATATTTAGTAGAATAGGTGTTACCTGTGTGCTTTTTTGGGAAATGAATCATGTGAGACTTCGTTTTGGCTCACAGATTCTGTTGGAAGACTTTGGCTTAATCTGAAGACAGGACATAAAGGTCTTTTCGTCAATCGTTCTCAATTTTGAATGACTTTGGAGTGCATTTCTTGGGCCACCACAGGAATTCTTGTCCCCTGCAATTCCCTTGTTTTTAACATAGGCTGTAGAATGAAATAAAGGAATACATTTACTATCAACTTAAGAGGCATCTCTTTTTTAGAACTAAAACATCAAGGGGCATATTTATACTCCGTTTGCGCCGAATTTGCGTCGTTTTTTTCGACGCAAATTCGACGCAAAACTAACTCCATATTTATACTTTGGCGTTAGACGCGTCTAGCACCAAAGTTCCTGGAATTAGCGTCATTTTTTTGCGTGAACACCTTCCTTGTGTTAATGATATGCAAGGTAGGTGTTCCCGTCTTAAAAAATGACTTTGATGCTATTGCGTCGGATTTATACTCCCGGGCAAAAATGACGCCCGGGAGTGGGCGAGTCTAAAAAACCCGCATTTGCGCCGGATTTTAGCGCCTGGGTCAGGGCAGGCGTTAAGGGACCTGTGGGCTCAGAATGAGCCCAGAGGTGCCCTCCCCTGCCCCCAGGGACACCCCCTGCCACCTTTGCCCACCCCAGGAGGACACCCAAGGATGGAGGGACCCACCCCAGGGACATTAAGATAAGTCCAGGTAAGTATTTTTTTTTTTTTTTTTTTTGTGGCATAGGGGGGCCTGATTTGTGCCCCCCTACATGCTACTATGCCCAATGATCATGCCCAGGGGACAGGAGTCCCCTGGGCATGGTCATTGGGCAAGGGGGCATGACTCCTGTCTTTGCTAAGACAGGAGTAATTTCAATGGGGGATGGGCATCGTAAAAAAATGGCGCAAATCGGGTTAAGACGATTTTTTTGCCTCAGCCTGACTTGCCCCATTTTTAGACGCCCAAACGCCATTTTTCCCTACGCCGGCGCTGCCTGGTGTACGTGGGTTTTTTTCACGCACACCAGGAAGCGCCGGTCGGCTAACGCCGGCTAAAGCCATTCAATAAATACGGCGCCCGCATGGCGCTTCAGAATGGCGTTAGCCGGCGCTAATTTTTTTGGCGCAAAACTGCGTTAGCGCAGTTTTGCGTCAAAAAGTATAAATATGGGCCCAAATATTCTATGCATGCATCATCACATAAAAGCGCATGTACTGTTCGCCTCTGTGCTCCTTTTTACTATTTTTTCATCAGGTTCAATTGCACGATTAGAGCTCTGAGTTGCTTCCTCTACCTCTGGACTTCTTTTATTATCAAAAGTTTGCAATTAACTCATTACGCTGTTCCCTGTATTTCACTGTTGTCACCTCTGGAACCATGCTGCCCGCTCTCCTTAAAATGTTTCAAAAGCACAGCACTATACCATTCTGTTATAGATGGTTCAAGCATCACATTGCTGTAACTTCTCAAATTTACATCCCAATCGCGCTCAATTCAGTCTTTGATTCTCTCTAACACCTTCACGGTCCTGCACACCACAGTGCTGTAGCTCTGTCTGTCTCCTTTCACTTACACCAAAATCACCCTTTTACGCATTCCTCTCCCTTTTTAGTGTAGGATCCCTCGGGAGGCGACTATAATTAGCTACACATTTTTTGAGGTATGAACAAATTGCAATCCCTTTGTCCCTTCACAAAATATTCTTCCAACAAAACTTTATGCCAGCACCAGGAATAATGTATGCAAGGGGAGCATTCTGGCGCTAGGAGGCATGAAAAAATGGTGCAGTGAAATTTAGCAGATTTCACTGCGCTATTTGTTCCGTCATTTTTAACCCCTGCACACAGCAGGCGTTAAAATAATGCACCCATTAAAATCAATGGACCTCCTTGCACTTTGCTACTCTAGCATCAAAAATTGACAAAATGACAAAGCGCCACAACAGCATCAAAAATGTTGACCCTATTGTTCTAACTACTGCCATGGTGAACCGTATGTTAAATACGGCACAACTATGGTGTCATTAGGTGCCGGTAGGGGAGCGCAGAAAAAGTGAAGCATCAGAGCTGATGCACCTGGGCCAATGGGGTATATTTACAAGCCTCTTGCACCACTGGAGTGTCACTTTTTGTGACGTTTTGGTGGCGCTGTACACTGCCTCATGTTTACAAGGTGGTGTTAAGCCACTTTTTGTGGCTTAACCCCACCTTGTAAATATGGCCCCTTAACACACAGCACTTTGCGTGTAAAGGGCGAGCAATGGGTGCTGCTGTGGGCATTCCACAGTAACACCCATTGCAATTTGATGCTGGCCCAGATTCACAAGATTTCGTAACAACCTGAGGCAGCACCAAAATCTAATGTCACCCCAGGGGTGCCGTTAGCATGGCGCAACGAAGAGAAATGCTTTCATTTCTCCTCATTCATTGCTCTTTCTATGTAAGCTGCATTCTGCAGCACATATATAAGAAGCAAATTGCCAATAAAGATTTTTTTTTTGTGCAGGAAGGTGTCCCTTCCTGCACAAAAACAATCTCCCCTGCAATGCAGCCATCCTTGCACTATGGCGCAAGCAAGGCTGCGTAGGTGCTTGGCAGCTAACTTAGCATCGGCACAGGGAGAAACACAAGAATGAGCCATATTCTTTTAAATATGACGCATCCCTGCATTTTAGAAGTGAAGCAGCATGGCACTGCCAATTTTGATGCTTAATCAGTACTGATGCACTAGATTTCTTGTGCCCCCCCCCCACCACCACCTAAAGACACCATGGGTGCACCATATTTACAATACAGCACATGTTAGGCCAATAGCGTCAACATTTTTGATGTTATTGTGGCACTTTGCTGCACTAGCATCATAAATGTTGACGCTAGTACAGCAAAGTGCAGGGAGGTCCATTAACTTCAATGAGTGCATCCTTTTAATGTTAAAAATGAAGCCAAAAATGGCACAATTGAATCTTGTAGATTTCTTTGTGCCATTTTTGCAAGCCTCTCATTGCCAGAACGCCCCCTCTTGCATACATTATGCCTGGCGTAGGCATAATGTGGGGCAAGGTGTCGCAAAGTGGTGCAACGCTTTCACTGCGCCACTTTGTAAATATGGTGTGTTGGAAAATGGGTTATTGGTAAGGGTAGGTAGGTACCTACACCTAGCAACAAGCCACTAACCTCCACCTAGGTACAGTTAGGTCTCAGTAAATTAATCCCAGCTCAACCCTTGGTAGCTTGGCAACGAGCGTCAAGGCTTAACTTAGGAGACAAAGTGTAAAGCATTCAAATATCACAAAACAGTAGTCAAATAAAACACAGGAAACAGTTTAAAAATCCAAAACCAATTTATAAAACTAGTTTATATTTGTATCTTTAAAATGACACAAAAACGATTAAAATCAGTTCAGGGGAACCGGAGATATGAATTTTTAAAGAATTATTACTTTTCTAGCGCTTAGAAACAAAAAGCGCCAATCGGGTCATCTGGTTGCACCTCGACCGGGGCAAAGTCAAACTTTCAGGTCGACGGCGATGGAGCCCTGCTCGGCTACAGGTCGCGGGAGGCCTCGGTTAAAAAGTTACCTTCTGACTTAGTCTTTATTTTGAAGTTTTTCTTCACCGGGACGAACCTGCCAGTTGAATCCGACCTCCTGGAGCCCTTGTCCGGATACGCGATGTGGGTTTCCTCGGTGGAGACTTTTACCTTCGGACTTAGTCGTTTTTTCGAGATGAAAATCCTTCGACCGGGGTAAACCTGGATCTTGATCCGACGTCCGTGGAGCCCTTCTCGGATACGATGGCTGGGAGGTCCCGGTCAACTTTTTACCTTCGGACTTAGTCTCTTTTTCGGATGTTTTTCTTTACCGGGACGAACCACGAAGTCAGGCCGGGTCGCGGTTGAGGCAAGCCGGCTAGAATTTCCGCGGCGGGTCGGTCCCTCTCTGGAGCTTTTTTACAAAATTTGTCAAATCTTCTCCAAACTTCTGGGGCTTCACCCAGATGTTCTTTTAAGGTTCTTTTGGGGTCCACAGCTCACCGCAAGGGTCCAGAAGTTCTGTGATGGTCCTTGGGGGGTGCGGACTTCAACTCCCAGAATGCACCTGGCGCAAACTCCTTTTTGGCCACTGGGCAGTGGTCAACTGGTCTCTTTTTTCAGGAGTTGGTGCAGGGGACTCTGGATAGCAATTTTTCACCTGTAGCAAACAGGGAGTCCCTCCTTGAACCAGTTGAAGCCAGGCAAAGTCCTTCTTGTGGTGAAGCCCAAGTGTGCAGCTGGTGCAGTCCTTCTGAGTGCAGGTTCCAGGTGCAGGCCAGGGGTCCAGCAGGGCAGTCCTTCTTCTCCTTAAGTTCTTTCTTCTTGAAATTTGGTGGGGATCTGAGGTGTGGGTGCAGGTCTGCCAGTTTTATCCTTGCTCCTGGGTGAAAAGCAGGGGGGTCCTGGTCCTCCAATCAGGTACAGGGTCGTCCCCCTGTGATGACCACTTCCTGGGAAGTGTGGCAAAAATCCATCCCAAAAGGCAACATTCTCTAAAAATCCAACATGGCTGAATCTGATTTTTGGAGGTTACATCTGGCTGAGCCCACCCACTGGTGTGGCTAAAAATCATAAACACACCCCTCTCCTGCCCTCTCCTAATCTAATCAAGGGGGCACCTAATTGTCTGGGGTTGCAGGATGTGGGGGTGTTGCTGGGTGCTCCAGATGTCCTTCTCTGCCTTTGAAGACCAGTTTGGCAGCCCTCCCCCTTCCTGCCTCACCATCTGCTGAGGGGAGATTCTCTCCCCCAAGCACATTCCTTTGTGTGAAGCCAGGCCACTTCACACCTCATCAAGGCAGCCTGGCAGAAGCTGGTGCAGGCTGGCCAATCAGAGCACAGCAGCAAAAACAATGCAGAGCTGAAATTGGCAACTTTTTAGGTAAAGTCTAAACTTTTTACCTGAACAAGTTATATTAAATCCAACAACTGGAAGTTGTGGGATTTATTACAACAATTAATTTGATACCAAATTCTTGGTATGTAACATTTAAGGAGACTTTAAAATTTAAAATAAAGTCTGCCCATTCTAGCCTATGAAGGCCATTTACCTCAATGAGGGAAAAACGAATTTGGCTGTTTTTACCTCACCAGGGCTTATAAATCTATTTTTATAAAGTCCCTGCTTATAGTTACATGGCACCCAGCCCTAGGGGCACATAGGGCACACCTTAGGGGTGACTTATATGTAAAAATAAGGTAGTTTAAGACTTTGGAAGTACCTTTAATTCCAAAGTCGAATTTGCATATAACTTTAATTTAAAAGCAGCCAGCAAGGCAGGCTTGCTTATAAAATGACACTGGGCACCTCAGCAGTGCACCTAGGTGTGCACCACCTATGCGGTGGTCCCTAAACCTACATGCCCTACCATATACTAGGGACTTATAGGTAGGTTAACTTAGCCAATTATAATTAGCCTAATTTGCATATCCATTTTACACAGAGCACAAGCCCTGGGACTGGTTAGCAGTACCCAGGGCACCATCAAAGTCAGGAAAACACCAGCAAAAAGAGGAAAATGGGGGCAAAAAGTTATGGGGCCTCTGCAATCAGCCCTGTTTTCTCACACGGTGCAATTATTTTTTGCCGCATTGAGCCACATTAGCGTAAAACAAAAAATGATGCTAATGTGGCGCAAGGAGATGCAAGGAGGCGGTAGTGCTTGTAAATCTGGCTCTAATTTCTTATGTGAAGGATTACAAAGCTGTAATGCATTCCAATAATGCTGGATGGACAAATGTGTCATTAAAGAAGCAGAAGTAAATCTGGAAAAGTGCAGAGCACATTGCTTGAGAGGAGCTATCCCAAGTAAATCATTCTAAACAGGAGGCAGATCGCAAGGGATTTAGCGAGCAACTGATTGGTCACGTTTCAACATTTATCAAACATTATTAAAAAAGCATTAGAACAAGGTTCTAATATGGCATTGAAAGGGCTTTAAACGTGCATAATGTAAGCCCTCGCCATGTGATGAAATGATGATGAAATGATGATCGTCCAATTAATTATTAGAGAGAACAAAGATGTATTTAATGACACGGGGACTAGCTGGATTAATACCATGAGCACAAGTTACTATAAATTAAGAAGTAACGGTTCACCCATTCATCTACATTATTAACAAAATGTTCAATCTGAGCCAAGATGCAATTTTTATTTGCTATTATCTGTCAAGTGACTATCAAACCATCTATTATCCCCGTGTGGGGAGTTGTATAGTATTCACCCCAACCAACATAGTAATACCCTGTAACCTGAATAAACACGTATTCTTCGTGTTTGGTAAAAGAAAATCTTTTGACACCGATTCCAATGGATAATATTGCAAAAAACATAAAATGCAATTTACCACAATGGCTCACAAAATCTCAGGCTCCATGTTGTCTTTAACCGCATAAATTCTTTGTATTCATAGTTCATAAGAAAACAATACTCGTACAGGAGAAAACAGCAGACAAACTAGCCACCTCAATTTTAAGCTCTATAAATAGACTCACTCAAGCCACAAGTCAATTATTTATACATGACATCTTTATCTATTTCTCTATTTTATTTTAGAATTGGCAACCAACCATGATATATAATTACCAGCACAAAATAGTATAATAGAGAACCCTCCCACATTTACACACTAAAATATAGCACACTCATCAATTCCAAACATACCATTCCTACCTTGCACATTCTCAAATCAATAAAAACTGTGTCGTACAAAGCCATACCCGACCTGTCATAGCATAATTGTAAAGAAAACATACTATGTCATAACAAAATATCAAGGTCGCATATAAACTTATACCATGGAGGTTTATCAGGCCAAATCTGATTTTACAGATCTCTCACAATCAACCCCTACTACAATTCAATGCATATGATAATTTGCTTCATGTTAATTAAAGATTCTTCAGTCCAGTCTGGAGAAGCTAATGCACAGGTGCTGACACATGTTTTGGTGCAACATGGCCAGCGGAAAACACACCTTCTTCAGGGCACATCAAGACGAACCAACATGAAATAAAAAATCAAAAGGGGGGAGAGAAAAAAGAGAGCAGCCTCCCCACCAGTGCTCTGCAAATACAAGAAAAAAATACATAAATACCATAAATAAAAATATCCTCCATACGTTTAAAATAAGTCAAATAGAGAAGAGGAAAAACAAAACATACCCCAAACAACATTACTGCATACCCATTACTAATAGAGTCCAAAGCCAGTATTATACCTGTGAAATAACGGCCGGAATATTTTTTTGTATTTCCATTCGAACATATGATAGAGGGCACACTCTAGAGCAGTGATACTCAAAGTACGGCCCGGGGAGCGCATGCGGCCCTTTTGACCTTTACATGCGGCCCTCAGGGCAGCAGTAGCACTAGGCTGCTGTTTACTGGACTCAACAGGCAATACTTTATTTTAACATTATTAAAGAGAAAGAAAGGAAGTAAGGAATTTGTCCTGAATAGCTTAACTGCAGGAACACTTTCATTTTTTAAGAAATCTTGCAGCAAATGTCTGCTACTATGATAAGGGTTCTTAAAAATTCAAAAAGTGTATTGCAGGACCATCTCATTTTACTACATCAGATTATATCAGTGCATGGAAAGTATTTTTTTTTAAGAACAATAGATTTCAAACATAAAATCAGAAACATTCATTCTTACCCTCAACTTGATAACAATGCTAATAGTGAATTAAGAGCCAAGTCAGTTGTTATCTGCACTCTTTCATTGGCCTGATTTACTATTAAACATGAACAACTTCTTAGTTTATTAAATCAAACGGGGTTTGCACAGCACACATACTGAAGTCATGCATTTGGAGGTCCTCCTACATACAATAATGATGAAAATGACGGGAACGTGAAATAAAAACAATTGCCTAGGATCACACAATTTGGTAAAGTGAGGACGCTGGGATTAATGCCAGGTTTTCTGGTTTCACTTTTGAGCGATTCAGCCACTAGATCTATATGCTTTGCTGCCCCCTACTCCCACAATAACGCCACAACCTCTCCCCATCCAGAGCTCCGTTCTATCTTTTATCGCCATGCTGCTAGAATCAGTGCGGCCCTCGGTCACACCACAGACCAAACTTTGTGGCCCCTGGGAAAATGTTTGTGAGTACCCATGCTGTAGAGGGATTCAACACAAAAAGTGATGGGGCATCGGGAGTTATGGAGAGGTTGTTTGGAAGGCACACATGGTGATGTAGCCTGCCCTGGGGACACCACTTCAAATTCAAGCTCTTCTGGGCCAGGGAGAGAGAGACACATTCTCCCCCCTCTGACTGGTGGTGTCACTCTCAACCCCCCCTTCAGTGTCCACAGCCTTCACCAAGGCTGATGGTGTTGGTGGTGTAGGTTCAGTCTGGGTGGGTACTCTATACCTGCCTTGTTCTTCCTCTCCCTTCTCCTCCTCACTGGTACTATTTTATTGAGAGGATGTGCCCCCAACACGCCAAGGTTCTACTAGCCTGCCCATGGTCCTGTCTGGATGTTTCTTGGCCAGCCAGGTCCATGGAAATAGAAGACCAACTAATATATAGTTGGTGTACAATTCATAAACAAGCTCACAGCAACATTTGTCACTTAGGCTCTCATTATTCTAATGAGACTACAGGATTTTGAGTGGCAGAATCGCCTGCAGTGTGGGAGACTGAGTCTGACCCATTACAGGTGACACATGTCACTCCAATCCCGGTTCTGCTCCGGCTAACTAGCAGTGGCTCATCTCTACCCAAGGGCAGGGATGATTGGGCAGCCGAGCACATGACATAACTGGTTTCTCAGGGAAGCTATGGTCACTCAGTTCTCATCCGTTTCTCTCACTTACATTAGTCCCACATATACAATGACAAACAGAGGCAGCATATATTTAAATAATGCTTTAATAAAGCAACTGCATCTTAGATAGCAAAGTGTGGACTGCAATAACCAGGACGATACAGCATGACAAGATTAAAATTGTGACAAGGAGAGTAAAACATAAACATAATGCTATCATATTGTCACTAGAGTCAATAGACTAATTCCTACCTAGGCTATAATAGAGCACAGCGTGTTACGCTCTAATTCTGCCCTTCAGGTTCCCCTGGGAAGACATCATCCCCCATACCTGAAAAAAGACCTGAAGTCTGCAAGACAACTGTAGACGGCTGTAGCCACCAAAGATTCTTACTGCAGTGTCGCAAGAAGCAAAGGCCTGCTGCAGTAGCCATTTTATTGCAAAGAGGTCTTAACAGGACCCCAGGTTCAGTGGACAAAGTTATCCCACCTCAACCATGGACCAAGGCTCACTCGGAACTTACCCCTGTTGACCACACAGCATCCGGACCATCTTTAAGCATCTTTTCATCCTGCATATCCACCATCAGTAACACTCCATTATCGTCTATGACTGTCATACCTTAAAGGCTAAACCTAGACTGAAAAAGGCTTTGATGGCCAAGGAACTGTTCAGAGTATCATTACCGGCCTCCTAGAGCTCTTCCCTGTTGCAATTGGTCACCCAACTCGGGTTGGAGTTGCTGAAGTAACCCTTTCACACTTTCCAAAAGTTGACACACTTCCCCCATGCAAATAAGGGAACACCACTTTAGGATTAAGCCAGTGCTATATGTGCACCAGCACAATCTGTATTACAAAAGGGGACGCACAAGTATCTATGGACCCTTTTCATATATCAAAGTTCCCCGATCATGCAGAGATGCACTTAACCCCTTCTGTGTATGGTGCGGGTGTGTGTCAGATGGCTCCCAGCCATCTGAGCATGACATAGGAAATCTCTCTGATGGGGGCACCAGAGGGATTTCCTGCTCAAAGGAACAGCTTCGGGAGCTGTAGAACAGCTTCCTCAGCTCCCAAGGCTGATTCTTTGTTTTCAGTGAACTGACAATTATCATGCATGGTGCACTGACATAATTTCACTGAAAACGAAAGTGAAATGAGGCAATCAGCTCATTTAACTTTTATTGCTTTGGTGCTCGTGGGACTATCTCAGCCCCCTGAGCAACTAGGCAGACAGGAGAGGTATCAATGGAAAGGGGAGAATCTCCCTTTCCAACAGTACTCTTCCCTAGAGGATCACTCCACTAAAATTCAGGGAGGGGAGAGTGGCTTCTTGGGCAAGGGTTTGAGCTCTCCTCATAATGTTTTTTATTGTTTACCCAATTCATTCTTTGGGGCAAGGCAATAGTCTCTGACCTCCCCCCCAGGGGGATAGAAATCCCCCCAGGCACCTGGGATTTGTATGGGTGGGGGCTGCCCAAAATGGGCATGCCAATGACCCCACCCACCCCAAACACAAATGAGAAAAGTCTACCCGCCCCCCAGGGGACGTATGGGGGTTATTGCTCCCAATCTGCCCCCGGGGTGCCAAAAGCCCACTAGACAGCAGGGATTTCTTTTTATAAAAGAGGAGTGGGGCTGTGGACAATTTGCAAGGCCATGCCCCCACCAATAATAATTGGGGCCAAAAGCCTTTCTTTCCCCGGGGAGGCAGAAAGCCCAATAGGCACAGGGATTATTTTTTTTTTTAATACATTTTGGTGGGGGCTGCCCAAAATGGGCTTGCCAATGCCCCCAAAACATAAATGAGCACTTTTTCTGCCCCCCCCAGGGGACAGATGGGGTTATTACTCCTGATGTGCCCCACAGGGGGCAGAAAGCCCACTAGACACCAGGGACTATTATGTTTGCTAGTGTAGGGGTGGGGGCTGCACAGAATGGGCATGCCAATGCCCTCCACCCCCTCAAAAATGGGTACAGGCTTTCTGTCCCCTTGGCTGGCATATCTGGATTATTACCCCCAATCTGCTCCCCAGGGGACAGAGAGCCCACCAGTCCCACTGACTCCATGCACCAGCATTTCTTCTAGGTGCCTCCTTTCCTTATGGGCGGCACACTCTCCTTGCACTAGCCCAGCCTTTCCCCCAACTGGTCCACAGGGGGAGTAAGGGGGGCCAGCCTTCATGGCCCTGGCATGTGCCTCACTAGGGCTTAAGTCCTTCAGGGGCAGAGTCCCTGCCATAGGGGACAGTTAGGGGAATCTTCCTTCCAGTTGCCTATGATTTCGTCTGCAGTCTCAGTGACCAGCAGTGAAGCACAGCCAAGTGAGAGAGCTCTCCCCTGTGCAGGACCTTTAAAGTGGGGGCAGAAGTGTCCAGCAGGCCTGCACCTCTGGCCAGTCCAGATGTGCCACATCACTTCCTTGCCCCTGTCTCCTGCTTTCTGCACAGTCTTCTGGGGTATCTCAAAATGGCTCGTCCAGGTGGTGGGGCCACATGTGCTATGAAACTCAGCCCCTCCTTCCTAACATTTCTTCCAGGGCTTCTATGCCCATTTCCTGGCAGGGGCTGACAGATGGCTGGTTAATGCAAGGTCTTACTCATGCAGTTGGATAGAGCAGAAATTGACCATAATCCTGAGCTGAGTCAGAGAAGGATGACATTCCTGAATGACCCATAAGTTATGCAACTATGCTTTAGTAGCCTACTACATTATTCTTTTGATGCAGGTTACAGTAGATATTGGTGTGACTCTGGTCTCGGTGGACCCTACGGGACCTGAGCTATGCCCTCGCCACTCTTTCACATTTACAGTTAATGGAGTTTCCCTACAGTGACAGTAAGCACACTGATGTTGACATTTACTGGAGTGTCCCTGGATTAAAAAGACAGTTAGTACGTTAACTATTCCTCACATATGTACACCCATCATAAGAGGCCTACTCCAGGTCACCACCCACTCGGCATAGTTAATTCTGCGCCAGGCTCCCTAAGCGCAGTTCTTGGGCTGAGCACGCCAGGAACCTTCCCCGAGCAGCCATCACATGGGTGCACAAGTGTGTGCCCACATGATCAAGTATAAGCCTACTCTTGCTGAGCCATAGCAGCCTTTCCTTACCAAGACGGGACAGGCAGTCACATGTGCAGTCCATTTTACCAGGAGTTTACTGTGGGTGAGTCCCTGACCAGGAGGCCCCCTCACAGTAAAAGGTAAAAAACCAGGAGGTCAAAAAGCGAAAAATCAGGGCAGAGTAAATGGTCAGAACCATTCTCTCACAATGCTTACCTTTTATTATAATACATGAACTGCTGTGGCAGATTTTTTATATGAAAAAATAACATATAGACATACTCATAACTGACTGTATTGCATTTTTCTATTTTTAAAGCAGGAAAGGTAGTCCTAAAAACATTGTTTGCAGTTTTGTAACAAGTTTTATGTTTGTTTGTATGTTTTTCTTTTAATGGGGCTCAACTTCAAAAACAAAATCACGGCATATAATCTTGGAATGAAATAATAAAATAAAATGTTAATTTGTCTTCAGTCACTTGTGATCCTTGACTAACTTGTTCCTGATATTGGTGCTTTTTTCTCTACTATAAACCATTTTAGAGTATCTCTGTCAGTAAACTATCATGTACTGGTGGGCTGGATCAAGTTCAGAGGTGGCCACCAGCAGTTTCTAAGTCAAAAAATCTCCCGGTTTAATAAAGGGTCCATATCAAGAGGTGTACATCTCATGCTGTTTCTACTCTGCACATGTAAGAAGTACAAGGCCCAAGGTACAAAGACTGCATGTACCACCACATGCCAGTAGTGGAGTGGTTATATTACTTGTCTGGCCCATTGAAGAACGTTGCATGTGAGGCATCTGGAAGATGCTTTTTTGCTGTCTGCTGTTGTAATTAATTGTCATATCAGGGACACTTTGATGAGCTGGCAAGAGTTTGTGCTCATGTTGCAACTCCTACTCCCTCTAATCTCTGATATGATGTTCAATGCCCTAAAAAAGGCAAAAATACAACATAAGCCGTAGCGGCCGGTGCAAGAGGTTATCACATCAAAGAGCTATTCCCAAATGAGGTTGAGAGGGTGGAACTGTCCTATAAATTAAGCAAGGCATTGATTTCAACCAATCAGATAGATGTCTTTGATGTCTTTGTCAAAGGGCTCATTGTAGTTCTGCTGTACTCCTGTGGGGTCACAAAAAGTAAAACGTGGGCAATCTTCAAAAAAAAGAAACTCAAGGGATCCTCTTAGATTGACCCTATTAAAAAGCCCCTAAACTGAAACTTACATAAAAAAGTACTTTTTCTTACTTAATCACATTTTTTAAATGTACATTGGTACTCCAGGGTGATGCAGAACAGGACGTAAACCCAAAAAAACTCCAGCAGGTAAAACCCATTGGTTCAAAGAGTCCCATGGGAGTAATGCAGGAACTGTTAAAAGCCCCAAAAATAATAATAAACACAATTAATAACAGGCATTAGGTTGTAAAATTAAAGCACACTACTGAAAAGTCAAACGCATAACTGAAAACAACATGGAAGTTACACCCATCTATCCTGAAAGTATTGTACTGTATGTTAAAAAAATCATAGAAGTTCACTGAAAACAAAGGTTAAAGAGACACTACAGTTATCTGAAAAAGACAGGTACAATGAAATGTTGGAAACCCAAAAAACAATGACATTCAGTAGTTATAATTCAGAGGGCCAACATTATAACTAATCTCAAATGACATACTTTTCTTTAATATATATATATATATATATATTTTTTTTTTAATTATTTTATTTGCACTGAAAAAAAACCAAAGGTTACAGGGACATTATGGTGGTCATTACAACCCTGGCGGTCGGTGTTAAAACGGCGGTAAAACCGCCAACAGGCTGGCTGAAAGAAAAATGAATTACGACCGTGGCGGAAACCGCCAACATAGACAGCCACTTTAACACTCCGACTGCCACGGCGGTACAAACAAACACCGCAGCGGTAACTGCCAACAGACAGGCGGAGGACAATGTACTGCCCACATTATTACAAGCCACCAATCTGCGACCTTTTCCTGGGCGGATTCACTGTAAACAAAAACACGGGGGAAACAGGACTTGGAAGGGAAAAAGCTCACCTCTACACATCCCACGAGGAACCAGGACGCCGGAACTTCAGATTCTTCCAGCCCTTATCTTCCTGCTTGTTGGAAAATGGGTTATTGGTAAGGGCAGGTAGGTACCTACACTTAGCAATAGGCCACTAACCTCCACTAAGGTCCAGTTAGGTCTCAGTAAATTAACCCCAGCTCAACCCTTGGTAGCTTGGCAACGAGCGTCAAGGCTTAACTTAGGAGACAGAGGTGGTCATTCTGACCCTGGCGGTCTTTGACCGCCAGGGCGGAGGACCGCGGGAGCACCGCCGACAGGCCGGCGGTGCTCCAATGGGGATTCCGACCGCGGCGGTAAAGCCGCGGTCGGACCGGCACCACTGGCGGGGTCCCGCCAGTGTACCGCGGCCCCATTGAATCCTCCGCGGCGGCGCAGCTTGCTGCACCGCCGCGGGGATTCCGACCCCCCCTACCGCCATCCAGATCCCGGCGGTCGGACCGCCGAGATCCGGATGGCGGTAGGGGGGGTCGCGGGGCCCCTGGGGGCCCCTGCAGTGCCCATGCCACTGGCATGGGCATTGCAGGGACCCCCGTAAGAGGGCCCCTAAATGTATTTCACTGTCTGCTGCGCAGACAGTGAAATACGCGACGGGTGCAACTGCACCCGTCGCACAGCTTCCACTCCGCCGGCTCGATTCCGAGCCGGCTTCCTCGTGGAAGCCTCTTTCCCGCTGGGCTGGCTGGCGGTCTGAAGGCGACCGCCCGCCAGCCCAGCGGGAAAGTCAGAATTACCGCCGCGGTCTTTCGACCGCGGAACGGTAACCTGACGGCGGGACTTTGGCGGTCGGCCTCCGCCGCCCGCCAAGGTCAGAATGAGGGCCAGAGTGTAAAGCATTCAAATATCACAAAACAGTAATTAAATAAAACACAGGAAACAGTTTAAAAATCCAAAACGAATTTATAAAAATAGAATATATTGTTATCTTTAAAATGACACCAAAACGAATAAAATCGGATAAGGGGAGCCGGAGATATGAATTTTTAAAGAATTGTTTTTTTTTTAGCACCTAGAAACAAAAAGCGCCAATCGGGTCATCTGGTTGCACCTCGACCGGGGCAAAGTCAAAGTTTAAGGCCGACCGCGATGGAGCCCTGCTCGGCTACAGGCTGCGGGAGGCCTTGGTTAAAAGTTTACCTTCACACTTAGGGGGTTATTCTAACTTTGGAGGAGGTGTTAATCTGTCCCAAAAGTGACGGAAAAGTGACGGATTTACCACCAGCCGTATTACGAGTCCATTATATCCTATGGAACTCGTAATACGGCTGGTGGTATATCCGTCACTTTAGCGTCACTTTTGGGACGGATTAACACTCCTCCAAAGTTAGAATAACCCCCTTAGTCTTTTTTTCGAAGATTTTCTTCAGCGGAACGAACCTGCCAGTCCAATCCGACCTCCTGGAGCCCTTCTCCGGATATGCGATGCTGGAATCCTCGGTGGAGATTTTTACCTTCGGACTTAGTCATTTTTTCGAGGTGAAAATCCTTCGACCGGGGTAAACCTGGATCTTGATCTGACGTCCATGGAGCCCTCCTCGGATATGCTGGCTGGGAGGTCCCGGTCAACTTTTTACCTTTGGACTTAGGCCCTCATTCTGACCTTGGCGGGCGGCGGAGGCCGACCGCCAAAGTCCCGCCGTCAGGTTACCGTTCCGCGGTCGAAAGACCGCGGCGGTAATTCTGACTTTCCCGCTGGGCTGGCGGGCGGTCGCCTTCAGACCGCCAGCCAGCCCAGCGGGAAAGAGGCTTCCACGATGAAGCCGGCTCGGAATCGAGCCGGCGGAGTGGAAGCTGTGCGACGGGTGCAGTTGCACCCGTCGCGTATTTCACTGTCTGCGTAGCAGACAGTGAAATACATTTAGGGGCCCTCTTACGGGGGCCCCTGCAATGCCCATGCCAGTGGCATGGGCACTGCAGGGGCCCCCAGGGGCCCCGCGACCCCCCCTACCGCCATCCGGATCTCGGCGGTCCGACCGCCGGGATCTGGATGGCGGTAGGGGGGGTCGGAATCCCCGCGGCGGTGCAGCAAGCTGCGCCGCCGCGGAGGATTCAATGGGGCCGCGGTACACTGGCGGGACCCCGCCAGTGGTGCCGGTCCGACCGCGGCTTTACCGCCGCGGTCGGAATCCCCATTGGAGCACCGCCGGCCTGTCGGCGGTGCTCCCGCGGTCCTCCGCCCTGGCGGTCAAAGACCGCCAGGGTCAGAATGACCCCCTTAGTCTCTTTTTCAGAGATTTTGCTTTACCGGGACGAACCAGCAAATCAGGCCGGGTCGCGGTTGAGGCTAGCCGGCTAGAGTTGCCGCGGCGGGTCGGTCCCTCTATGGAGCTTTTTTTCAAAAGTTGTCCAAACTTCTCCAAACTTCGGGGGCTTCTCCCAGATGTCCTTTTAAGGTTCTTTTGAGGTCCACAGCTCACCCCAAGGGTCCAGAAGTTCTGAGATGGTCCTTGGGGGGTGCAGACTACAACTCCCAGAATGCACCTGGCGCAAACTCCTTTTTGGTCACTGGACAGTGGTCAGCTGGTCGCTTTCTTCAGGAGTTGGTGCAGGGGACTCTGGTTAGCAATTTTCACCTGTAGCAAACAGGGAGTCCCTCCTTGAACCAGTTGAAGCCAGGCAAAGTCCTTCTTGTGGTGAAGCCCAAGTGTGCAGCTGGTGCAGTCCTTCTGAGTGCAGGTTCCAGGTGCAGGCCAGGGGTCCAGCAGGGCAGTCCTTCTTCTGTTGTTCTTCCTTGTTGGATGTGGTAGGGAACTGAGGTGTGGGTGCAGGTCTGCCAGTTTTATCCTTGCTCCTGGGTGAAGAGCAGGGGGGTCCTGGTTCTCCAATCAGGTGCAGGGTCCTTCCCCCTGTGATGACCACTTCCTGGGAAGTGTGGCAAAAATCAATCCCAGGAGGCAACATTCTCCAAACATCCATCATGGCTGAATCTGATTTTTGGAGGTTACATCTGGCTGAGCCCACCCACTGGTGTGGCTAAAAATCATAAACACACCCCTCTCCTGCCCTCTCCTAATCTAATCAAGGGGGCACCTAGTTGTCTGGGGTTGCAGGATGTGGGGGTGCTGCTGGTTGCTCCAAATGTCCTTCTCTGCCTTTGAAGACCAGTTTGGCAGCCCTCCCCCTTCCTGCCTCACCATCTGCTGAGGGGAGATTCCCTCCCACAGACACATTCCTTTGTGTGAAGCCAGGCCACTTCACACCTCATCAAGGCAGCTTGGCCAAGCTACTAGAGCTGGCCAATCAGAGCACAGCAGCAAAAACAATGCAGGGCTGAAATGGGCAACTTTTCAGGTAAAGTTTAAAACTCTTTACCTGAACAAGTTATATTAAATCCAACGACTGGGAGTTGTGGGATTTATTACAACAATTAATTTGATACCAAATTCTTGGTATGCATCATTTAAGGAGACTTTAAAAATTAAAATAAAGTCTCCCCATTCTAGCCTATGAAGGCCATTTACTACAATGAGGGAAAAACGAATTTGGCTGTTTTTACCTCACCAGGGCTTATAAAACTATTTTTATAAAGTCCCTGCTTATAGTTACATGGCACCCAGCCCTAGGGGCACATAGGGCACACCTTAGGGGTGACCTATATGTAAACATAAGGTAGTTTAAGACTTTGGAACTACTTTTAATTCCAAAGTCGAATTTGCAGATATCTTTAATTTAAAAGCAGCCAGCAAGGCAGGCCTGCCTTTAAAATGACACTGGGCACCTCCGCAGTGCACCTATGGGTGCACCACCTATGCTGTGGTCCCTAAACCTACATGCCCTACCATATACTAGGGACTTATAGGTAGGTTAACTTAGCCAATTATAATTAGCCTAATTTGCATATCCATTTTACACAGAGCACAGGCCCTGGGACTGGTTAGCCATACCCAGGGCACCATCAGAGTCAGGAAAACACCAGCAAAAAGTGGAAAATGGGGGCAAAAGGTTAGGGGGCCTCTGCAATCAGCCCTGTTTTCTCACACTGCTCCTCTACCAGGAGCACGAACACCAGCGGCGAAGACCACGGTGAGTACTGCACCTACGACACAGGGGAGGGGGAGGGAAAAAACAGTGACACACACGCAACACGCAAAAGCCCCACCCTCACCCATGACAACACACACACCAATACAGTTAATACATCACAGTTACACCCCCCATGGAAGAATGCAAGGACAAAAGGAAATGAGTCGAATGATTGTAATATATACGAAGACAGTAATCAAAAATATATACATATATTAAGATATTCACACTATAAACAAATATATACACCAAGAATCCAAGTCCAAGGTATTCCACTATCATAGTCCGTGGACCACTGGGCCCAAAAGGCATGGGCGAGGCCCCCACTCAATACCCGAACAAGATGGAGAGAACATTGCTGGGGCATCAGATAGAAATAAAACAGGCACCTCAGGGGGAATGGGGGGGGCACCTCAGCCGGATGAGAGCACAACGCCAGATCCACGAGGGGGCTCCATGCCCATTGATGTATCCTGGGGAGTGCAAAGCCACAGTCTCTCCAGTGGGTGGGTTGCCCACTGCTATATCCTGGGGAGTGCAAAGCCACAGTCTCCCAAGTCTCTCCAGTGAGTGGGTTGCCCACTGCTATATCCTGGGGAGTGCAAAGCCACAGTCTCTCAAGTGGATAACATTCTCCACTGGTTTCTGGATTGGGCTTTGGGCCCAGACTGCTTCATCCTGCCAAGGACAGAGGTAGTGCATGCCTTTCTCCACTGGTTCTGGATGGGGCTTTGTGCCCAGAGTGCTTCATTCTGCCAAGGACAGAGATAGTGGATGTGATACTCCACTGGTTCTGGAGGGGGCTTTGTGCCCAGAGTTCTTCATTCTGCCAAGGACAGAGGTAGTGGATGCCTTTCTCCACTGGTTCTGGAGGGGGCTTTGTGCCCAGAGTGCTTCATCCTGAGCGTGGCGGCCTCAGTAGCGGCAGAATCATTGGCGCTCACTGGCCTGCGGTGCTGCTGGCGGCGGTGTCTTGGGCAGCGGTGCTGCTGGCGGCGGTGTCTTGGGCAGCGATGCTTCTGGAGACGGTGTCTTGGGCAGCGGTGCTGCTGGCGGTGGTGTCCTGGGCAGCGGTACTGCTGCCGGCGGTGTCCTGGGCAGCGGGGATGGTGGCGGCTGTGTCCTGGGCAGCGGTGTCCTGGGCAGCGGGGATGGTGGCAGCGGTGTCCTGAGCAGCGGGGATGGTGGTGGTCTTGTCCGCCGTGCAGATCTTTCCAGACTTGCCGGTTTCACTGTGCCCCTTCCCCACCTTGGATGGTGGCGCAGCTGTCTCCACACCCCCAACTGTACCCCTGGGAGCGGCTTTGGTGGCTGATTTTTTTCCCCTCTCCCACCGGGCACTGGCCAACTTTTTATGCTTTACAGGTGGGGGACTGTCCGTGCTCTGGCTCCTTGCCACACTGGCTGCCCTGCTGCCTGGCGCACTTCAGAAGCCGGTTACTACTGGCACAACTGGTCCCGCAGATGTTGTGGCTGAGGTGCTGGGTTGGGACCTGGAGAGTCGGGCCCTAGGAGACTGAAGGGGTGGGGGAAGTGAGGGAAAGAGGTCAAGGTTGGACAGGAAAAGTTTCTTAGGAACACTGGGACGGGTAGATGGAGGGGGTTTGGGAGTGGAGGAAGAGATAGTGGTTGTAGGAGGTGTACATTTGGTGACTTTGGGTGAAGGTGCATGGGCTGGAGGCTGTCGTGAGGTGGATGGCTGTTGGGTGGGTGTGTGGCTTCGTTTGTGTACCTTGGGAGGTGGCCTCAAAGACACACTGGGAGAGGACACAGGGGACGTGTGAATGGTAGTGGGGGTGGTGACTGCAAGTGAGCGGGGTGTGGTGGTGGGTGTGCTGGTGATGGAGGATGTAGTGCATGCAGGTGTGAGTGGAGATGAGACAGGGAGGGAGGAGGGAGACGAGGAGGAGGGGGACACAGTGGAGGCAGTGGATGTTGGTGTGTCTGCATGTGTGTGATGCTTGTGTGAGTGCCTGTGGGATGTGTGGTGCTTATGTTTGCCAGAGCTTCCCTTGTGTGTTGAGGTGTGTGCACGCTGGTCTGATAGTGTGCTTGGGATAGGCTGAGGTACAAGGGTTTGGGTCTGGGTGGAGGACGTTGGAGGGGGGAGGCTAGAGACAGGGACAATGGCTGCCATCCGTGCTGAGGCCAAGCCTGAAAAGCTTGCTGATGGGCTGCCTGACCAGAATGAATGCCCTCCAGGTATGCACTGGTTTGTTGCAACTGCCTCTCTACACCCTGGATGGCATTCAAAATGGTAGACTGCCCAACAGTGAGGGACCTGAGGAGGTGAATGGCCAACTCACTGAGGGCAGCAGGGCTGACAGGGGCAGAGGCTGAGGTGCCTGGGGCGAAGGAGATGCCCACCCTCCTGGATGAGCGGGCACGGGCAAATGCTGAGGGGCTGCTGGGAGGGCAGTGCTGGTGGGGGGGTGGCGGCTGTACCTGTAGATGTCCCACTGGTAAATTCAGACTCTGTACTGTCGCCCTCCAGGGCCATGTGGGATGCAGCTCCCTCCTGCTCCAGTGCCACTGCTCCTCCGCCTGATGATGCTAATGCACCCAAGAACAGGGAGACCACGAAAAGGGGGGGGAGACAGAAGAAAGATATGTTGAGTGCATGCAATACCGCTACCGTTGGCGGACACTACAGACACAGAAGCCCCCTGCACTACACCGCGCACTTGGAGTTCCCTATTCAATCCCAGGGACATGGGTTACAAGGCTATGCCAGATTGCTGCATACATGGATGTCACAGGAGCCTGACTAGGTGTAGTTGGCACTGTACACATGTGGGGTGGGGTGCCACAGGGCCTGCCTTAAGAAGTGTCCTTGCCTACTAAACTCGCCCTGGCCTAGGGGAACCCACAGCCCACCTCCACCACCCAGACACCTACAATGTGCGCTGAATCACCAGAATGAGAGTGTACTCAACCCCTTGTGGCTGCTGTGATGCCCTCAAGCGCCCATCCAACTCCGGATACGCCACCGCCAGGATCCTGAACATCAGGGGGGTCATGGTGCGACGGGCACCCCTCCCACGTTGTGAGGCCATCCCCAGCTGGGCCTCCACCATCTTCTTGCTCCAGCCGCAAATGTCCTCCCATCTTTTCCGGCAGTGGGTGATCCGTCTGTGGTAGATCCCCAGGGTCCGGACTTCCCTGGCGATGGCACGCCAAATGTCCTTCTTCTGGTGGGCGCTGACCCACAGGAATAGTACAGGGGAAAAAGATAAGTTATTACCGTCCGCACCATCACAGTCATTGGCCCGCATCCCTACCCTTGGCATGACGCACATGCACTCACCATTGTTTCATGCATGCCTCATTCTCCCCCCTCCTATCTTTCATCCACACCACTCCACATAGGCATTGCCCATACAGCATGCTCACAGTGTACTTACCTGTTTGTCTGGAGGACCGTAGAGTAGCGTGTACTGAGGGAGGACCCCATCCACGAGTTTCTCCAACTCCTCCGTGCTGAAGACAGGGGCCCTTTCCCCAGACCCACGAGCCATTGTCTCTTCCAGACTGAGGTCACAGCAGCACTTGCAGTGTAGGTCCTCTCCTGTCGAAGACCAGGTATCAAGTGATTGATCAGAGAGTAAATGGTGGTCACGTCTGAGGCAGTGCGTACCGGCGCCACCGGCGTACATCGTCATTGGCTCCTGGGACCCATAGGGACCAATGTTAACCAATGCAGGATTGCGCCGCGGTCTTCGACCGCCTACCGCGACGGTGTACAATGCCAGAGAAGTTACCTCATATCCCATTGTCCCACTTTACAGGTCAGACAGCTGCCATTTCATGCCATTATTTTGGACTGTGTCACACATATCTAGGCCTTGCCTAAACACTCATACAGGCATATGTTGATTTGCTAATATTTCTGAGTATGCTGTGTTTACGTACCTTAGAGTTGGTTGACTATCTGCTCGCTGTTCTCCTCCATAGGCACCGTCCGCTGGAGCATGTGAGGAGATGACGGCATCCTCCGGTGTACAGCCCGCTGGTGGACCTGTCGACAATGGAGGAGCGACATGTGATCATCACCTACAGACTTGATCGTGCCACAATCCAGGAACTGTGTGCCCAGTTGGAGCCAGACCTGATGTCAGCTATCCGCCATCCCACAGGAATCCCCCCTCAAGTGCAGGTGCTGTCATTGCTCCATTTCCTAGCAAGTAGGTCATTTCAAACAACAGTGGCCATAGCATCAGGGATGTCCCAGCCTATGTTTTCCAGTGTGCTGTCCAGAGTGCTGTCTGCCCTGCTGAAACACATGCAGAGCTACATCGTTTTCCCTCAGGTGGAGGATTTGCCTACAGTGAAAGGTGATTTCTATGCCCTGGGACATATCCCCAACATCATAGGCGCCTTGGTCCCCCCCCACAGGAGTGAACAGGCTTACAGAAACCGGAAGAGTTACCATTAAATGAATGTGCAGATGGTGTGTTTAGCCGACCAGTACATCTCCCATGTGAACGGCAAATTTCCTGGCTCAGTGCATGACACATTCTGCGGAATAGCAGCATCCCTTATGTGATGGGGCAAATCCAGAGGCACCGTGTGTGCTATTAGGTGAGGACATGGACCCTATACAGTGTGGATAGTTGTCTGGGTCTGGGGTTGTCCCCAAGGGTTAGTGTGTGTCTAACAGTTGTCCCTCGCCATTTGCAGGTGACTCTGGCTACCCCAACCTGTCATGGCTACTGACCCCAGTGAGGAATCCCAGGACAAGGGCAGAGGAACGCTACAATGAGGCCCATGGGTGAACTAGGAGGGTTATAGAGAGGACCTTCAGCCTACTGAAGGCCAGGTTCCGGCACCTCCATATGACAGGTGGTTCCCTATTCTACTCACCAAAGAAGGTATGCCAGATCATCGTGGCCTGCTGTATGTTTCACAACTTGGCTTTGTAACGACAGGTGCCTTTTCTGCAGGAGGATGGTCCAGATGGAGGTTTTGTGGCAGCTGTGGAGCCTGTGGACAGTGAAGACGAGGAAGCTGAAGAAGAGGACATAGACAACAGGAATACGGTGATCCTTCAATACTTCCAGTGAGACACAGGTAAGAAGACAACCCAGCCTGCTACATCTGATTTAAATCTACTACCTGTCATCTGTCTGTCATTTTCACCCAGTGTATGGTCACTGAGTTGTCACTTTCCCTTACGATTTCACAGATGTGGGTCCCACTGTGTGACATCTGCTTTGTTTATGCATGGACTACTGCTGTGTGACATAGGTATGTTGACATTACATTTGATATAGCATTTTGCCACTGTAATTGCAAATACACATTTTCAAAAGCACAGACTGACTCCAGATTGATTTTTTGATTTAAGGGTGTTTATTTAAGTGCTCAATAGTGGAGGGGGTTTTAAAATGGTCAGGGCTGATGGTAGAGCACTGCCCATGGCAGAGTCCAGCCTATTAGTCTCACAGGTGCATTGTCCAAAGGGGCATAGAAAGTGGAGCTGGGGCAGTTTAAGTATGGACAGGGTGACAAAGTGGGACAGAAGGATGACAATCAGGGTGGTCTCATTTCTTGGCAGGGGTCTTGGCATTGTTCTCTGTCTTTGTCCTGGATCTCAGGGACCGTTTGTGGGATGGTTCTCCATCTGCAGGGGGTGGGGTGCTGGTGTGGTGGTCCTGTGGCGGTGCCTCCTGTCCACTAGTGCCGGCGGAGGTGGTGGGCAGTTCATCGTCCAGGCTAGTGTCAGGGGCCCCTTGTTGTGCCACAGTGTCCCTCCTGGTGTTGGCGAGTTCCTTCAGCACCCCTACAATGGTGCCAAGGGTGGAATTGAGGGATTTGAGTTCCTCCCTGAACCCCAAATACTGTTCCTCCTGCAGCCGCTGGGTCTCCTGAAACTTGGCCAGTACTGTTGCCATCGTCTCCTGGGAATGGTGGTAGGTTCCCATGATGTTGGAGAGGGCCTTGTGGAGAGTGGGTTCTCTGGGCCTGTCTTCCCCCTGTAGCACAGCAGCCATCACAGTTCCCCTGTGTTCCTGTGCCTCTGTCCCCAGAACCGTGTGCCCACTACCACTGCCCCCAGGTCCCTGGTGTTGTTCGGGTGGTGGGTTAGCCTGGGTTCCCTGTAGTGGTGCACACACTGCTAATTGATGTGTCCTGGGGACAGATGTATGGGCCCGCTGGGTGGGTGCTGCGCTGGTGTTTCCAGAGGGGGCAAGCTCTGTAGTGGCCTGTGCCAGTGTGAGGGGAACCGACTGTCCCGAGGTCCCAGATGGGACGGGCTGGTCATCTTGATCCAGTTGGACAGAGCTGCTGTCATCACTGTGGGCCTCTTCTGTGGGTAGATTGGACATATCTGGACCTTCCTGTCCAGTGACGTTGGGTGAGGGTCCTGCAGAGGTGTAAAGGCATGATTATTTCTTCTGTGTGTGCCATGGTGTGCAATGGGTGGGTGACAGTGTACCCCAGTGCTTGCATTCCTGTGTAGGACCTTGTGTGATAATGATTTAGGGGGGTGTATGGGTATGTGTAGTGGCCATGCATTGGTGATGGGTGTCCATTCTTTGGTGTTACATGCAAGGTTTGAGTTTGGGATGGGTGGTTTGTGATATTGGGACATACGTGAGGAGTTGGAGTGATGGGGGTGCGGGCGAGGGTGGGGGTATGTGATAGCATGCAGGTGGGTGGGGGATGTAATAGTTAAGATTTGCATTACCAGAGTCCATTCCTCCAGCTACTCCAGCGAGGCTCTCAGGATGCAGTATAGCCAAGACCTGCTCCTCTCATGTTGTTAGTTGTGGGGGAGGAGGTGGGGGTCCGCCGCCAGTCCTCTGAACCGCGATGTGGTGTCTTGAGACCACGGAACGCACCTTCCCCTGTAGGTCATTCCACCTCTTCCTGATGTCATCCCTAGTTCTTGGGTGCTGTCCCGCTGCATTGACCCTGTCCACGATTCTTCGCCATAGCTCCATCTTCCTAGCTATGGTGGTGTGCTGCACCTGTGATCCAAATAGCTGTGGCTCTACCCGGATGATTTCCTCCCCCATGACCCTGAGCTCCTCCTCAGAGAACCTGGGGTGTCTTTGCGGTGCCATGGGGTGGTGTGGGTGATGTGTGGGGTGGTGTGTGTTGTGATGTGTGGGGTGATATTTAGAGATGTGTTGTGTGAGGTACGTGGATGTTGTGTGAGTGATGGTTTTGAGTGCCTGTGGATGCTAGTTTGTAGATGGTGGTGTCTCTCTCTGGCCCTCAGTCGCAATTGTGGTCGTAAGGGTTTGTGGGTGATGTGGGTGTGTGTTTTATATTGTATTGGATGTGTGGGAGTGGTGTGTGTATGTGTATCAGGTGTGTGTATTTGGAATTGTCCAATGTGGTTGTGTTTTGTAAATGTGTGTGTATTTTGAGCGCAGCGGTGTGTACCGCCAATGGAATACCGTGGTTGAAAGACCGCTGCGTGGATTCGTGTGTCGTGATAGTGTGTTCCTGTTGGCGTGACCGTGGAGGTTTTGTTATCGCCAGTTTATCTCTGACCTTTGGTGTGGCGGATTTGTGTGGGTGTCTGGATTTTGGCGGATTCCGAGCTGTGGGTCATAATGACCGTGGCGGAATTCCATGGCTGCGGCGATGTGTTGGCGGTCTTCTGCACAGCGGTAAGAGGCATTTACCGCCAATGTTGTAATGACCCCCTATAGTTCAAAGCTAGATTCACATTTTAACAACGCAAAACCATAGAAATTTAGCAGTTAGGGTTATACATACAGTTATACTTATGGTAAGAAACTATAACTCATGGTCTAAAGTTACTTAACAGCATCACTCATAGTTTCTTCATATAAGTAGAGCTATAACTGCAGAATTTCTATGCTTTTGTGTGGGTAAAACATGAACCTAACTATAATGCCACTGTAACATTCGTTTTTTCAGTGAATTTATATTTTTTTTAAATGTAAAGTATAATTACCATACATTAATCCAACCATGCCTTGCATGGCCTTTAGCCCTGTGCAGCCGTATTTTCTCTGAGAGTGGGTGCATGTTTTTTTCCATTTGTCTACAGATCTGTGAATTTTACACTAGGGGTCGGACTTAGCACCGCAGTAGATCCACAGATTGGTGAATCAACCAACAAAAAAATTATTGGGCAATTTTTTGCATATAACGGGTGTTGGAAAGTGGATTATTGGTAATGGCAGCTAAGTACCTACATCTAGCAATAGGCCACTGACCCCAACTTAGGTACAGTTAGGTCTCAATAAATTAAACCCAGCTCAACCCTTAGTAGCTTGGCAATGAGCGACAAGGCTTAACTTAGGAAACAAGTATGTAAAGCATTTAAAAATCACAAAACAGTAAATAAGTAAAACACAATAAAAATAAACACCAATTCATAAACATAGCTTTTATTTTTGTCTTTAAAACTACACCAAAATGATTACAATTGGATAAGGGGAACTGGATATATGAATTATTAAAGAATTAATGTTTCCTAGTGCACAAAAGCAACTAGCACTCAAAGGGTTAAAAAAGGTCACACTGGAAAGGGACAAAGTGCTGAGTTCAGGTCACCATGAGGTAACACTGTCACACTTACTTTCAGAAGTGTTTCTTGATTCAGGAAAGTGGTCCACAGCACCAGCCAAGGGTTCAGAGGCTCTGGTTTGCCTCTTGGGTTCTGGGACCACAACTCCCACAATGCACCTCTTCAACTTATGGAGGTGCTCCAAACATCTCCAAACTTCTGAATCTTCTTCCAGAGGTCCTTTTGGGTCCTTGAAGTGTCCACAATTTGATTCAAGGTTTGAGAAGCTCTGAGTTGCTCCTTGGGAGCTGGGACTACAATTCCCAGAATGCACCTGGTCAGAATCCTCAAATGGCACTGGATGCTGGTCAGCTTGGCTTTGCTTGCTGGACTTGATGTAGGGGACTCTGGGCAGCTCCTTTGTACCTGTAGCAAAGGGGAGTCCCTTCTTGAAGCAGTAGAAGACAGGCAAAGTCATTTTAGTGGTGGAGCCCAAGTGTGCAGCTGGTGCAGTCCTTCAGAGTGCAGTGTCCAGTTGCAGGTCAGGGGTCCAGCAGGTCAGTCTTCTTTGTCTTTGTTTTCTTCCATGTAGGGATCTGAGGTGTGTGGAAAGCAGGGGGCCCTGGTTATCCAATCCCAGGCAGGCTCCTTCCCCCTTTGATGACCCTTTCCTGGGAAATGTGGCAAAAATCAGTCCCAGGGAGGAGCATTCTTAAAAATTCCAACATGGTTGAAAGTGATTTTTGAAGGTTAGATCTGGCTGAGCCCAGCCACTGGTATGACTAAAAATCCTAAACACACACCCCTCCTGCCCTCTCCTCATCTAATCAAGAGGGCACCTAATTGTCTGAGGTTGCAGGATGCGAGAGAGGTCCTGAGCTTCTCCAAATGTCCTTCCCCACCTTTAAAGACCAGTTTGGCTGCTTTCCCCCCATCCTGCTTCACCATCTGCTGAGGCAGATCTCCTCCCCCAGGCACATCCTTTGTGTTCAGCCCAAGCCACATCACACCTCATCAAGGCAGCCTGGCCAGGCTTCCTGAGGCTGGCCAATCAGAGAAAGGCACTACAGAGCTGAAGTTGGCAACTTTCAGGTAGAGTTTTAAAACTCTTTACCTGGCCTAGTTATATTAAATCCAATAATTACAAGTCGTGGGATTTATACTAACAATTAATTTGATACCACACTCAAGGTATCTGGCACTTAAAGGGACTTTGTAAATTAAAATAAAGTGTCCCCATTATAGCCTATGGAGGCTCTGGAAGTACTTTTAATTGCGAAGTCAAATTTGCATATAACTTTAGTTTAAAAGCAGCCAGCAAGGCAGGCCTGCCTTTAAAATGACACTGGGAACCTCAGCAGTGCACCTACACTACCTATGCTGGGCTCCCTAAACCTATGTGCCCTACCATGGAGTAGGGACTTATAGGTAGGTTGACATAGGCAATTATAATTAACCTAATTTGCATACTCATTTTACACAGAGCACAAGCCCTGGGTCTGGTTAGTAGTACACAGAGCACCATCAGAGTCAGAAAAATACAATCTAAAAGTATAAAATAGGGGCAAAAAGTTATGCAGCCTCTGCAATCAGCCCTGTTTTCTCACACAGGGTCCCTCCATGTTTCGTAAGGGGTCTGGATACAGCTATTTGTTTCTACAAATTCTCCCTGGGGCCCAGACAAGAAACAAAATGGCAGCTACAACTTTCCTTTCAGGTTGCGGTCACCCAATCAATTAGGGCCTTGCTTTTGGGTTTTGATTTGCGGTTACCTGAGGGTACCTACTGGTACCTGAATATCCCTCACAGGTACATGTGAATCCATGAAAAATCTGTATCCCTAGATCTCTATATATTTTTCCATTGAGTAACTCGGAAACTTCTGAACATATTTACACCAAGTCACAAAATGGGCTCTTTCTGGTTTCTGCCAAATTTGGAATAATTCTGATCAGCGAATCGGGCTGTAGCCGTGTCTAAAAATCACAAATTCCCTGTGGACTTTGCATGGGGAAGAAGTGTTTCGGGACCCCACTTTTCTAAGGCCCTGCTTGACGAATCACCACAAGACTTCCTACACATCACCTAAAGTGCGTAGCATACTGGTTTAGAAAATTTAGTGAACATTCGTCAAATGGTGGCAAATTATTAACAAAACAATTAATGCCTTCTCTATGGGAAAAGTTGGTTGTAACCATGTGTGTGGGTGTGTATGTGTGTGGGTGCATGTGTGTATATATATATATATATATATATATATATACACACATTTATATATATGTATATATGCATATAAATGTATTCATTGAAAAAGTACATCGAAAGGAAATCACCAAAATTTGGAAAGTAATTGTATTGGAAAAGTATATTGTGATGGATAGAGTACCTCGCTGCTGACTATGCCAAACCATCCAGATGTCAAGCCCAAAATGCTAACAGAATCGAGGAACAAATAGAGGAACAAATCTCCAAAGATCATGGAAAAGAGGAAGGTGAAAAACTCAGGAAAACGATGGAGTCAAGGTTGGAAAAACATGAATCTGACATTGAAGCAAGGAACTAGAGAAAATATATGAGGGACGAACAAGATTATCAAAATGGAACAACATACATGTTTCCAAGAAGGTTTGATGCATTAAAAAACAGTACTCTGCAGACTCTAAGCTCAGAATACCACTGTCCCCTGGAGAAATCAGTGAATCAGACACAGACCTCAGTGAGGGTGAAGGGGTCTCAGAAAATAAGACCAAAACTACTCTACTCTACTGGAAGAAATGCAACTGATATATTTAGACCACCAAAAGTCGCCAAACCACCAAAACGTCAAAAGGAAGAGACCAAGGATGCAACAGAGGTGGAGGCCAGCAAAGAAAGATGTGAGAGACACAGAAGGAACAGAAGAGTGTGTGGGAAGAAGAACGTACCCTCAATGCAATAGGCAAAAGAAGTAGTACTGAGAATGGAACCAAATCTGAATTTGTGGTAAACCTCTTACATCACCAACTTACAACAAAAGAACTGACACTCCTCAATAGGGGTCTCTTCTATTGCCCTGAAATCCATGTTGATCCTGTGGAAACTAAGATTGGTGTTCATAAATGTATCCACAAAGTCAAACTTGGAAAATATTTTGCTTATAAAGAAACTAAAGATCCACGTCAAATATAGCAGGAAGCTATTCAGAACCCTTCAGTATACCCCTCTGAGGAATTTAAACCATTCATTACTCAATCTGATGCATTAGCTCAATGAGATAGGAACATCGGAGATCCAAATTTTTGAAAAAACGTAGTGTTGCCCATGAATATGGAGCCAGATGTATCAAACTACTCTGCATTTGCAAACGGGGAAATCGCAAAAATCCACCTTTTGTAAATGCAAAATAGCCATATTGAATGAATGAAGGGCATTCACAGTGCTATTTTAACCCCTTAGCTGCTGGGCCTTTTCCCCCCCAGTGCTGAGCCCTTTTTTGGCTATTTGGGGTAGTTCGCGCTTAGGGCTTCATAACTTTTTGTCCACATAAGCTAACCACGCCAAATTTGCGTCCTTTTTTTCCAACATCCTAGGGATTCTAATGGTACCCAGAGTTTGTGGTTTCCCCTGGAGGAGAACAAGAAAATAGCCAAAATACAGTGAACATTTTGTTTTTTCCAAAAAGATGGGAAAAAAGGGCTGCTGAAGAAGGCTTGTGTTTTTTTTCCTGAAAATGCCATCAACAAAGGGTTTCTGGTGCTGAAATCACTATCTTCCCACCTTTCAGGAACAGGCAGACTTGAATCAGAAAACCACATTTTTCAACACAAATTTGGCATTTTACTGGGACATACCCCATTTTTACTATATTTGGTGCTTTCAGCCTCCTTCCAGTTAGTGACAGGAATGGGTGTGAAACCAATGCTGGATCCCAGAATGCTAAACATTTCTGAAAACTAGACAAAATTCTTAATTCAGCAAGGGGTCATTTGTGTAGATCCTACAAGGTTTTCCTACAGAAATTAACAGCTGAAATAAAAAAATATTGAAATTGAGCTGAAAACAACAGCCATTTTTCTTTATGTTTTACTCTGTAGCTTTTTCCTGCGATGTCAGATTTCTGAAAGCAATATACCGTTTTGTCTGCTGGACTCTTCTGGTTGCGGGGATATAAAGGGCTTGTAGGTTCATCAAGAACCCTAGGTACCCAGAGCCAATAAATGAGATGCACCCTGCAGTTGGTTTTCATTCTATACTGGGTATACAGCAATTCATTTGCTGAAATATGAAGAGTGAAAAAGAGGTATCAAGAAAACCTTTGCATTTCCAAAATGGGATCAAGATAAGGTTTTGAGGAGCAGTGGTTATTTGCACATCGCTGAATTCCGAGGTGCCCATACTAGCATGTGAATTGCAGGGCATTTCTCAAATAGACGTCTTTTTTACACACTCTCTTATATTTGGAAGGAAAAAATGTAGAGAAAGATCAGGGGCAATAACACTTGTTTTGCTATTCTATGTTCCCCCAAGTCTCCCGATAAAAATGATACCTCACTTGTGTGGGTAGGCCTAGTGCCCGCGACAGGAAATGCCCCAAAACACAACATGGACACATCCTATTTTTTTTATAGAAAACACAGCTGTTTTTTCCAAAGTGCCTACCTGTAGATTTTGGCCTCTAGCTCAGCCGGCACATAGGGAAACCTACAAAACCTGTGCGTTTTTGAAAACTAGAGAACTAGGGGAATCCAAGATGGGGTGACTCGTGGGGCTCTGACCAGGTTATGTTACCCGGAATCCTTTGCAAACCTCAAAAAGTGGCTAAAAAAACAAGTTTTCCTAACATTTCGGTGACAGAAAGTTCTGGAATCTGAGAGGAGCCTCAAATTTCCTTCCACCCAGCGTTCCCCCAAGTCTCCCGATAAAAATGATACCTCACTTGTGTGGGTAGGCCTAGCGCCTGCGACAGGAAACGCCCCAAAGAGCAACGTGGACACATCCAAATTTTGGGAAGAAAACAGAGGTGTTTTTTGCGAAGTGCCTACCTGTAGATTTTGGCCTCTAGCTCAGCCGGCACCTAGGAAAACCTACCAAACCTGTGCATTTCTGAAAACTAGAGACCTAGGGGAATCCAAGGAGGGGTGACTTGCGGGGCTTGGACCAGGTTCTGTTACCCAGAATCCTTTGCAAACCTCAAAAAGTGGCTAAAAATACAAGTTTTCCTCACATTTCGGTGACAGAAAGTTCTGGAATCTGAGAGGAGCCACAAATTTCCTTCCACCCAGCGTTCCCTCAAGTCTCCCGATAAAAATGATACCTCACTTGTGTGGTTAGGCCTGGTGCCTGCGACAGGAATAGATCACACAACGGTCAATGTTGGTCCTTACATGAGGCAGCTGTTGACCCTGGGGTGATCCATTCCTGACACAGGCACCTAGGTGTAGGCACTCAAGTGGGGTAGTGTTTTTATCAGGACAGGTGAGGAGTCACTGGGTGGTAGGAATGTTGTGGATCCCAGCATATTCCTGTAGTTTGTGTGACAGAAATGCGAGAAAAATTTATTTATTTTTCAACATTTCAGCTTTGCAGGGTATTCTGGGTAGGAAAACTTTGGGGAATCCACACAAGTCACACCTCTGTGGACTCCCCCGAATGTCTAGTTTCCAGAAATGTTTGGGTTTAGTGTGTTTCTCTATATGGCCGCCGAATCCAGGACCAAAAACACAGGTGCCTGCCTTACAAAACCAGTTTGTTTTGCCATAGACAATTTTGATGTCTCCACAATATGATTTGGGTGGTGGAATTTGGGGCTGAACTAAATTGGGGAGCTCCCAAGAGAGCACTCTCTCTCTGCTTGCCGCCGCATTCACCTGCTCTCTGGGTTGGCCTAACCCACTATTACCCAGTTGCACGAACAGCTTGCGAAGGGACAGCAGGACTGTCCTCATCACCTCCCTCATAATGTACTGGAAGAGGAGTTATCGAATGGGACTCCTCTGACTGAAAAATCACTCCCAGAGTCTGCGCCATTGTCCTATCCCTCAGATGCTGTCTCAGTATCTGATGTCTCAGTCTCTGATCCTATGTCAGAGCGGTCCTCTATAACCCTAGTGCAGGCAGCAGTCATCCATCAAGATGCCATCTCTGCTATTGGCTAAACTGTTGCTCTAAAACACTAGCCTACGTAGACAGTCACAAAATCGATGGTGTGTGTGAGATACGTACAACAGTAGAGGCCACCTTACCTGCGCTTCTTCCCTCAATCAGCACGTACTTTCAAGACACTCAAAAAACACCTTGTCACATACCATTCGTCACAGTCTTTAGCACCTCCTGCGCCCAGTCCAACAATCATTATTGATGCTCCCACTCCCTCCTCCTCGGATTCCCTCATTACCACCCAGCAAAAGTGCCCTTCATCTCTCCATAGACTTTACTAATGTACTCAGCTATTTACATAAAATACAGATTTGCTCTTTGCAGTAGGCATATAAACCTTCTGCGCTTCTTTATGGCACTAAAACTGCCACTAGACAAGTCGGACCCTTTTCCCGCCAGGGAAACCACACACATATTGACAAAAGTGATATATATATGACAGCCAACCACCTGAAACTCAACTCAAGCAAAACCGAAATAATCCTCTTTGGCCCACACAAAAACACCTGGGACCCCTCATGGTGGCCCACCACGCTAGGCCCTGCACCCACCCCCGCCAACCACGCACGCAACCTCAGCATCATCCTAGACTCCTCCCTCTCGATGACCCAACAAATCAACGCTCTTACCTCCTCATGCTTCAACACACTCCGTATACTGAAAAACATTCAAATGGATCCCCACAGAGACCAGAAAAACTGTCACTCACGCACTCATCAGCAGCAGGCTTGATTACGGAAACGCCCTCTACGCCGGCACCACTCTAAAACTCAAGCGCAAACTACACACATCCAGAACTCAGCAGCACGACTCATCCTCGACCTCCGCCGACACGAACACATCTCTCCACACCTCAAATCCCTCCACTGGCTCCCCATTGACAAAAGGATCACCTTCAAGATCCTCATCCTCGCACACAAATCACTCCACAACACAGGCCCTGCCTACCTCAACGAGAGTCACCTTCCACACCCCCACACGAAACGTCCGCTCAGCTGACCTCTCTCTCGCCTCTGTCCCCCGCATCAAACACACCACCACCGGGGGCAGATCCTTCTCCTACCTTGCACCCAAAACCTGGAACGCCCTCACAACCCACCTTCGCAAGACCCAAAACCTACTTCTTTTCAGGAAGGCCCTCAAAACCTGGCTTTTCGAACAGTGAACCTCCCAGGCCCTTTCCCTCCCCCCATCACCCCCCCCCCAGCGCCTTGAGACCCTCACGGGTGAGTAGCGCGCTTTATAAATCTCTTTGATTGAGATAGATCTACCTCTATATATATATATATATATATATATATATATATATCTACATAGATATATCTATAGATATATCCATGTACCTAGATATATCTATCTACATAGATATATATAGATCTCTATATACATCTTTTTTTTTTTAGTTGTTGTATGGTTTCTTTGGGGGGCAAAATGGCCCCCAGGGAAACCCTCCAACATCTAAAAAATCTATATTGCCCGCACAGGGGGTCACCCTGCCCACGGGCGACCCCTTGTCATTTTTTTTTTTTTTTTTTTCGGGGGCCAGAAACAGTTTCAGAAGGTCTCGTAAGAAAGGGGAGAGTCTCCCCTTTCTAACGAGGCCTTTTCAAAGTGTTTCCTGGCCCCCCGATCGCAGCTGCGATCGGGGGCCAGGAAACCTGAAAGTGTTTCCTGGCCCCCAAACACTTTCAGGTAGGCCTCGTAAGAAAGGGGAGTGTCTCCCCTTTCTAACGAGGCCTTCCTGAAAGTGTTTCCTGGCCCCCGATCGCAGCTGTGCTGCGATCGGGTGCCAGGAAACAATTTCTGGAAGGCCTCGTAAGAAAGGGGAGACTCTCCCCTTTCTTATGAGGCCTTCCCGAACGTGGGAAAGGCCGTTTTCCCCATCAAAGCAGGAAGCGGCCGCAAGGCTGCTTCCTGCTTTGATGGGGAAAACACCTTTGAAACGTCAGCGCGCCTCGCGGCGCGCTGACATCACAAAGGGGCGGGTGGGGGGCGGGGGGAGACACAGAAGCTTCCGTGTCTCCCGGGGGAAGTTTAAAAAAAAAATACAAATCCTCGGGTGCGACGCACCCGTGGATTTATTAATACCCTTCCTGGTGTCGGCCACTGGTCGTGACCTGCACCAGGGAGGGTGTATGGGCGTCGGCCAGTGGCCGACGCCCGCACCGAAAAGGTTAAAGAATAGCTAAGATAGCGATTCCCTAAAATTGTGACTCATTTTTGAGAATGGTCGCAAAACAGGGATTCGGCATGTGCAATTTACCATCAACTCAAATCAGGTGGTAATCAGGTGCAACCTCTGAAAAGAGGCCTAGAGTGCATCAGCCCTTTTCAACAATGGCTGCACTCTACGTCGTGGCGAGGAGGATGAGGATCCATGCAGGTTTAAGGAGAGGGAGGGGAGACAGGAGCACATTTTCAGAGTGTGCATCTCTTTGGTCCAAAGGAGGAGGAGATATTTGATAAGTTTAGGTTGAATTCTTCTATAATATTAGCGCTAATAGCAGATTTACAACCACATCTGCAGCGACACACACACACAGAACCAATGCCATACCCACTCATGCATTCCTCAATGCAATGTTATCTATAATCATGTCAGCACATCAAATTCCCCAATACCCCACAGGACTTGCAGCTCACAAAATAAAATTTTTACCAGGTAGCCCAATTCCCAAATGTCATTGGCTGCATTGATGGGACACATGTGGCATTCTGTCTACCATCTGATAATGAGTACGTATACAGAAAAAAACAATAGCAATTCCATGAACATACAGGTCATCTGCAATCCCTCACACATCATTACTGACTTAATGGCCAGATTCCCTGGAGACACACACGATTTGTACATCTTAAGACATAGTGGAATGTACACCCAGCTTCTTGCTGGAGAGTTTGAACAAGGATACCTGCTTGGTAATGTAACAGACAACAGTATAGCATATTGTACAGGTGAGGTCAGAGATGACAAAGACTCAATATTCACTTCTGTCATGTAGGTGATAGTGCATATGCAGTGCGGTCCTCATCCTCACACCATACCTTAATCCAGCCACACCAAGGGAACAGAGTTACAATGCAGCACATAGGAGAACACAAAGTGTCATTGAGAGGACCTATGGCCTGCTGAAGAGTCACTTCCAGTGCCTGCATAAATGTGGGGGGAGGGGCACTTCAATACAGTCCTGAAACCTGCTGTCAGATTGTGGCCACATGTGTTATGTTGCACAACATTGCAACAACAAGAGGCATACCACTGGAACCCACATATACAGTCAGATTAAGATGACGACCCATTGCACATCCTCACCCAGCAAACTGATCCAGAGCACCAGACAGTAGGCAAAGACGTGCTGAGAATATGAACAACTATTTCTGATGTTAGTAATGAGAACACCATGGGGGTCATTCTGACCTCGGCGGTAAAATGCCCTTACCGCCGGTCATAAGACCGCCATAACACCGCCGCGGCCGCGGTCAACCGCCACGGTCATTCTGACCCACAACGGCCAAACCTCCAAAAATCCGTCCTCCACTGCAGCCCGCCACATCGGCGGGCAGCGATAACCTTGAGTTGACTAAACCTCCACCGTCACGCCAACAGAAATACGCCCATGCCATTACGACCCACGAATCCACACGGCGGTCATTCAAACGCGGTATTCCATTGGCGGTACACACCGCCGCGGTCAGAATACACACACATCACCAAAACACAGCCACATTGGACAATTTGAAATACACACACCTGATACACATACACACACCACTCCCACACAATCAACCAACTATAAAACACACACCCACATCACCCACAAACCCCTGCGACCAGAATTACTGAGAGAAGGAGAGAGAGACACAGCAGACAATCCATAGCAAGACACACTGAGGCACACTACACCATCACACACACCACATAGTAGCACAAAGGACCACACACCAACATACTCATCATCACATACACCACCCCACACCTCACCCACACCACCCCATGGCACCCCAAAGGCACCCACGCTTTTCGGACCAAGAACTCCGGGTCATGGTGGAGGAAATCCTAAGAGTGGAACCCCAGCTCTTCGGCTCGCAGGTGCAGCACACCAGTATAGCCAGGAAGGCGGAGCTATGGCAGCGGATCGTGGACAGGGTCAACGCGGTGGGACAGCATCCCAGGAATAGGGAGGACATCCGCAAAAGATGGAACGACCTACAGGGGAAGGTCCGATCGATGGTCTCCAGGCACAACATCGCGGTCCAGAAGACTGGCGGCGGACCCCCACCCACCCCTCCCGAATTTACATCGTGGGAGCAAGAGGTCTTGACCATCCTGCATCCTCAGGGCCTCGCTGGAGTAGCCGGAGGAATGGACTCTGGTAAGTCCCATCTCAACTACTATATCCCCCCCACCCCACCAGCATGCCAACCCACACCCCCACCCTCACCCCCAACCCCCCAGCACATATCCTCCCTGACAATGTCTCACCAGCACAACCCACCCATCCCAACACCAACTCCTGCATGCCAACACAAATCATGGGCACCCATCACCTATGCATGACCACTGCACTAACCCCTCCCCCCCACTAAATACCCTCACAACACCTCCCTCAAGGGAATGCCTGCACTGGGGAACAAGGGCACCCATAACACGCACGCTATTGCACACACAGAAACAATAACCAAACTCTCTTACCACATGCAGGACCCGAACGACAACACACCAGCCAGGAGGGTCCAGAAGTGTCCATCCCACCACCGGAACAGGCCCACACTGAGGATAGCAGCTCTGTCGACAGTGAACCTGATGACCAGCCCGGACCATCGGGGACCTCTGGGCAGTCGGTTCCCCTCAGGCAGCTACAGGCCACACCAGACCCGACCCCCTCTGCCGACACCAGCACAGCTCCCACCCAGCGGGCCCATGCCTCTGTCTCTAGGACAGCTCAATCAGCGGTGTGTCCGCCACTACAGGGCACCCAGGCTAACCCAACACCCCAACAACAACAGGGACCTGGGGGCAGTGGGAGCGGGCACACCGGCCAGGGGACAGAGGCCGGGGGAACCCGGGCAGCTCGGAGGGCTGCTGTGCGACAGGGGGGAGAGGAGAGGCCCAGGGAACCCACTCTCCAAGAGGCCCTCACCACCATCATGGCAGCCTACCACCACTCCCAAGAAACGATGGCGACGGTACTGGCCAGGTTCACTGAGATCCAGGCACAGCAGGAAGAACGCTACATGGGGTTCAGGGAGGAGCTGAGAATCATCGGGACCGCAATGGGGACCATCGTCCTGGCCCTCCACAGGATAGAGGACGCGTTGCGGGACCATGGTGCACCACACAGGGCCCCTGTCACTAGGCCGGACCAGGAACAGCCTACCACCTCCGCCGGCGCTAGTGGACAGGAGGTCCCAACACCTCGACAGCCCCCCAGAACCCCACCTCCTGCTGAAGAACAACCACCCCGTAAGAGGAGCCTGAGACCAAAGACCCCCGCCAGCAGGACATACCCCCTGAACTCTTCCCACTGTCCCACATTGCCACCCTGTCCAACCATGAACTGCCTATGCTCCATCCTTCCCCAGGCAAAAGAACAATGCACCTGTGAGACTGAGAACTGGACTCTGCCATGGATATTCCTCCACCCCCACCCATCACCCTTAGAATCACATGTACCGATATCTAGCACTGTAAATAAATCACATTTTGCACAATAATCTGTTTTGAGTCATGCTGTCTTATTAACAAATGTATTACATATTACTGTTCAATTTCTGTTCTGTCAATTAGTCATGACAACATACCAATGTCAATACGCTGTATTTCATGGGCGAACCAAGCAGAAGTCAGGTACTGAGTCAGACAGCACTGAGAAGGGAAGGGAAAGGCAAAAATTACTGAAAAACATCTGTGGGGAACTACAGAAAGTACAGATGCAGGAGGCTAGAAGCAATTGGGAAATGGCGTGGGTGATTCTTACCTGGGTGTCACTGGAAATACTGTTGTATCACTCTATCCCTATTGTCTGTGTCGTCCTCTGAGTCTTCCTCCTCTTCACTCTCCACAGGCTCCACGGCTTCTACAACACCACCATCTGGACCATCCTCCTGCAGGAAAGGCACCTGGCGTCGCAAAGCCAGGTTGTGAAGCATACAGCAGGCCACGATGATATGGCACACCTTCTTTGGTGAGTACATTAGGGATCCACCAGTCATATGCAGGCACCTAAACCTGGCCTTCAGGAGTCCAAAGGTTCGCTCAATCACCCTCCTAGTACGCCCATGGGCCTCATTGTAGCGTTCCTCTGCCCTTGTCCGGGGATTCCTTACTGGGGTCAGTAGCCACGGCAGGTTGGGGTAACCAGAGTCACCTATTAGCCACACACGTTGTCTCTGTAGCTGCTCCATCACATAGGGGATGCTGCTATTTCGCATCACATACGCGTCATGCACTGACCCTGGGAACTTGGCATTTACATGGGAGATGTACTGGTCAGCCAAACAGACCACCTGGACATTCATCGAATGATAATTCTTTCTGTTTCGGAACACCTGCTCATCGTCTTTTGGGGGTACCAAAGCCACATGGGTCCCATCAATGGCACCAATGATGTTGGGGATGTGTCCAAGGGCATAGAAATCACCCTTCACTGTAGGCAAGTCACCCTCCTCGGGGAAAATGATGTAGCTCCGCATGAGTTTCATCAGGGCAGACAACACTCTGCTCAAAATCTTAGAAAACATAGGCTGAGACATTCCAGATGACATGGCCACTGTGGTCTGGAATGACCCACTGGCCAAAAAATGGAGGACTGACAAAACCTGCACCAGAGGGGGAATCCCTGTGGGTTGGCGGATGGGGGACATCAGGGCTGGCTCCAGCTGGGCACACAGTTCATGGATAGTGGCACGGTCAAGTCTGTATCGAAGTATTATATGGCGTTCTTCCATTGTCGACAGGTCCACCAGCGGTCGGTACACGCGAGGATTCCTCCTTCTCATCGCAAGTCCGAGCGGACGGTGCCTAGGAAGGACAACATGGAGCACAGAGTCAGCCAAAACACAGGTACGTACAGACAGCTTGCACAGTTAAAGAATGGCAATGGGTTGAAAGGCGTGTATGTGTGGCAATGCAAGGCCTAGGCCTGTGTGTCGCAGTCAAAATTAAGCCATGTGGGCCCTTGAAATGGCGGCTGCCTGACCTGTGAAGTGGGACAATGGGATGTGAGGTCAATGCGCTGGCGGGGCACACCGTGGCGGTAGGCGGTCGCAGACCGCGGCGCAAAGCCGCATTGGTTAACATTGAAGCCTATGGGTTTCAGGAGCCAATAACGAAGTGCGCCGGCGGTCGCGGTACGCACCGCCGCGGTACGCACCGCCGCGGACGTGACCGCCATTTTCTATCTGCTTAATCACTCGAGACCTGATCATCCACAGGAGAGGACCTATACTGCAAGTGCTGCTGTGACCTCGGTCTGGAAGATACAATGGCTGCTGCGACTGGGGAAAGGGCCCCTGCCTTCACGTCTGAAGAGTTGGACAAGCTCGTGGATGGGGTCCTCCCCCAGTATGCGCTACTCTACGGTCCTCCAGACCAACAAGTGAGTACACCGGGTGCTAATGGAATGGGCTATGCCTGTGTGGATTGGGGTGGATGTAAGTTGGTGGGGTGGGGGGCGAATGAGGAGTGCAACGCCCGACAGATGAGAGCATGTGCCATATGGCAAAGTGGGTGGGGGGGGGCCAATTACATCTAACATGCAGGTCATTGATGAGTTCCTCCTTTCCACCCTGTACATGTCTAATAGGTCAGCGCCCATCAGAAGATCGACATTTGGCGTGCCATCGCCAAGGAAGTCCGGACCTTGGGGGTCCACAACAGACGGGGCACCCACTGCCGCAAGAGGTGGGAGGACATCCGCCGCGGAACAAGGAAGACCGCAGAAACACTGCTGGGGATGGCCTCCCAACCTAGGAGGGGTGCCAGTCGCACCATGACCCCCCTGATGTCCCGGATCCTGGCGGTGGCCTACCCTGAATTGGATGGGCGCTTTAAGACATCACAGCAGACACAAGGGGGTGAGTATCAGCACATTCTCCTATCTTTCTGCGCAGTGGAGGCGTCTGGGTGGGGGAGGAGGGCTGTGGGTGACATTAGGCCAGGGCGCTTTCTGTAGTGTAGTCCTCTCCCTTAGGCATGGCCCTGTGCCCCCGGCCCCCACCTCGGTAGGGTGACAAGTACAGCCATTGAAGGTCCAGCATCTCCCATGTGTGCGTTTGACGTCTCTTGGCCTGTTGTCTTAGTCAGTAGTACTGAGTAGTGTACCCCGAATGCGCGGCTTAGTGCATTAGGCACCTGTGTCTGTCCTCTCCGCCAACGGTGTTGACATTGCATGCACTCAACCTGGTCTTCTTTTTTCTCCCCCCACCCTTTCTCTTCATCTTCTTGCATGTGTGCATTAGCATCATCAGGCGGAGGAGATATGGCATCGGAGCACGAGGGAGCTGCAGGACACAAGGCCCCGGTGGGCCCAGGAACAGACACCGAGGGCACCAGTGATCCGGAGGGCGAGGGGAGCACCACGACGGGGACCGCTGGTGAGAGCAGCGAAAGCGACACGTCCTCGGATGGGAGCTCCCTAGGGGTGGCGGCAACATCCGTGCCCCCCACCTCTACAGGTACAGCCGCCACCCAGCGCACCAGCCCCGCCCTCCCAGCAGCCCCTCAGTCTTCGCTCCGTGCCGGTTCGCCCAGGAAGGCGCGCGTCTCCTTCGCCCCAGGCACCTCAGCCCCTGCCCCTGTTGCCCCTGCTGCCCTCAGTGCGGAGCTCATTGACCTGGTAAGGACGCTCATTGTTGGGCAGACGACCCTTTTGAATGCCATCCAGGGTGTGCAAAGGGAGGTGCAGCAGAGCAATGCGTACCTGGAGGGCATTCATTCGGGTCAGGCTGCCCATCAACGAGCGTTCACTGCTCTGGCCTTAGCACTGACGGCAGCCATTGTCCCTGTTTCCAGCCTCCCTCTTCTGACTGCCTCCAGCCTGTCTCTGTCTCCTGTTCCTCAGCCTATCCCATCCACACCATCAGACCAGCCTGCACACACCTCAACACCCAAGAGCAGCTCATCCAAACACAAGCACCACAGATCCCGCAAACACTCACCCGAGCAACACCCAGATGCAGACATGCCAACAGCCACTGCCACCCCTGTGTCCCCCTCCTCCTCATCTCCCTCCTCCCTCCCTGTGACGTCTACACTCACACCTGCATGCACCCCAACATCAGCCAGTGCTTCCATCACCACCTCACCCTCCAGTACAGTCCACACTCGTGCAGTCACCACCCCCACTGCCATGTACACGTCCCCTGTGTCCTCTCCCACTGTGTCTGTCACCCCCTCTTCCAAGACACACAAACGCAGGCAGCCACCCACCCAACAGCCATCCACCTCACGACAGCCTACAGCACCAGCACCTTCACCCAATGACAGCACACCTGACTCTCCTACAACCACCTCCTCTACCTCCACTTCCATCTCCACTTCTCCTACCCTTTACCTTGGCCCTAAAAAACTTTTCCTGGCTAACCTTAACCTCTTTCCCCCCGATGACCTCCCCCATCCATCTTCAAAGAGTCCCAAGAGCACCGCAGCCACCACCAGCCCAGCTTCGGGTGTCACTGTTGTGCCTGGGTTCTGGAGCCCACCCTTTGCCAGCAGTGACACATCGAGCTGCAGCAAGGACACGTCCAGCCCCCCCCCGGCAAGAGGACCCGCAAAACAAAGGACCGCCGTGCGAGGACCGACAGGGCTGCCCCCAAGGAGCAATGTGCGGCCACTTCACCACCCACACCATCTGGGGGAGGCAAGGGCCCGAGAGCCCCATCAAAGGAGCGGAAGGGCAGCAGGAGCGCGGAGAAGGTGGACCCCACATGCCACATCCCAGCTGGGAAGGAGGACACTAAGGAGGCCAGGAGTCCGTCCCCGAAGGGTCCAGAAACGTCACGGTCCGAGGGCGACTGAGCAGGGAGTCGAGGCCAGGTCTGGCTCCCTTGACCTGCTGGATGAGCACCGCTGAACAGGGCCCGCGGTGCAGAAGAGCACCGCTGAACAGGGCCCCGCTGTGGAGATAGGCACCGCTGAACAGGGCGCGCGGTGGAGAAGAGCACCGCTGAACAGGGCCCGCGGTGCAGAAGAGCACCGCTGAACAGGGCCCCGCCGTGGAGAAGAGCACCGCTGAACAGGGCCCGCGGTGCAGAAGAGCACCGCTGAACAGGGCCCCGCCGTGGAGAAGAGCACCGCTGAACAGGGCCCGCGGTGCAGAAGAGCACCGCTGAACAGGGCCCCGCCGTGGAGATAGGCACCGCTGAACAGGGCCCGCCGTGGAGAAGAGCACCGCTGAACAGGGCCCGCGGTGCAGAAGAGCACCACTGAACAGGGCCCCGCCGTGGAGAAGAGCACCGCTGAACAGGGCCCGCGGTGCAGAAGAGCACCGCTGAACAGGGCCCCGCCGTGGAGATAGGCACTGCTGAACAGGGCCCGCCGTGGAGAAGAGCACCGCTGAACAGGGCCCGCGGTGCAGAAGAGCACCGCTGAACAGGGCCCCGCTGTGGAGATAGGCACCGCTGAACAGGGCCCGCGGTGGAGAAGAGCACCGCTGAACAGGGCCCCGCCGTGGAGATAGGCACCGCTGAACAGGGCCCGCCGTGGAGAAGAGCACCGCTGAACAGGGCCCGCGGTGCAGAAGAGCACCGCTGAACAGGGCCCCGCCGTGGAGAAGTGCACCGCTGAACAGGGCCCGCGGTGCAGAAGAGCACCGCTGAACAGGGCCCCGCCGTGGAGATAGGCACCGCTGAACAGGGCCCGCCGTGGAGAAAAGCACCGCTGAACAGGGCCCGCGGTGCAGAAGAGCACCGCTGAACAGGGCCACGCCGTGGAGATAGGCACCGCTGAACAGGGCCCGCGGTGGAGAAGAGCACCGCTGAACAGGGCCCGCCGTGGAGAAGAGCACCGCTGAACAGGGCCCCGCCGTCTCAAGCACCGCTCCGCTGGGCACCGCCGTCTCAAGCACCGCTCCGCTGGGCCCTTCTTCTCAAGCACCGCTCCGCTGGGCCCTTCTTCTCAAGCACCGCTCCGCTGGGCCCTTCTTCTCAAGCACCGCTCCGCTGGGCCCCGCCGTCTCAAGCACCGCTCCGCTGGGCCCTTCTTCTCAAGCACCGCTCCGCTGGGCCCTTCTTCTCAAGCACCGCTCCGCTGGGCCCCGCCGTCTCAAGCACCGCTCCGCTGGGCCCTTCTTCTCAAGCACCGCTCCGCTGGGCCCTTCTTCTCAAGCACCGCTCCGCTGGGCCCTTCCTCTCAAGCACCGCTCCGCTGGGCCCCGCCGTCTCAAGCACCGCTCCGCTGGGCCCTTCTTCTCAAGCACCGCTCCGCTGGGCCCCGCCGTCTCAAGCACCGCTCCGCTGGGCCCCGCCGTCTCAAGCACCGCTCCGCTGGGCCCTTCTTCTCAAGCACCGCTCCGCTGGGCCCTTCCTCTCAAGCACCGCTCCGCTGGGCCCTTCCTCTCAAGCACCGCTCCGCTGGGCACCGCCGTCGCAAGCACCGTTAATGGTTCACTGTGCCCACCATGCCTCCTCCTTGACCAGTGGAGACTGTCATCCACCTGATGGACTGTGGCTTTGCACTCCCCAGGATGGTCCAGTGGGCAGCCCACCCACTGTAGAGACATTGAGAGACTGTGGCTTTGCACTCCCCAGGATGGCCCAGTGGGCAGCCCACCCACTGTAGAGACATTGAGAGACTGTGGCTTTGCACTCCCCAGGATGGCCCAGTGGGCAGCCCACCCACTGTAGAGACATTGAGAGACTGTGGCTTTGCACTCCCCAGGATGGCCCAGTGGGCAGCCCACCCACTGTAGAGACATTGAGAGACTGTGGCTTTGCACTCCCCAGGATGGTCCAGTGGGCAGCCCACCCACTGTAGAGACATTGAGAGACTGTGGCTTTGCACTCCCCAGGATGGCCCAGTGGGCAGCCCACCCACTGTAGAGACATTGAGAGACTGTGGCTTTGCACTCCCCAGGATGGCCCAGTGGGCAGCCCACCCACTGTAGAGACATTGAGAGACTGTGGCTTTGCACTCCCCAGGATGGTCCAGTGGGCAATCCACCCACTGCAGAGACTTGAGAGACTGTGGCTTTGCACTCCCCAGGATGGTCCAGTGGGCAATCCACCCACTGCAGAGACTTGAGAGACTGTGGCTTTGCACTCCCCAGGATGGTCCAGTGGGCATGGTGGCTCCTCGTGGATCTGGCGTCGTGGACTCATGTGGCTGTGGTGCCCCCCCCTTCCCTTCCCCCTGAGGTGCCTGTAGTTTTTACATCTGATGCCCCTGCAGTGTTCTCTCCAAAGGACTCAGGTCTCCTGTGTGGGCTTTGCCCTTGTTTCTCAAGACTTTGGCCCACGGACATGCTGAAATCGTAGGTTGTGCAGGACTTGGTACTTCAGTTATACACTGATGTGTGTGTCATTAGTTTTGTTGTGGATATCTTTCATGGTTGTACGCTAATTTTCTGGAGCTTTTTGGTACATAAATATTTATTCAAAATATGATTATGTCCTAGCATTTTTCAGGGGTGTTTGGGTGGTGTCACTGTGACTTGGTGCGCTGCATTGGTGAGTACATAGTTGGGGGGGGGGGTCGCATATGTGTGTGGCCGTAACCTTTCGTCCTCCCCCTCCCGTGTGTCGTAGGTGCAGTACTCACCGTTGTCGTCTGCGCCGGACTTCGTACTCGTGGTAGATGAGAAGGTAGACAAGAGCAGGTAGGATGTTTAATTCGGGTTCCATGCTGTCCTCCTTCCTCCTGGAGTGCGTAGTGGTGAGCGTTTTCCCGTCCGTAGTCTGTTTCCGCCGTGTTTTTATCGGCGGTGCTCCCGCCCCGGAAAAGGTGGCGGATTGGTGAGTTGGAATAGTGTGGGCGGTACATTGTCTGCCGCCTGTCTGTTGGCGGTGACCGCCGCGCTGTTTGTTTGTACCGCCGTGGCGGTCGGAGTGTTAAGGTGGCTGTCTGTGTTGGCGGTTCCCGCCAGGCTCAGAATCCCATATTTTTTACCGCCAGCCTGTTGGCGGGTTGGCCGCCGCTTTAACACCGACCGCCAGGGTTAGAATCACCCCCCATGTCTTGTTTCTTTTTTGATACTGGTATCACATTAAGGGCTACATGTACGAACTTCAGGTTTTGCGACTCGCAAATTGCGAGTCAAAGCGACTTGCAATTTGCGAGTCACAAAACCTGATGCACAACAGTGTCAATGACAATGTTTGCAATTCCCAATGGGTTGCAAATGACCTACCTCATAAATTTTCATGAGGTAGGTCGCAATTTGAGACCCCATTGGGAATAGCTGCCCTCACAGGGATGGTGGCCTGCTGGAGACAGCAGACCACCATGCCTGTGACTGCTTTTAAATGAAGCAGTTTTTTTTTAAATGCAGTGCGTTTTCCCTAAAGGAAAACGAGATGCATTTCAAAAATGTTTTCTTTTAATTTTTTCATAGCAGGCCGTTTGCCGCCCGTTTGCAAATGGGTTAGCACCGGTTTGAAACTGGTGCTAACTGCGATTGTTTTGCAACCGCATTTGCGGTTACAAAACAATCATACATGGGACTGTGACTCACGATTAGGAAGGGAACACCCCTTCCTAATTGTGACTTGCAACCCCTTTTTGTGATTCGTTAAATAGATTACCGAATCACACAAATGGGTCTGTACATCCCAAATAGCATTTTCTACGTCGCAAGCGGCCCAATTAGCCTGGATGTCACTCCAGATTATTCTGTTCTCATTTCCCGGAACATGGGGTGAGTTTTTACCAAATAACTTATCTTGGCTCTTGACAACCTCTACTGTGAGCAACTCCAATTCCTGCTCACTGAACTTGAGCTTTCTCTTTCTTCCTCCTGTGTCCTTGTCATTCCCTTCAGTGACCATTTTGTCTGGGGGCCTGGCTGACTCGCCTGAGTGCCTTCTGGTTCTGTGCTAACTATGTCTGCCTGCGTCTGTGGCTGAGACTTCTGGAAACGGCACACGCTGACTCACTTGCTGGTTGTCAAGTCATCATGCTGCTCCAGAAAGCAAAACTCACAATTTTTAATTACCCAATGCCGTTTCACTATTTTACTGAATCGCTATTCAGTAATCGCTATTTGCAACTGCGATTTTTGGGAAAACGCAAAATATTTTGCAATTGCTTTGTTACATCATATTTTATGAATTCCACATAGCGATTCGGTAGAAATCGTTATTTGTAATTCGCAAATGTGGGGCTTCATACATATGGCCCATAGTCCCATCAAACCAAAATCAAATTTCTGTCCCATTTTATCTCCAGGAAATAAGACTGCCATCTTTTATGAGGCAGTGTTGACAGATTTGGAGAGAATTAAGAATAGGAGAAATAGAAAGACATTGGAAAATCTGACATCAGCGGAATATAAGGTAGTGGACAGTCTGCAATCCAATATGTCAATTACAATCAAAGCAGGGGATAAAGGGGGCAATATAGTGCTACTTAATAAAGAGGATTATATGAAAGAAATCAAAAGGCAAATAATGAATAATAAAAATTACAAGAAGCTGGAGTACACTCCAATGAACATCATGATAATGAATTACAATAACAAAATTGAAAGGATGGTATCATGAGCAACTACTAAATGATGATGAGCATGAGTTCTTGACGGCTGCATATCCAATAATGACAACAATATATTGTCTAGTGAAAATCCACAAAACACTGGAATATCCACCAGGTAGACCGATTGTATCAGGATGGGGATCCATTTTTAGGAATATGTCACAATATGGTGATTATGACATCACACCTTCCATCATACATCAAGGACTCTGTGACTTCCTGTGAGGAATATCAGAGATGGAATGGCAACATAACTTTCTATTAATAACAATCAATGTGGTTTCATTATGTACCTCTATCAAATATAATATAGTTTTGAATGCAGTGGATTGTTTTCTTTAAAAAAGAAACAACAAACAGAAGAGACACTCTGAGATGATATTGGAGAGGTTTGAAATGTGTTTATTCAACATTTTTTTTCTCTTCAACCATCAACTATACCAACAGGTATGTGGAACAGCAATGGCAATTTTCTTCTCCCCCAGTTATGGTACACTTATAATGGGTGGTAGGAGAGGGAGATTGCATGGGATGACAAGTTTGAGCAACATCTGGTGAGGGTGATTATATAGCTAAGATATATTGATGATCTGTTTTTGGTCTCGAATGGAACAGAACAACAGTTTTTGCAATACTTTCAGGAACTGAATAAGAATCAGTATGGCCTTGAATTTAATTTGAGTCATGAGAAAATTGACTTCCTGGATGTTCAGATTTATGTTCAGGAGAACAAACTAGAAATAACAATGTACAGAAAACACATGGCCACCAATAGTGTACTACACGGCACAAGCTTCCATCCAAATGCCCTGATCAAGAGCACCTCATATGGTGAGTTTATCTGCACAAAGTGAAATTGTTCCAGAGAGGAAGATCTGAGAATCCAAATTAAAGAAGTAAAAAAGAGTTTTTATCAAAAAGGATACTCGCGATCTAGCAATGAGCAGGGAGTGAAAAGGGTTGATGAAAAAAGTCAGGCATAGGGTTTTATGACTACCAAATCCAAGGCACAGCAAGATCAGAATGACATAAAGATGATCACCACCTATAACAAGGATAGCACTGAAATTAAGAAAGTGTTCCAAAAGCATTGGAAGATTTTACTCAGTGATAATGGTATGTCTAGATTCATTGGAAAACATGCACTATTCACATATACAAAGGCAAAATCCTTAAAACATATATTTGATTAGGGACCTAGTAATTGGCTCAGCGAATCAAACAAGGGGTTTGTGAAATGTAGTACGTGTAAGGCATGCATGATTGGACTGACCAAGAAAACCATCACAGACTTCAAGGGTATTGAAATCCCTACAGAGTCAGAGATAACATGCAATACTACCTTTGTTGTTTATTTCAATGGATATCTATGCGGACTGAAGTATATGGGGAGCACAACGTGCCCTTTCAGGTAAGACATATTGGAGCACATACGAGCAATTGAGCACAAAGATATGAGCTATACCCTGGCAAAGCATCACACCTCTTTAGCGGATTACCTTTAGACTCTGGAGTTCAGTATACGATGTAATAACCTAGATTTGCTGTTACACCCATAATATATATGTTGAGTAAATGTGATCTTAATGTTTGGGTTGAATGTGGCATCATATAGGGTGAACATAATTGGGTGAATGGTACAGTACTTGGTACATCATACTCTATAAATACTATTTATGTTGGTTTCAAAGAGGCACTTAGCTCATAAATGATACCAGGCCAGGCCCAATACTAGTATGGGAATGGTCTTCTTAAATGTGTACAGCATGCAAGGGGGAGTGAATTGGTTGATTATACACATGGGCAACATCTGAGATGTTCCTAAAATGAAATAACATGGTCACTATGACACAGCTTCTACACTCTCTGAGACAACAATGGAATTCTCACACATGAAATAAACATGGGGCCCACACAGTGACACAGATTTAAACATGGCCACTTAGCTCAGTAATGATAAGTTCTAGTATATGTGAAAAATAATGATACCATTAATTCTGAAAGAATCCATAAAAACAACATGTGGTGGGGTCTCCACACAAGAGTTAATAAATACAAATTATTATGTTCATAATTACAGGAACAGAACTCTCATGTACTCTTGGAATAGTAGTAGTTTGCCTTATACAAAACAATGTCTGTTTTACTCTGTTGCTTTTAATTTCCAATACATGTCCCAGAATGCTTCATAATGGGCAGGACGGGCCACAGAGTATAAATATTGTAATGAAAGAAGGACTCTCTAATCATGAACAAGACTTGCAGGAGTCAAAACGCGTTGGAGTTTTCTTGAAGATAATAAAAGTGCCTCGATAATTGAAGACTGGGGTGCAGCAGTGGCTTTGTTGTCTATCTTGTGTAGAGTTAAGGAGGGGAATCAGTCTTTCTCCTACTGCCTGTACTGCCTGCACCGATAGCTAGGTGTGGGTCACTATAGCTGCTTGGCTGGCAGATTTGTGTGTGTGTGTATATATATATATAAATATACATATATATATATATACATATATATATATATATATATATATATATATATATATATATATATATATGCAAAAAACAAAGGAGAACTCTGGGAAGTTCCCAATTTTAGCTGGAGAGCTGCTCTAGTAAGGAGCACCCTGCAACACCAGAGACACTCTAGATTTGCTCACCTCAAATGTCTTGGCTTGGACAGTATTTGACCAGTCCAAAGCCGTAATACTGTGCCTGGAGTGGTAAATGGCTTTTGTCATTTTACAGCTCGGTAAGGATGACACTATGTCAATCCTATGCTTAAAGATTTTGCTGTACAAATGGCAAAAGACTTTGTCACTATCTAGCTCGGTGAGGATAGCACTGTGCTAATCCTATGCTTAAAGACTTTGCTAGATAAGCAGACATTTGAGGTGAGCAAATCTAGAGTGTCACTGGTGTTGCAGGGTGCTCCTTACTAGAGCAGCTCTCCACCTAAAATTGGGAACTTCCCAGAGTTCTCCTTTGTTTTTTGTATTATTTATGCGTCACTCTATCCCTGAAAGGGCCTTGGTTTGATATATATATATATATGTATATATATATATTTATATATATGTATATATATATTTATATATATGTATATATATGGAGGGAGAGAGAGAGAGAGAGAGAGAGAAAGAGAAAGAGAGAGAGAGAGAGAGATAAAAGTTTAAAAAGCCCTTTCAGGAGGAATACTAGGAAATATTAAAAAGTGAGGAAACAATTAAGAAATTAAGATACACATAGGAGACACACCTAATATCACATATTGAAGAGGTATGGACATGAAAGATATATTAGTCCAGAGCCATTTAGAATCAGGGATACAAGGCTCTTGGTTGGGCACAGAACCAATGGTTTTTTCTCAGTATTGCAACTGCAACGCTTGTAATTATAGTCCAAAGAGAATGTCCTATGATTCCCTATTTCAAAGAAGTATATTACCTTTAAAATAGACTATATAGTATATTGCATAGAATGCCCCTGTCACAGAAGATATACAGGCAGTACGATCTTCCATGTTAAAAAACACATTCTGGAGAATGTCAGGGGCAACAATAGTAATGATCCCAAATATCCAGTGCGCATGAAAAAAATGGGGGAGACTGAAGAAAAGGTGACCAATGCTTAAGGCTACACAGATTGGAATCGAAATATATTGTCAATTTGGAAAACTGAGAACCGGGAGACCTCGATAACAATGAAAAGCGGCGGTACATGTAGAGATATAAGACGTTCAAATGTGATTGAGACACCGCCTCTAAAATCCTTTAAGTCACTGTTAAGGATAAATGTTTTAACACAGTTTGTTTTAAAAAAAATACAATAAAACCTCTTTTTTTTAAAGGATTCTGGTCTTTTCTTCTTTTCTCTCATTGCCTTGTTTTTAAAATACGAGTGAGTGCTTCAAAGCAAAGGGTCTTTTTAGAAGTACATATAGTTCCTTCCCTGATTTTTTAGACCAAATGTGTTTTATACAACAACAATTGTTAAGGTTAGCAAAGAATTAGACTTGCATTAAGGTAGTGTAAAGTTATGGAATTAGGGCTAATAAGACCAGGATGAGTTAAGGAATTGAGTTATTGTCATTCTTTCTGTGTCTCTATGACCCAATAGGGCTTTAGAGAAAAAGGAAAAGGAGCATTGGCTAACATGAAGGAATGGATCCTAACAAACATCGCCTACCTGGAGTTTATTTAATAAGATCGGAGCCTAGTTATCGTACAGTGATACTGAGAGTAGTGTATAATCTGAAATACAGACACCTTTTTTGGAGTTGTGAGTATGATTATGTTTAGGTTACGCATTGAAATGCATATGAAAGGAAATTGATTTTTAATGAGAAGTCACTGAATAAGAAACAAATCCGAATGCATTAATGTATTTGGATTATGTAATGTAATGAATTCCAAAACTTTTGGCACAATGAAAGCTAGGGATGTTGAGATGGATGTGGGTATTTTGATTATGAAATGTGACGAATTCTAAAAACCATGGCACAACAATAGCTAAGGATGTTGAGAAGCAAGACTGTATCAAGGGACGAATCTCACAATATTTCTTTGCTTTGAACTTTTACTCAGGCACCTTTACTTTAAAATCTGCAATGTTGTTAACCACGTCCATCTATGAGAAAAGCATGAGGTAAAGAGCTGAAACTTACATTCCATGGAAATGAAGGATCACAAGATCAAAATTTATGCATCTGCTGTGGCCTATGGCACTTGAATCCTTGTTGAAGGGAGCATGTGTCAGATTCAAATATCAGATTATGTGGGTTTCAGGAAATTTGCCTAGCACAAAATGTCTCAGATCAATGGTCCGTCAACCAGATGTGTGTCTATATGGAAATATGGTAATTAGTAGCCACTGCGTTAATGAGGTGTACACACTTTTTATTTACGATTATCATGTAATGGTTTTTCCTTGAGAGCGCTCTGTTTAAAACACGCATTGGCTATGGCTGTTTCAAGTTACTCAAAATTTTGGCCTGAATGGGAAATGCAACCAAGAACTGGAAACATAAAGGTTTTGAAAGGCAGCACTAGTGAATTTGTGATGTTCTCAGATCAACTTGAAACTATTCTCTCTATCTCTCTCTCTATCGATCTCTCTATCTTTCTCTCTCTGTCTCTCTCTCTCTCTTTCTCGTATCCAAACCATGAGGTGGAAACTGCCCTTTGAATTGCTAGTCCAGCCAGAAACATGTTTCTGAAATTTTCTGCTCTGCAATTTGACAAGATTTAACAAGAGAGGCAATGTGAATAAGAAATACTCCAGAAGAGTTTGTGAACTCATATCAGTCACGCTTTTACAGTAATAAAATACATGTTACAACTTGATCATTTACATTGAAGACAGCCCTCTCCCAGTACTTGCTGACTGCTGCTTTGTGGACCTCTTCACTTGAACCAGTTTATATTGTCTTTGCCAGTGCTGCTAGTCCACAACCACTGAATTATTATCTGAATTATCTTCTGTTGTCAAAGTAATTCAACTGGTTCCTTATATGCCTCTATTAGCTGTGCACATGGGTGTTTGGCAAAGAAAAAGGACATATTTGAAGCGTGAGTCAGGCTACAATATACTTGACACCAGGTGACTCCCCTAGAGTGTAATGACAACATAATGTCACTGGTGTATCCCCTCTTCAAAATACGCACACAGAAACTCTGGGCAATCTATGGCTCTGTCAGAGACATTGGAATACAACTGACTATGGCAGTTAGCAGTGCTTTCTCAATCAGCTGCTTCTGTGATCTTCAGTGACCAGATGTTTGTAGTGTTCATTTTGGGCACCCATAACATCTTTGCTGAACCCCGTTCAAGGTAAAAAAACATAATCAGCTGTATGTTAGAAGTCTTATGACCCTGACCTCTATTTAGGGATACATACTATTATCATGGGTCCCTCATGTCTGCTAAACAGGGGCTATTCAGATATTTAAGAGGCACTATTGTACTTTCACTAACAGTTTAGACTTACCGCTACCGAATTTGCTGTCAGATTCACAGTGTGAAACATAACAGTTTAACAGTTTAAAACATAACAAGAATGCATAATACCCCTTTGACATATTTAACTTCCCAGTGAGGCCTTAGTATATGACGAAAAAAAAACCTAATAGAATGGAAAGTTAAATGTCACCTATGAGCTTCAGGCCCTATTGTGTCATCTAATACTATGAAAAGGACAAATATGGCTTCAGGCCTGTGTGTGTAGCCTGATTGCTGAAGCCTTTAAACCTGCTGGTGAACTGCAGGAGGAGGCTGCTCATTTCCCTAAGCACACTTGTGAGTGAGCCACCATCCTCATCCAATAGAGAAGAGTGCTACCATGTTGGATGTGGCTCAGCAAAGTACACTGTATTAGAGTTCAAAGTAAAGCAAACAGAATGCTTTAAAAGTGGGAAGGTTTGGACCTTGAGAACATTTTTTAATTAGTTAGGGAGTAGCTAGGAGCCAACTCTGCCACTGGCTAGTAGACCTGAGAGGCTTTACCTGTTCCCACTGGTACCTAGGACTGCGAAATTGACTAAAAGGGTGAGTTGGCTGAAGTGACCAATTGTGAGAAAACATGGCTTTTCCCAAAGGCCTGCTCACTTTTTGCACCCCTTCCCCCAGTTTTGATTGATACTGGTGTTTTTTACTCTGGTCGTGCCCCGGACCCTGCTAATCAGGCACAGGGCCAGTGTCCTGTTTATTTGATATGTAGGTTTAGACACCCCAGTGCACTTGGTGTATTGTCTGCTGTCATTTTACATCCAGCACTGCTTTGCAGTCTTCTTTTAAACAAAAAATGTGTTTAAATTCGACTTTGTAATTAAAAGCAGTTTAAACGTATTAGACTACCTTTTTTATCACATAGAGGTCAGCGCTCAGGTCTGCCCTAAGAGCCCCAGGGGTAGGGTGCCTTGTAATTAAAAACAATGACATTATAAGATATATTTATATATGTTTTCCCCATTGTAGTGCTGCTAGACCCATAGGTTAACATGAGAAGGCTTTACAAAACTTTAATAAAGTCTAGCTTTTTACACAAATGGGTTCCATCATCCATTACAAGTCTCAAAATAATAGTTAAAATAAATCCAACAACTTGCCAATGTTACACTTATCAAAACTATTGCAGGAAGGTAGTTTTAGAACTGCTTTACTAAAGTTACCTACAATCAGCGCTGTAGCAGCCTCTTCTGATTGGTCTTTGATAGGCTGAGCCAAGGTGCTCTGATGAGGTGTGGAGAGGTCTGGGCTGAAACAAAGAGACCATCTGGTGGGAGGGGATCTGCTGCTGCAGATGGCAGGACAGGAATGGTGCTGGATAGCCCAACTGGACTTCAAAGGGAGCAAGACAGATAGCACAGGACCCAGGCCCACCCCCACTTCCTGCACCCTCAGCCAGTTGGGACAATTTTTAATTAGCTAAGGAGAGGGCTAGGAGCAAGTGTAGGGAAAAATAAGTCACACCACTGGGTTGGGTTAGCCAGACCTGAGGTCCCAGGAGAGATTTTCTCCTTTTTGATTTTTGTGGAGATGTGCATTCTGGGACAAAAATATGCCACACTTCCCAGGTGGTCATCATAGAGGGTGGCAACTTGAAACCTATTGGTTAAGGTGCCCCCCGCTTTCTAGCCCAGAAAACAGCAGTATATATGGGAGAGTTGCACATCACCTCAGATCCCTGCCTTGAAATATGATGATTAGAGGGACTTCCCTGCTGAACCCGTGGTCTGAACCACAAGAGGACTGCACTCACAAGGACTGCACCTGCTTAACACTTTGGACTTCACAAAGGAGGGCTTCGCCTTGCATTAAAAGGTTAAGGAGTGGACTCCCTGAAAGCAACTGGTAGAAAACAGCTTCAAGAAGTCAACTGCATCAACACCAACAAGACACCCCAGTGGCCAGCTTCACCTGGAATTTAAAGGATTTGACTAGTTGCATTGTTGGAATTGAATTCCCAAAGATCCAAGAGGCCAATTCAGAGCTTCTGGACCCTTGGCTGGTGTTGTGGGCCCCCAAAGACCCCAACTAAACATCTAGAGAGAAAAGACAGCCCTGCTTGACCCTTGGACTGCACAAGAGAGGACTGCACTCATAAGGACTTCACTTGATGCACTCACAAGGCTTCACAACAAAATGACTTTGCCTTTCTTCAGGAATAAGCAATGGACTCCCTAATCAGGAAGAAAGATGCAGGAAGGGTTATTTGCAACATCAACAATAAGAACAATTCCAGCTAACAAGCTTCACCTGCATTGTGAGAGTCGTAGTCTTAGACCCCAAGAGGCAAACCAGAGCTTCTGAACTGTTGTCTGGTGTTGTGCACCACCGTCCTGCATCAAGAAACACTTCTGTAAGTAATTGTAAAAGTGTTACATTGCAGGTGACCTAAACTCTCGACTTTGTACTGGTCCAGCACAACCTTTTTATCTCTTTGAGCATTATTTGCTTCTAAGCACTAGTTTTACTTTTAATCTTTCTAAATTCAAATCTCCCCTTCCCTACATTAGATTATGATTGTTTTGATGTGAATTTAACCACACTAATATTTCCTATTTTCATAAACAGGTGTTGGATTTTTATTGTGTAATGTTTCTTAATATCTTGGTGTTTGTAAATGCTTTACACACCTGTCTCCTTAGTTAAGCCTGTCTGCTTGCAGCCAAGCTACCAAGGGTTGAGCAAGGATTACTTTATTGGGAACTTGACTGTACCTTATTTGTGATTGTGATTTTTTAGTAACTGTAGGTACCTGCCTGCACCTACCAATATATCACCTTCCAACACCAGTAGATCAGAAGCAACTGGATCTGAATTGGAGTCCGCAGCCAGCCTCACCTAGAGTGAATCCTGGTTCCTAGGTATGTTAGAAATGGGGTCCTAGGTTGGCAGTCAGGCTACCCTCCTGTCCACGCAAGGACCCACACTCTAGTCAGGGTAAAGGAGAATCACACTCAATTAACCCCCGCTCACCCCCTTGGTAGTTTGACACAAGCAGGCAGGCTTAGCTTCAGAATTAAAGTGTAAAGTAAGACAGTGAAAACGCTACAAAATGGACACTACATCAGTTTAGATAAATAGGCAAAATTTATCTAAATCAAACAAGACCAAAATGACAAAAATCCAACATACACATGTTAAAATAGGAATTTTCAAAAGAATAAGAGTTTTACTCCATAGAAAACAATGAAAATTTTAATTTTGCATAAAGTACCTGGTTTGTTTAAAAAATAAAGGTGCATGGGTGAGCATGCATCAGAAAAGGCAACAGTGCATCAATTCCTTATTCGTGAGGGAGGGCGTGAGTCGTTTCTTCTCCGGTTGGGTCAGCAATGTGTTGTTTTTCTCTCCCGCAAGAGACCGCTGCATTGATTTCCAGATAAGGCACCTTGGATCCGCGCAGAGTCAGATTGACTCTGATGCCCAGGGACGATTCCTGGAAAATCCTGTTGCACAGTGTTTAAAAACTGCATTGCGTGGGGTTTGCGTCATTATCAACAGCCGCAAGCAGGTTTTGCGTGTTGTTTTTCTAGCTACGATGCATCGATCTCCCAGCTACAATGCAGGTGGAGTGGTGATTTTAGCTGGGAAGCCGGCGGTGCATCATTTATCAGCCACATTGCGATTTGAAAATCTGTGCATGGATTTTCAGCTCTTGTCTGATAATTTCACCTTTAAAGGGCCCAGGGACTGGATAGGGCACCACTTGGAAGGGCAGGAGTCTCAGCAGAGAGTCCAAATGTTAGCAGAGGAAGTCTTTGATGGCCCTGAGACTTCAAAACAGGAGGCACGCTCAGTCCAAACCCTTGGAGTTTGTTCACAAGCAGGAATATACAACAATGTCCAGTCTTTGTCCTCATTCACAGGCAGAAGCATCAATTGCAGGATATCCCACCAAAGCATGGGCAGGGCCAGCACTTCTTCCCAGCTCTTCAGCTCTTCTCCTTGGCAGAGGTTCCTCTTGGTTACAGAAGTGATCTAATTTTCAGGGGGTTTGAGCCCAATACCTATACCCCTTTCTGCCCTTGAAGTAGGCCTACTTCAACAGAAAATCTCTGTTGTTCACAAGATCCTGCCCAGGCAGGCCCCTGACACACACCAGGGGTTGGAGACTGCATTGTGAGAAGGAAGGCACAACCCATTCAGGTGTAAGTGACCACTCCTCCCTCCACTCTAGCACAGATGGCTCATCAGGATATGCAGGCTATACCCCAGCTCCCTTTGTCTCACTGTCTAGAGGGGATTCACACCAGCCCAACTGTCAAACAGACCCAGGCAGGCAATCCACAAACACGCAGAGTCACAGAATGGTTTAGGAAAGAAAATGCCTAATTTCCAAAATTGGCATTTTCAAACAAGCAATCTAAAAAACAACTTCACTCAAAGATGTATTTTTAAATTGTGAGTTCAGAGACCCCAACCTCCAAATTTGTATCTGCTCTCAAAAGGAATCTGCACTTTAGTGATATTTAACGGTAGCCCCTATGTTAACCTATGAGATAGGCCTTGCAACAGTGAACACTGAATTTAGCAGTATTTTACTATTAGGACATGTAAAACCCATCAGTACATGTGCCACCTTTAAGATACACTGCACCCTGCCCCTGGGGCTACCTAGGGCCTACCTCAGGGGTGCCTTCCATTTATAAAAAGGTAAAGTTTATGGAATTGCCAAGTCAGATTGGCAGTGCAAGACTGCACACACAGACACTGCTGTGGCAGGTCTGAGCCATGTTTACTGGACTGCTAATGTGGGTGGCACGAACAGTGCTGCAGGCCCACTAGTAGCATTTGATTTACAGGCCCAGGGCACTTCTAGTGCACCTTACTAGGGACCTACTAGTAAATAATATTTGCTAATCATGGATAAACAAACCAATGAACAATGCAATTTAGACAGAGAGCATATGTACTTTAGCACTGGTTAGCAGTGGTAAAGTGCCCAGAGTCCTAAAGCTAACATAAACAGGTCAGAAAAGCTAGGAGGAAGGAGGCAAAAGGTTAAGGGATGACCCTGCAAAAAGGGCTGTTTTCAACACTAGGTGCTGGAACTCTTAGAAGAAACCAAGGAAAGTTGCTTCTGAAAGTCTGAAAAGTTGGGATTTAAAAAAGATTTGGAGCTCCAAGACCTCTAGAGCTTTAGTGAGACCTTTTAGCAGAGGTATCCAATTTTACATGGACGTTGCCAGATGCAGGATAAAGGCTTGCCAACTGAAAGAGTTTGAGCTCCAAAAAAGAGACTAAAGGCCATAGGTACAATTTGGTGGACAAAGTACTTCTTTGGAAACATTATGGAGTACCATGTCCACCAAACTCTCAATCTGCCTACCTCATTAAATACATGCGGACCATGAACCTTCTGTCGATAGTGCTCTATTGATAAAAAAACTTCCTCCAACACCTAGACATAGTAGGGGATGTGAGAGGAGTGGCATCACAGTGCCCTTCCAATCTAGGGTGAATGGTGTAATTTCCTTTTTTCTCTCCTTCACTGCCAGGTTTTACAGTAAAAAAAAAAACAATTACCTTTTGTCTCTTTTTTAACTCCTGCTCCTGCTTAACTCCTGCATGGTGACTTCTTTCTAAATAATAAACAAAGTTCAGAGGCTTAGTAAAGAGATGTCAGAAACTTTTGGCAGGCATCACTGTAGGAGGCTGGACTGGCTTGTAGTGAGTACCAAGGGGTACTTACACCTTGCACCAGGCCCAGGTATCCCTTATTAGTACATAGGGTGTCTAGCAGCTTAGGCTGATAGATAATGGTAGATTAGCAGAGCAGCTTAGGCTGAACTAGGAGACGAGTGAAGCTCCTACAGTACCACTAGTGTCATATGCACAATATCATAAGAAAACACAATACACAGATATACTAAAAATAAAGGTACTTTATTTTTATGACAATATGCCAAAGTATCTCAGTGAGTACCCTCAGTATGAGGATAGCAAATATACACAAGATATATGTAGACAATACCAAAAATATGCAGTATAGTATTAGAAAACAGTGCAAACAATGTATAGTTACAATAGGATGCAATGGTGACACATGGGGATAGGGGCAACACAAACCATATACTCCAAAAGTGGAATGCGAACCACGAATGGACCCCAAACCTATGTGACCTTGTAGAGGGTCGCTGGGACTGTAAGAAAACAGTGAGGGTTAGAAAAATAGCCCACCCCAAGACCCTGAAAAGTGAGTGCAAAGTGCACTAAAGTTCCCCAAAGAGCCCAAAGTCGTGATAGGGGAATTCTGCAGGAAAGACCAAAACCAGCAATGCAACAACGATGGATTTCCAGCAAGAACGACAAGGGCTAGAAACTTCCCCTTTGGAGGATGGATGTCCCACGTCGTGAAGAGTTGTGCAGAAGTGTTTTCCAGCGGAAAGACTGCAAACAAGCCTTGCTAGCTGCAAGTTAGGGTTTTTGGGTGCTGCTGTGGCCCAGGAGGGACCAGGATGTTGCCAATTGCGTCAGGGGACAGAGGGGGCACCCAGCAAGAAAAGGAGCCCTCTCAGAAGCAGGCAGCACCCGCAGAAGTGCCAGAACAGGCACTACAAAGTGGAGTGAAATGGTGCTCACCCAAAGTTGCACAAGAGAGTCCCACGCCGCCGAAGGACAACTCAGAAGGTCGTGCAATGCAGGTTAGAGTGCCGTGGACCCAGGCTTGGATGTGCACAAAGGAAATCTTCGTGGAGGGCACAGGAGCCGGAGTAGCTGCAAAACATGCGGTTCCCAGCAATGCAGTCTGGTGTTGGGAGGCAAGGACTTACTTCCACCAAACTTGGACTGAAGAGTCACTGGACTGTGGGAGTCACTTCGACAGAGTTGCTGAGTTCAAGGGACCTCGCTCGTCGTGCTGAGAGGAGAACCAGAGGACCGGTGATGCAGTTCTTTGGTGCCTGCGGTTGCAGGGGGAAGATTCCGTCGACCCACGGGAGATTTCTTCAGAGCTTCTAGTGCAGAGAGGCGGCAGACTACCCCCACAGCATGCACCACCAGGAAAACAGTCGAGAAGGCGGCTGCATCAGCGTTACAGTGTTGCAGTAGTCGTCGTTGCTACTTTGTTGCAGTTTTGCAGGCTTCCAGCGCGGTCAGCAGTCGATTCCTTGGCAGAAGGTGAAGAGAGAGATGCAGAGGAACTCTGATGTGCTCTTGCATTCGTTATCTAAGAAAATCCCCAAAGCAGAGACCCTAAATAGCCAGAAAAGAGGGTTAGTCTACTTAGGAGAGAAGATAGGCTAGCAACACCTGAAGGAGCCTATCAGAAGGAGTCTCTGACATCACCTGCTGGCCCTGGCCACTCAGAGCAGTCCAGTGTGCCAGCAGCACCTCTGTTTCCAAGATGGCAGAGGTCTGGAGCACACTGGAGGAGCTCTGGGCACCTCCCAGGGGAGGTGCAGGTCAGGGGAGTGGTCACTCCCCTTTCCTTTGTCCAGTTTTGCGCCAGAGCAGGGCTGAGGGGTCCCTGAACCGGTGTAGACTGGCTTATGCAGAAATGGGCACCATCTGTGCCCATGAAAGCATTTCCAGAGGCTGGGGGAGGCTACTCCTCCCCTGCCTTAAAACCTTATTCCAAAGGGAGAGGGTGTAAAACCCTCTCTCTGAGGAAGTCCTTTGTTCTGCCTTCCTGGGCCAAGCCTGGCTGGACCCCAGGAGGGCAGAAACCTGTCTGAGGGGTTGGCAGCAGCAGCAGCTGCAGTGAAACCCCTGAAAAGGCTGTTTGGCAGTACCCGGGTCTGTGCTAGAGACCCGTGGGATCATGGGATTGTGCCAACAATGCCAGGATGTCATAGAGGGGGTAATTCCATGATTATAGACATGGTACATGGCCATATTCGGAGTTACCATTGTGAAGCTACACATAGGTAGTGACCTATATGTAGTGCACGCGTGTAATGGTGTCCCCGCACTCACAAAGTCCGGGGAATTGTCCCTGAACAATGTGGGGGCACCTTGGCTAGTGCCAGGGTGCCCACACACTAAGTAACTTAGCACCCAACCTTTACCAGGTAAAGTTAGACATATAGGTGACTTATAAGTTACTTAAGTGCAGTGTAAAATGGCTGTGAAATAACATGGACGTTATTTCACTCAGGCTGCAGTGGCAGGCCTGTGAAAGAATTGTCAGAGCTCCCTATGGGTGGCAAAAGAAATGCTGCAGCCCATAGGGATCTCCTGGAACCCCAATACCCTGGGTACCTCAGTACCATATACTAGGGAATTATAAGGGTGTTCCAGTATGCCAATGTGAATTGGTAAAATTGGTCACTAGCCTGTTAGTGACAATTTGAAAGAAATGAGAGAGCATAACCACTGAGGTTCTGATTAGCAGAGCCTCAGTGAGACAGTTAGTCATAACACAGGTAACACATACAGGGCACACTTATGAGCACTGGGGCCCTGGCTGGCAGGGTCCCAGTGACACATACAACTAAAACAACATATATACAGTGAAATATGGGGGTAACATGCCAGGCAAGATGGTACTTTCCTACACAACCCCCCCCCCCAAACGAAGGACAATAAGACTAGCCATGACCTGATGAGTCTTCATTGTCTAAGTGGAAATATCTGGAGAGTCCATCTGCATTGGAGTGGGTACTCCCAGGTCTATGTTCCATTGTATAGTCCATTCCCTGTAGGGATATGGACCACCTCAACAATTTAGGATTTTCACCTTTCATTTGTTTTAGCCAAAGTAGAGGCTTGTGGTCTGTCTGAACAATGAAGTGAGTGCCAAACAGGTATGGCCTCAACTTCTTCAGTGCCCAGGCCACAGCAAAGGCCTCCCTCTCTATGGCAGACCAGCGCTTTTCTCTAGGGCTCAACCTCCTGCTGATAAAAGCAACAGGTTGATCCTGGCCCTCAGAATTAAGTTGTGAAAGGACTGCCCCTACCCCTAATTCAGATGCATCAGTTTGGGCAATTAATTTTTGGGAGAAACAGGGGCTTTTCAGGACAGGTGCAGAGCATATGGCCTGCTTCAGCTCCTCAAAAGCTTTCTGACAGCTAGCTGTCCACAAAAACTTTTTAGGCATTTTCTTGGAGGTGAGGTCATTAAGAGGGGCTGCAATGGAGCCATAGTTCTTTATGAACCTCCTGTAATACCCAGTGAGGCCTAAGAAGGCTCTCACCTGGGTCTGAGTTGTAGGGGGAACCCAATCTATAATAGTTTGGATTTTCCCCTGAAGTGGTGCAATCTGTTCTCCACCTACCAGGTGTCCCAGATAAACCACCTTCCCCTGCCCTATCTGGCACTTTGAAGCCTTGATAGTGAGGCCTGCCTTTTGCAGGGCCTCCAAAACTTTCCATAGGTGGACCAGGTGATCATCCCAGCTGGAGCTAAAGACAGCTATATCATCTAGATATGCTGCACTAAAAGCTTCCAGCCCTTGCAGGACTGTATTCACCAACCTCTGAAAAGTGGCAGGTGCATTTTTCAATCTAAAAGGCATTACTGTGAATTGGTAATGGCCTCCAATGGTTGAAAATGCAGTTTTTGCTTTTGCATCTTCTGATAACTTGATCTGCCAATACCCTGCAGTCAAATCAAAAGTGCTTAGATACTTGGCAGATGCCAGTGTATCTATTAGCTCATCTGCCCTGGGTATACGGTGAGCATCAGTTTTGGTTACTTGGTTGAGACCTCTATAGTCTACACAAAACCGCATTTCCTTCTTTCCATCCTTGGAATGAGGTTTAGGTACAAGTACCACAGGAGAGGCCCATGGACTTTCAGAGTGCTCAAACACTCCTAGTTCAAGCATTTTCTGCACTTCTTGTTTTATGCAGTCTCTGACATGGTCAGGCTGCCTATAGATCTTACTTTTGACAGGCAAGCTGTCTCCAGTATCTATAGTGTGCTCACACCAAGAAGTGGTGCCTGGCACAGTAGAGAAGAGTTCAGAAAACTGACCTAGGAGATTTATGCAGTGGTCTTTCTGCTCAGCAGTAAGACAATCTGCCAGTACTACACCTTCCACCAGAGCATCTTGTTCTGTGGAAGAGAAGAGATCAGGGAGAGGGTCACTCTCTTCTTCCTGTCCCTCATCTGTTGCCATGAGCAGGGTGAGATCAGCCCTGTCATAGTAGGGTTTCAGGCGATTGACATGAAGCCCCCTAAGGGGACTCCTGGCAGTGCCTAAGTCAACTAAGTAGGTGACTTCACCCTTCTTCTCAACAATTGTGTGGGGTCCACTCCATTTATCTTGGAGTGCTCTTGGGGCCACAGGCTCCAAGACCCACACTTTCTGCCCTGGTTGGTACTGAACCAAAACAGCCTTCTGGTCATGCTATTGCTTTTGGAGCTCTTGGCCGACCAGAAGGTTTTTACTGTCCTTTTTCATGTACTCAGCCATCCTAGATCTGAGGCCAAGTACATAGTCCACTATGTCTTGCTTTGGAGCTTTTAAAGGTTGTTCTCAACCCTCCTTAACAAGTTTTAGAGGACCTCTCACAGGGTGTCCAAATAGGAGTTCAAAGGGGCTGAAGCCCACTCCTTTTTGGGGTACCTCCCTGTAAGCAAAAAGGAGGCAAGGTAACAGGATATCCCATCTCCTGCGGAGTTTTTCAGGGAGTCCCATAATCATGCCTTTGAGAGTTTTGTTAAATCTCTCCACCAGTCCATTTGTTTGTGGATGATAGGGTGTGGTGAATTTGTATGTAACACCACACTCCTTCCACATGGCCTTTAAGTAAGCAGACATGAAATTGCTTCCCCTGTCTGATACCACCTCATTTGGGAAGCCCACCCTGGAAAAGATTCCCAGGAGGGCCTTTGCCACTGCAGGAGCTGTAGTGGTCCTTAGAGGAATTGCTTCGGGATATCTGGTGGCATGGTCCACTACCACCAAGATAAACCTATTGCCTGAAGCAGTAGGAGGGTCAAGGGGGCCAACTATGTCAACCCCTACCCTTTCAAAGGGAACCCCAACCACAGGCAGGGGAATAAGGGGTGCCTTTGGAGTGCCACCTGTTTTGCCACTGGCTTGACAGGTTTCACAGGACTTACAAAATTCCTTTGTGTCCTCTGACATTCTAGGCCAATGAAACAAGGGGACAAGCCTGTCCCAAGTTTTCATTTGTACTAAATGTCCAGCTAAGGGAATGTCGTGGGCTAGAGTTAGGAGGAACTTTCTGTACTCCTGAGGAATCACCAATCTCCTGGCAGCTCCAGGTTTTGGATCCCTTGCTTCAGTGTACAAGAGGTTGTCCTCCCAGTAAACTCTGTGAGAGTCACTGACATCCCCATTTGCTTGTTTGACAGCTTGCTGCCTTAGACCCTCTTGTGTGGGACAGGTCTGCTGTGCCACACTTACCTCCTCCCTGGCAGGCCCCCTTCACCCAAAAGCTCAGCAGTGTCTGCTTCCAGCTCCTCTGGTGTAGGTTCTGCACAGGGTGGAAATTCTTCTTCCTCAGAAGAAGAATCCACTGTAGAGGGAGGGATAGTAGGTAGTGCTTTACTTCTACTAGCCCTAGCTTTAGGGAGCACTTGGTCCATTCTTCCAGGATCCAAGTCACCCTGTCTTTTTTGCTTTTTGGCCTGAGCCCTGGTTAAAGCAAAAATATGCCCTGGAATGCCCAGCATTGCTGCATGGGCCTCCAACTCCACATCTGACCAAGCTGATGTCTCTAAATCATTTCCAAGTAGACAGTCTACAGGTAAATCTGAGGCAACCACAACTTTCTTTGGACCAGTAACCCCCCCCCCCCAGTTGAGATTTACAACAGCCATGGGGTGGCTAAGTGTGTTGTTGTGAGCATCGGTTACTTGGTACTGGTGACCAAGTAGGTGTTGTTCAGGGTGGACCAGTTTCTCTATCACCATTGTAACACTGGCACCCGTGTCCCTGTAGGCCTGAACCTCAACACCATTTATTAGGGGTAGTTGCTTGTACTTATCCATGTTAAGGGGACAAGCAACTAAGGTGGCTAAATCAATAGCCCCCTCAGAGACTAACACAGCCTCTGTGGTCTCCCTAACAAGACCAACCCCAACTAAGTTACCAAAAGTGAGCCCAGCTACTCCCTTGGATTGGCCATTAGTAGGTTTGCTCCCACCACCACTGCTATTACTAGGGGCAGTAGGTGTAGCAGCAGGGGTTGTAGTGGTAGGAGGCTTGGTGCTTTTCTTTGGACAACTGGGATCTGTTGTCCAATGGCCTTTTATTTTACATAAATAGCACCATGGTTTCTTTTCTTTGTTTTGATATGAAGAGGATTTGGACCCACCACCCCCACCAGAGTGTTTTTGTGGGCCTGATGAAGACTCAGTTTTAGATTTGTCCCCACCCTTGTCAGAAGACTTACCATCCTTCTTCTTGCCATCTTTGTCACCCCCTGTATGAACTTTTCTGTTCACCCTTGTTCTGACCCATTTGTCTGCCTTCTTTCCCAATTCTTGGGGAGAGGTCAGATCAGAGTCCACCAGGTACTGGTGCAACAAATCAGACACACAATTATTAAGAATATGCTCTCTCAGGATTAAGTTATACAGGCTTTAATAATCAGTAACTTTACTGCCATTTAACCACCCCTCCAAGACCTTCACTGAATGGTCAACAAAGTCTACCCAGTCTTGTGAAGACTCCTTTTTGGTTTCTCTGAACTTCATCCTGTACTGTTCAGTGGTTAAGCCATAACCTTCTAGGAGTACATTCTTAAGAACTTTGAAATCATTGGCTTCACTTTCTTTCACAGTAAGGAGCCTATCCCTACCATTTCCACTAAATGATAGCCATAGGATAGCAGCCCACTGCCTTTGAGGGACATCCTGTACAACACAGGCCCTCTCAAGTGCAGCAAACCACTTGTTAATGTCATCCCCCTCCTTATAAGGGGGAACTATCTTGTGCAGATTCCTAGAATCATGCTCTTTTGCAGGATGACTATTGGGAATACTGCTGCTGCCACCATGGGTTTCTAAACCCAATTTCTGTCTTTCTCTTTCTATCTCTAAGGACTGCCTATCTAAATCCAGCTGTTGCTTCTTGAGCTTCAGCCTGGATTGTTCCACTCTCAATCTATTGAGCTCCCTTTCTAACACTCTGTCATCAGGGTGGGTGGGTGGGACATGCCTTGAAACAGAAGAATGGTGAGAATGAACAGAAGGAGACATGTCCCTAACAGATGGCACTCTAACAGCCTTGCTAACAGAAACAGCACTTCTACTATGATGAGAAGGAATACTCTTACTGTGATGTGAGACAACACTATTACTGTGATGTGACTCTACATCAGTGCCAGCTATGCTAGGTGGTCTGCTAATGGGCAGGCTAGGAAGTTTCCCTTCTAACTCTTTTGCTAGGGGTGCCCCAGGGTCAGATTGTGAACCATCAGCTAATTTCTCACCAGAAGTGCCACCTCTGGCTTTATCTTGTTCAACAAGCATATTAACCAACAGTTCTCTAGAGGGATTCTTCCTTACACTTAAACCTCTTTCTATGCAGAGACTCCTTGCTCCTTTCCAGCTAAGGTGATCATAAGCAAGTATGGACAGATCAACGGTTTGGCCTGTGCCAGACATTTTAGAAAGTGTTTAAGGGATAGAAAAAGTGAGAAAAAAGTTTTTAGAACTTTTGGAAAGACATAAAAAAAACTTTGTAAACTTTTTAAGAACTTTTTAGAAAGTTTTAGAGGTACTTTTCAGCACTTAGAAAAGAAGTGAGAAAAGAAAAGCAAAAATGTTGGTTAGGTGTACATACACTGAACTTGTTTTGTATATTTTTCTCTTATGAAAAGTACAATGACAAAAGTGGTAAGTAGTTGCAAAGTACTTATCCCACCGCTGCACAACCAATGTAGGAGGCTGGGCTGGCTTGTAGTGAGTACCAAGGGGTACTTACACCTTGCACCAGGCCCAGGTATTCCTTATTAGTGTATAGGGTGTCTAGCAGCTTAGGCTGATAGATAATGGTAGCTTAGCAGAGCAGCTTAGGCTGAACTAGGAGACGAGTGAAGCTCCTACAGTACCACTAGTGTCGTATGCACAATATCATAAGAAAACACAATACACAGATATACTAAAAATAAAGGTACTTTATTTTTATGACAATATGCCAAAGTATCTCAGTGAGTACCCTCAGTATGAGGATAGCAAATATACACAAGATATATGTACACAATACCAAAAATATGCAGTATAGTATTAGAAAACAGTGCAAACAATGTATAGTTACAATAGGATGCAATGGGGACACATGGGGATAGGGGCAACACAAACCATATACTCCAAAAGTGGAATGCGAACCACGAATGGACCCCAAACCTATGTGACCTTGTAGAGGGTCGCTGGGACTGTAAGAAAACAGTGAGGGTTAGAAAAATAGCCCACCCCAAAACCCTGAAAAGTGAGTGTAAAGTGCACTAAAGTTCCCCAAAGAGCACAGAAGTCGTGATAGGGGAATTTTGCAGGAAAGACCAAAACCAGCAATGCAACAACGATGGATTTCCAGATGAGGGTACCTGTGGAACAAGGGGACCAAGTCCAAAAGTCACGATCAAGTCGAGAGTGGGCAGATGCCCAGGAAATGCCAGCTGTGGGTGCAAAGAAGCTGCTACTGGACAGTAGAAGCTGAGGATTCTGCAAGAACCACAAGGGCTAGAAACTTCCCCTTTGGAGGATGGATGTCCCACATCATGAAGAGTCGTGCAGAAGTGTTTTCCCACAGAAAGACTGCAAACAAGCCTTGCTAGCTGCAAAGCTTGCTGTTAGGGTTTTTGGGTGCTGCTGTGGCCCAGGAGGGACCAGGATATCGCCAATTGCGTCAGGGGACAGGGGGGATACCCAGCAAGACAAGGAGCCCTCTCAAAAGCAGGCAGCACCCACAGAAGTGCTGGAACAGGCACTACAAAGTGGAGTGAAATGGTGCTCACCCGAAGTTGCACAAGAGAGTCCCACGCTGCCGGAGGACAACTCAGAAGGTCGTGCAATGCAGGTTAGAGTGCTGTGGACCCAGGATTGGCTGTGCACAAAGGAAATCTTTGTGGAGGGCACAAGAGCCGGAGTAGCTGCAAAACACGCGGTTCCCAGCAATGCAGTTTGGCGTGGGGAGGCAAGGACTTACCTCCACCAAACTTGGACTGAAGAGTCACTGGACTGTGGGAGTCACTTCGACAGAGTTGCTGAGTTCAAGGGACCTCGCTCGTCGTGCTGAGAGGAGACCCAGAGGACCGGTGATACTGTTCTTTGGTGCCTGCGGTTGCAGGGTGAAGATTCCGTCGACCCACGGGAGATTTCTTCGGAGCTTCTAGTGCAGAGAGGAGGCAGACTACCCCCACAGCATGCACCACCGGGAAAACAGTCGAGAAGGCGGCTGGATCAGAGTTACAGTGTCGCAGTAGTCGTCGTTGCTACTTTGTTGCAGTTTTGCAGGCTTCCAGCGCGGTCAGCAGTCGATTCCTTGGCAGAAGGTGAAGAGAGAGATGCAGAGGAACTCTGATGAGCTCTTGCATTTGTTATCTAAGGAAATCCCCAAAGCAGAGACCCTAAATAGCCAGAAAAGAGGGTTTGGCTACTTAGGAGAGAAGATAGGCTAGCAACACCTGAAGGAGCCTATCAGAAGGAGTCTCTGACGTCACCTGCTGGCCCTGGCCACTCAGAGCAGTCCAGTGTGCCAGCAGCCCCTCTGTTTCCAAGATGGCAGAGGTCTGGAGCACACTGGAGGAGCTCTGGGCACCTCCCAGGGGAGGTGCAGGTCAGGGGAGTGGTCACTCCCCTTTCCTTTGTCCAGTTTCGCGCCAGAGCAGGGCTGAGGGGTCCCTGAACCGGTGTAGACTGGCTTATGCAGAAATGGGCACCATCTGTGCCCATGAAAGCATTTCCAGAGGCTGGGGGAGGCTACTCCTCCCCTGCCTTAACACCTTATTCCAAAGGGAGAGGGTGTAACACCCTCTCTCTGAGGAAGTCCTTTGTTCTGCCTTCCTGGGCCAAGCCTGGCTGGACCCCAGGAGAGCAGAAACCTGTCTGAGGGGTTGGCAGCAGCAGCAGCTGCAGTGAAACCCCTGAAAAGGCAGTTTGGCAGTACCCGGGTCTGTGCTAGAGACCCGTGGGATCATGGGATTGTGCCAACAATGCCAGGATGGCATAGAGGGGGCAATTCCATGATCATAGACATGGTACATGGCCATATTCGGAGTTACCATTGTGAAGCTACACATAGGTAGTGACCTATATGTAGTGCACGCGTGTAATGGTGTCCCCGCACTCACAAAGTCCGGGGAATTGTCCCTGAACAATGTGGGGGCACCTTGGCTAGTGCCAGGGTGCCCACACACTAAGTAACTTAGCACCCAACCTTTACCAGGTAAAGGTTAGACATATAGGTGACTTATAAGTTACTTAAGTGCAGTGTAAAATGGCTATGAAATAACGTGGACGTTATTTCACTCAGGCTGCAGTGGCAGGCCTGTGTAAGAATTGTCAGAGCTCCCTATGGGTGGCAAAAGAAATGCTGCAGCCCATAGGGATCTCCTGGAACCCCAATACCCTGGGTACCTCAGTACCATATACTAGGGAATTATAAGGGTGTTCCAGTATGCCAATGTAAATTGGTCAAATTGGTCACTAGTCTGTTAGTGACAATTTGAAAGAAATGAGAGAGCATAACCACTGAGGTTCTGATTAGCAGAGCCTCAGTGAGACAGTTAGTCATAACACAGGTAACACATACAGAGCACACTTATGAGCACTGGGGCCCTGGCTGGCAGGGTCCCAGTGACACATACAACTAAAACAAAATATATACAGTGAAATATGGGGGTAACATGCCAGGCAAGATGGTACTTTCCTACAATCACCAAACATTTTGTACTTTGAAGGGTACTGCTTTGACAGCAGTTCCTTTCAGTGTGCAAAGATGACAGCTGGGATGGTGGTCATCCCCATATTTGAGGTGGAGTACCATTCTCCTCCATCCTGAAAGACACTATTCTGTCCATCAAAGTCTAAATCAGACCCTCAATCCAAAGCCAAAGGTAGAAATCTTAACAGGGCAAAGGCATGGAAGATATCTGACCTATAACAGGCTTCTACTGGCATCACATTTGAATTTTCCTTCTTCCATCTTTTCTTGCCAGTGGAATCTCATCCAATGGCTGTCCGACTTGGAGTAGACTTCATCTGATAAAGCCTTCAATCTTTTCCCACTGGAGAATATCACTTTCCATAAAACAAAACTCAGAAGGTAAACATTTTGACCAGGACAACCCACATGATGTGTCCAATTTATGCTCCATCATATTTGGCCTGAAATTGGGCATATATCCCAGTTAGCTGTGAATATTGACTGATGGGTTCTGTCCCTCTAAACCTTTATATCACCTGTTTTTCTTTACTTATTCACTGTAGATGAGCCTCAGAACTGGAGTCCCACCCATGGTAAACACACAGCAAATAAACTACATTTGTTTACCATCAGTGTCTGCCTTTTAAGATAAGGCCAATGCAATGCAACAAGGGAAAGAGACAGTTGGCTGGATAGATATGAACACATGTGCACACATGCACACACACGTGTAAGGGCTATGTGTGTGAGACTACTGATGTACACAGCCTAGGAAATGTGCATAGGTAGCTTGGCGCAGAGAGGACTTTGGAGGATTGTATATGGACCTGGGGCAGGCCTCATAATTTAATTGTACACTCTTAGGGAGGGTCAGTGTGGTTTACTCTCTTGTTTGCAGTGGTACACCATTATACGCATAGGTGGAAGACTACCTTAGAGTGCAGTTTCACTTCCCTTTGGCCTACAGTAGTACTTTACTCAGCTCCTGAGGAGGAAAGGAGTGACGGTTAAGGATCTGCATTCATCAATTAGCTATCACCCTCTACCAGGAATGGGCCAGCCCAAGGCTTTTCAAAAAAGGAGGTAGCCCAGACCTCTGCAGCCAACACAAGAGGGGGCACCACTTTGATTTTTGTTGGGAATGGCCCTGGCAGTGATATCAGCATGGGCATTTAGAATTGTCCCAGCAAGTTGTGCAGGAGGGTTGGACAGGGGCATAGATGTGATGTGGTACCCCAAGATAGGCCAGAGGTGCCTGGCTTCTAGATCCTTCTGTCCTCAGTTAAAAGGTCTTGCCCAAGGGGAGAGCGCTCTCTTGGTTTTGCTTACTGGACAACTGGAAGGAGGTACTCCATAATACCTATCTTAACTAATGGATCTGGCTATAATTGACCTCAAGACCAGTGGTGTTCTCTCCATAACAGGGAAGATGGTCCCTTTTGACCCCCTAAATACTAGTTAGGAGAAGAACTTAACTTCTACACCAAGGAGGAGAGAAATACCCAAGGAGGAAAAGCAGAAAGGCTGGCATAAGGATCCAGAAGAACCAACTCTGCCAAGTTTAGCATCTTAGAGCCCAGGAGAGGACAGGAGGCCCAGAGAAAGTGATCCAGCCTTGCCACCAGATTCAAAATGAGCCTGAAGTGCACAGAACAGCCTAACAAGGCCTGGGATATAGAAGGAAAAATAATTTGACATTTGATCCCCCAAGTGCGATCATGGAGCTCAAGTAGCACTTTTAATTTTTACTCCCTGGGAGGAGGCATGTGTGGGGTCCCTCCCCAGAGCAAACAGGGCCCAGGGATCTCAACCCCTGGGACAGATTTCATTTATGGGGCCCGGGACTATCAACTCCGAGCCTCCAAAAACCAGAATCTGGGGAGTGCTGTCCCACCCCAAGAAGGCCAGACAGGGACCTGGGATCTGACTCTAAGCCTCTGACATCAGCCAGAGCAGGAGAGCACTGATGCGCTCCATAGACAAGAAAAGGGGCCTGGGATCCCAAACTCCAGGATCCAACAAGGTGATAAAAACAGGGGAGTGCTACTGCATTCTCTACATTAGTGGTGGGCCTGTCCCACTTCATGTGTCTAGGGGGACACTACTAGCTATCATGAGCATCGTGCCCACAGGAGCAGGCAGGGGGAGGGAGGTTGGGTAAGCTGGTGTGGCAGATAGGTGCAAGCTCCCTGGGTTGCACCTTGTGTTGAAAGCACACAGGATGCCTGGCACCCAAGACAAATAGAGAAAGTAAACATAGAGATGCTGCATGGGGTGAGGCTGTGAAGCACAACAAAACAAGAAGCTGGAGATGCTTCTTACTAGCCATGCTTCCCGGCTACGGAGCACCCCATAATATCAGGTGGGGTTTTTGCTCTGTCTGACATTCTGGACCTGCAGTGTCCAACAGATGACAAAGGCACTACCAACAAGGGACAGATATTGTAGGGGAGCTGCAGACATGTTGCAGTTCCCCCCAGCAAGCCCCCAAGAGATTACTCTTAAAATGTGACTGTAGGTTAAGAGGGTTAAGGCAAGTGATCTGCCTAACATTTTAAAGCACTCCCAAGGCTGGAGCTTCAGCTCTACAGCTGGGAATGCAGTTCCACACTCTTGAGATTATGTCGTCAAGCTCTGTGGCCCAAAGGTTGTTAAAGAAAACATAGGCATGAAGGATGTGAGAATTTTTTGTTAAATGGTTGGCATAAGGGTTTGAACAATGCTTTATTGAAAAATATTCTTCATAATTGAATGGGTATGTTTCCTTTAAAAGTATTATTCACCATGAGTTAAGCAGTATTTTAATCAAAGATGCCAATGGCCATGCTTTATTTAAAGGGTTGATATTGCTGACATTAATTCATATTCCTGAAAGGCTGCAATGTTTTATTAGTGATGCTGTGAACACCTTATTGCAATGACTGACTACTCCTGATAAGTGCAGTAGAGGATGTCATTTATTTTTTCTGATAATGTGGGATGTCAACTTGTATTGCTGATAATGTGGGTACATGATTGCATTGCTTGACTATTCCTAATAGGTGCAGAGGGGTTATGGTTACTAAAATCAGTGATGGAATGAAGTATTACCATGAGAAGTGATTCTAGTCTTGAAATGTAACAAAATTGAATTTTGGGATCATGACTCTTTAGCGGTCAAAAGGCATTGCCACCAGCTTTATGTATGATTGCAAATTACTGTAGTACTGAGTAGTGTGGGTGTATTAAATGTACTTTTATATTTTTAAAGAAAACACACAGACTGGACAATTATTTATTGAGCGGTATCATAGCTTGCCAGCGAATGGTGATTACTAGTCCACACCTCCTCCCTTGAGTATATTTGGACTGCTCTGCTTTGCTACTCTGCAAGAGTCAAGCAATACAATGAAGTGTTTAGTTTCTAGTGGAATGTGCATGGAAATCAATTACGTGTGCAGGCCACACAACTGAGAGTAATTTCCTCACATTTGTAATTGGCATTTACTTTTTCTTGGTGCTTTTGGCCCTAAAACCTTAAAATGCATATCTCTGGGCAAATTTTTTAAATCACAAATGTTCTATTATGTTTAGGTTGTGCTATTTTCATTGAATACTTTTTGTGGTTTTCAAAGATGTTTTCTCAGTGTTTTTCAAACCTTTTCAAATCACTGCTTATCAGTGTTTATCAGTTGCCTAACACCCAAAACTGTCAAAAAAACATATTTTTCTAGTGTTTACAAAATCACGTTGTGTTTTGCAGTGCTTGTTATAAGGCACATATTTATTTTAAATGAGAAGTAATATAGTACATGTAGTATCTTTTCATTGGCTGTGTGTCTAATGGACTTATGTCGACTTTTTTAAACATAAAAAATGTGTGTAGTACACTCTCACTCACACTCACCTCTAATTACCCTACTTCATATACCATTATTTCTCACACTCACTTTGTCAGGACTCAGTCTTTTTTACAGGATGCTTAATTGATTTAAGAGTGGTACATTTGAATGTTTTAATAAACAAATTCCTGGACTCTGATAGGGATAATTCTTCTACTTCATACTAAATATTATAACATTATAAAATTAGGAGTCAACAGCACAGTACTGTGAGACCTTTACAATTTTTAACTAGACCACAATAGTCTGAAACCCTAAATTCAAGGCACCTAAAACGTGATGCTTTAAGCATGTTTGCCACTGCTTTTATGCATGCTTTGCTTAAGTACTTTAAGGTAGTGCTGCTGTGGTGTGGACATTCATATCTGCCAAGGGTCCCCCTGGAAAATCTCTTACTTTAAGTCAGTTCTGCCCTGTTAACAAACACCACATTCTATTATGGCACTTGTCATGTTGCTGTTAATATTGTAATAATGTGCTCAAAACCCTCGGCAATAAAGTGTAGTTGTGCAAATAGCCAGGGTTAGCTTATAGTATCACACATAACAATGGGACATCTTGCAGCTAAACATTTTGTTGGCATGTAGAAACTCTTATGTTATGTTTTCACCACTATTTGGCGTGTATGGTGACATCACTCTTTTCACAGGCACCAGTCACTACAACTAGCATTGACTGTTTAAACCCTGGAATCTTTGGAAATTGAACTGCTATCAATACTAACCTGTTAGAAAAGGTGGCTGATGTATTAAAGGGGTTGACCCACTTTGTGGGTAAATGTGAAATTGGCCAAGATTTGTATGACCCTTCCATTTCACTAGTCAGTGGAAGATGTAAACACTGCCAAAAGATCAAATATGCTTTTCACATTCTTCTATAATGTATACAACAATTATATGTTCCCTAAAACATGATTCTAAACCCTGCACCTTTAATTTAAGTACACAAATTGGAGGAAACAAAAGGAAGAAGAAATATTATTTTAGCAGCATTCCTTAACCCCTTTAACACTACCTCCCTGGTGCGGGTCATGACCAGTGGCCGACACCAAGGAGGGATTTTTTTTTTTTTAATACCCGGGAGACACAGAAGCTTTTCTGTCTCTCCCCCTGACCCCCACCCATCCCTTTGTGACGTCAGCGTGCCGCGAGGCACGCTGACGTCACGTTGTTGATTTCCCTATAGGAGCAGGAAGCGGGCAGAAAGCCGCTTCCTGCTCCGATGGGGAAAACGGCCCCAAATGGCCTTCCTCACGTTCGGGAAGGCCTCGTGAGAAAAGGGAGACTCTCCCCTTTCGTACGAGGCCTTCCTGAAAGTGTTTCACAGCTGCGATCGGGGGCCAGGAAACACCACTAGACACCATGGATTTCACATGAGGGGGGGGGCGGCCCCGCTGAAAACGGGCCGCCCCCCCGGGGGCATATTTTAAAAAAAAAAAGGTAGGTGTCCCCTGGGGGGGGGCGCGATCGCTCTCGATCGCGCCGCCCCCCCCCCCCCGGGACTAATGTAAAAAAAAAAAAAGAAATGGACAGGGGCTCGCCCATGGGCAGGGCGACCCACTGTGGGGGCACTATTTTTTTTTAGTTGTTGTAGGGTTTCCCTGGGGGCCATTTTGGCCCCCAAGGAAACCATACAACTACTAAAAAAAAATAGATCTCTAGATATATATATAGATCTATATATATAAATATATCTATGTAGATATATCTATCTACATGGATATATCTATTGATAGATCTATATATATATATATATATATATATATATATATGTATATATATATATATATATATATATATACATAGATCACTTTTGTCAATACATGTGTGGTTTCCCTGGGGGCTGCGATCGGCCCCCAGGAAAACCAGACCCACATATAAAAGTGATCTCTCTCTCTCTATATATATATATATATATATATATATATATATATATATATATATTTGCCACCAGTTGTCTTGCAGTTGCAGCTTGCGTCTTCAAAGCAATGCACATACTTCAACTGACGCATTTCAACTGTAGCTTTTAGGCAGCAATAAAAAAAGTCAAGTAAGTATTGTGATTATGTTTCTGCTACAAAAGGATCAGACTTTTGTCTAGTGGCAGTTTTAGTGCCATAAAGAAGCGCAGAAGGTTTATATGCCTACTGCAAAGAGCAAATCTGTATTTTATGTAAATAGCTGAGTACATTAGTAAAGTCAGTACCTGCACTATAATACAAATGAAATGTATGTGCGGGTGGGGGGCAGCTATGGAGAGATGAAGGGCACTTTTGCTAGGTGGTAATGAGGGAATCCGAGGAGGAAGGAGTGGGAGCACCAATAATGATTGTTGGACTGGGCGCAGGAGGTGCCAAAGGCTGTGACGAATGGTGACAAGGTGTTTTGTGAGTGTCTTGAAAGAGCGTGCTGAATGAGGGAAGAAGCGCAGGTAAGGTGGCCTCTACTGTTGCACGTATCTCACACACACCATCGATTTTGTGCCAATAGCAGAGATGGCATCTTGATGGATGACTGCTGCCGTCACTCGGGTAATAGAGGACAGCTCTGACATAGGATCAGAGACTGAGACAGCATCTGAGGGATGGGACAATGGCGCAGACTCTGGGAGTGATTTTTCAGTCGGAGGAGTCCCATTCGATAACTCCTCTTCCAGTAAATTATGAGGGAGGTCATGAGGACAGTCCTGCTGTCCTTTCGCAAGCACAGTCTGTGCAACGGGGTAATAGTGGGTTAGCCCAACCCGGAGAGCAGGTGAATGCGGCGGCAAGCTGAGAGAGAGAGTGCTCTCTTGGGAATTCACCAATTTAGTTCAGCCCCAAATTCCACCACCCAAATCGTATTGCAGAGACATCAAAATTTTCTATCACAAAACAAACTGGTTTTGTAAGGGAGGCACCTGTGTTTTTGGTCCTGGGTTCGGCGTCCATATAGAGAAACATACTAAACCTAAACATTTCTGGAAACTAGACATCTGGGGGAGTCCACAGAGGTGTGACTTGTGTGGATTCCCCAAAGTTTTCTTACCCAGAATACCCTGCAAAGCTGAAATGTTGAATAAAAACTCTATTTTTCTCGCATTTCTGTCACACAAACTACAGGAATATGCTGGGATCCACAAAATTCCTACCACCCAGTGATTCCTCACCTGTCCTGATAAAAACACTACCCCACTTGAGTGCCTATACCTAGTGCCTGCGTCAGGAATGGATCACCCCAGGGTCAACAGCTGCCTCATGTAAGGACCAACATTGACCGTTGTGTGATCTATTCCTGTCGCGGGCACCAGGCCTAACCACACAAGTGAGGTAACATTTTTATCGGGAGACTTGGGGGAACGCTGGGTGGAAGGAAATTTGTGGCTCCTCTCAGATTCCAGAACTTTCTGTCACCGAAATGTGAGGAAAAAGTGTTTTTTTTAGCCACATTTTGAGGTTTGCAAAGGATTCTGGGTAACAGAACCTGGTCAGAGCCCCACAAGTCACCCCATCTTGGATTCCCCTAGGTGTCTAGTTTTAAAAAATGCCAAGGTTTGCTAGGTTTCCCTAGGTGCCGGCTGAGCTAGAGGCCAAAATCCACAGCTAGGCTCTTTGCAAAAAACAGGGATGTTTTCTTTGGGAAAATGTGATGTGTCCACGTTGTGTTTTGGGGCATAACCTGTCGCGAGCCTTAGGCCTACCCACGCAAGTAAGGTACCATTTTTATCAGGAGACTTGGGGGAACACAGAATAGCAAAATAAGTGTTATTGCCCCTTGTCTTTCTCTACATTTTTTCCTTCCAAATGTAAGAGAGTGTGTAAAAAAGACGTCTATTTGAGAAATGGCCTGTAATTGACATGCTAATATGGGCACCCCGGAATTCAGAGATGTGCAAATAACCACTGCTTCTCAACACCTTATCTTATGCCCATTTTGGAAATACAAAGGTTTTCTTGATACCTATTTCTCACTCTTTATATTTCAGCAAATGAATTGCTGTATACCCGGTATAGAATGAAAACCCATTGCAAGGTGCACCTCATTTATTGGCTCTGGGTACCTAGGGATCTTGATGAACCTACAAGCCCTATATATCTTCGCAACCAGAAGAGTCCAGCAGATGTAACGGTATATTGCTTTAAAAAATCTGACATTGCAGGAAAAAGTTACAGAGTAAAACGTGGAGAAAAATGGCTGTTTTGTTCAGCTAACTTTCAATATTTTTTTATTTCATCTGTTATTTTCTGTAGGAAAACCTTGTGGGATCTACACAAATGACCCCCTGCTGAATTCAGAATGTTGTCTACTTTTCAGAAATGTTTAGCTTAAAGCACCAAAAATAGTAAAAATGGGGTATGTCCAAGTAAAATGCAAAAATTGTGTTGAAAAATGTGGTTTTCTGATTCAAGTCTGCCCGTTCACCAGAAACCCTTTGTTGATGCCATTTTCAGGGGAAAAAACACAAGCCTTCGTCGGCAGCCCTTTTTTCTGCTTTAAAAAAAGAAAAAAAGAAATTTTCACTGTATTTTGGCTAATTTCTTGGTCTCCTCCAAGGAAAACCACATACTCTGGGTACCATTAGAATCCCTAGGGTGTTGGAAAAAAAGGACGCAAATTTGGCGTGGATAGCTTATGTGGACAAAAAGTTATGAAGGCCTGAGCTCGAACTACCCCAAATAGCCAAAAAAGGGGTCAGCACTGGGGAGGGAGGTGGGGAAGGCCCAGCAGCTAAGAGGTTAATCACAAAACTCAAGAATAATGAACTTTGACTGGTCTATTTTGCTGCTACCTTCATTAACAAAGTTACATTGTGTTGGCACTTTCACAAAAGAAATGAAAATGTATTATTCTCTTTCATATTCTATCTAAGAATTACACTTTTGTTTGTGGTTGTGCATGTGTTTATCAGTGTTAAATGTTTACACTGATGTTTTTCCCTTTCAATTGAGCTTTATTAGTTATTATAAGTTGAAACCTAAAGCAAGGTAGCATCATTGTGTTATTTATATATTCCGGAGCACTCATTGAGAAATGTACTGTAGTTTGAAGTTTTGATATTCTAATGACCATCTGAAGGTGGGTGTTGACCTCTGCTTCCAATAAGTGAATTCTTCTTTCTCACAATTATTGCTTCTGAATGAACATCATTTGAGCTTTTAATTAGTGTTTACCTTCCAAGGTTTATACTTGGCAGCCTCGTATTTCACCATAATTACTAAACTTTAGGCCCTGTCTTCCCAACAGTGATGAAGCAATCTCCCTTATACATGCTCACCCAAACTCCTGCAGGAATGGACTTAACAAAGAACAACAACTGATTTAGTACACGGATATGTAAGGCTCTAATGTGTTTCTGCTGCATCTCTATGCTTCCACATTTCTGAAACCTCGGTATTGTAAAGGCTGAGACCATGACATATTAACAGTCCAGCACAAGGTCACTGTGCGTTTGATGCATTGAGCTTGTATCATTTTGGGGAGCTAAAATGGATGTACAATTTATGGAAAGGATGGTGCTCAGTAACAATGTCACATGCCATGGTGGCAGCTCTCATTGTTTTGTAGCACATTCTGTCTTTGCCCCTCATATTCACTCAAGACTGGTTTTAGCTGTTACTCCCAGAGTGGCCCTGGTCCTGTCCATTCTCAGATCAGACACAATCTTGGAATGAAGCTTTTGCTGTTGTTTGCTAAAGGATAATGAAAGAGAATGTAATTCTGCTGAAATTGCTATTATGGTGAATCAAAATGTGTTCTGCATGTAGTGCCCACTGACTGCAAGCAATTTAACATGAAGTGCTATTTAAATAACTTTTGCTACTATTATTATTATTTTTATTATTATTAATATTTCTAGGTGCACTCAGGACAGCATGCTTACACTGTGCAGGTTGTGTTAGAATGTCTCACAGACCTGCACTGTAACCACGCATATTTGCTTCCCTTAAGAAACTGGTATTTCAAACTTGCATTAAGAAAGCGTCAATTCTCTTCGCCAAATTGTATGTGGGGTATTATTGCATATGTCAAATTGTCATTGCATTCACTTTCATTTTTATGAATGTTTTCTGTATGTTTTTCCTCCATGCAGAAAACCATTTCCCCCATTGAGAAACCCTTTCCACTTTGCATGCTACATCCTAAAACCCTTGCAAAAAGGTGGATAGAATATTGTTCTGCTGAGCTTCAAACTAAGAGGGAACAAGACTAAAGAATGCAAAAAATGCAACACTCTTAGTCTGAGTGATGAATTTATTAAGGCACTTCCCGGGGTTCAAACAAAAGAATATAAAAATATTAACATGAACATTTAACTTGAATGCAGCAAAACACATGCAGCTACTAAAATAATGACAGCAATTGAGTGATAATAATAATCAGAAAAAAGTGCAGTATGTCAACAATAAATATGGATGCAGTGAATGTATATATATTTATGCATGCACACAGTAAAGCAAGATAATTGAGAATTAAAAATACATCACCACAAGGATCTAATCCAACATCATCCTTGTGTTTGCCAACAAGCTGTGGAAACCTGGTCAGCTGAGCCAGGAGAAAATTTCACTAATGGCACTCTGATGTTTCTGAGCAATGCGTCCACCCTCAGAAATGAGTTCCTTCTTCCTCAGCGCCAAGTTTCCCCACCCTAGATACATTAAACAAACTTAAGAAGAAGAATCTGGCAACCTCCCTCCTCCCTTTGAGTAAGTTGTGAAATTCAAGCGCTGGCTGTACTTGGTCAGTGTCAAAAACACACACAAAAATTGGCCAGATCCCAAGGTGTATTTCCAACACAGAGCTGTACCCATCTCTGCTATTAACATTCTCATCCTTGTGCACTCTTTTCAGCATTGCATCCCCCATGTTGTGCTCTCTTCCCTGGTGAGAAAAGTCAGAATATTGACTACAGATTATTGCATAGCCATAATATTTTGAAAACACACAGAGGAACAAAATACTTAGGTATTCAACACCGCATATATTTACCTTGATGAAATATATATAGCTCTAGGCAGGTAGTTGTGGACCTTCTCAATAATTTGCCACGATTTGTTCCCACATACTTTTATCCTCGATATTCCGTCATACAGCCCTCTAGTTTACAAAAGTATTTACTTGTCTTGAATATTAGAAAAATACTAATTTATAAAAAAACATTCAATGCTGCAGAGCATAGTTTTTCATACCAGGATGATTGCTGTATTTTTTCGTTGCCTTGAATTATACTGAGCTGGCTCCGCTGACTGCGAAGATTAGTAGCAAAATGAATCCTTTCTGTGTCAAGGATAGTTTTAAAGTCGTATTATCTGCATTAGAGACGCAGATAATGCCCGTTTCTTATGCATTTTAATAGTTAAAATAATGCCTTTGAAATGCATGTCGCTCTAATCGCCATCTGCTTTTAGTTCATCATCATTAATTCTAATAGCTTTTGTTGATCTTTAGTTTATAATTCCAAGCAATGTTATGCTAATGTCTAATTAGAGATGTATTAATTGGATTTACTACAAAGAAAATTACATTGTCAATTATTCTAGGGCGTGGGGGCGCCGTTTGCATTCTTACAATTAACACACTTTCTTCGGTATTAAAATATGCGCTAAAACGGATCCCATCAATTTATTAACGTTCAGTGCTATTTCTTCATATATAAACATAATAAATATGGGTCTAGGCATTTCGTTCATTTCTGATCTAGATTATTTGAGGCCTGCAAATATTTGAAAACTTAATTAATCTCAGCAGTGACCCACATCTGAAAAGCAATTGGGTGCTTTATTTTGCGCACCAACAACGTCCTGGAAATGCTTTCTAGACAATCCCCGGCCCTGATTTAGATCAATGCATGATTTATTTCGATCCTTTTACAGCATCAGCGCACATGCATTCATGTTAATGAATGCTGGACATAAGTATTAACATTTAAGTCAGTGGAAAGTCACCAAAAGTGATGCAAACTGGCATAAAGTTTTGATTTGTTATGTACTTTCCATTGAAAAACTTGTTGCCAAAAAATAATGTAAAGCAGTACTTTGCATAAAGGAAGCACCACATTTTGTGTGTGTAGCCATTCCCATGCAGTCATTCATAACCCTCAGCTGTGGCTTCTCCACTATGGCGGAGGAGCATCGTCCCCCCGCCAGCAGCAGCAGCTCCAATCCTTTAAAAATAAAACAATTATAAACTATGTTTATTATTATTGTTTTATTTTCAAAGGGGCAGTGCCATGGGGGATAACAGGGATTGGGTGGGTGTGGGGCTGCATTTGTGTACCTTGGGAGGTGGGCTCACAGACACAATGGGAGAGGACACAGGGGATGTGTGAATGGTAGTGGGGTGATGGGTGCAAGTGAGCGGGGTGTGGTGGTGGGTGTGCTGGTGATGGAGGTAGTGGCTGAATATGTGGTGCATGCAGGTGTGAATGGAGACGAGACTGGGAGCGAGGAGGGAGACGAGGGGGACACAGTGGAGGCAGTGGATGTTGCTATGTCTGCATGTGGATGATGCATGAGTGCCTGTGGGATGTGTGGTGCTTATGTTTGCCTGAGCTTCCTTTGTGTGTTGAGGTGTGTGCATGCTGGTCTGATGGTGTGCTTGGGATAGGCTGAGGTACAGGGGTTTGGGTCTGGGTGGAGGAAGTTGGAGGGGGAGGCTGGACACAGGAACAATGGATGCCATCAGTGCTGAGGCCAGAGTCTGAAAAGCTCGCTGTTGGGCTGCCTGACCAGAATGAATGCCCTCCAGGTATGCATCTGTCTGTTGCAACTGCCTCTCTACACCCTGGATGGCATTCAAAATGGTAGACTGCCCAACAGTGAGGGACCTGAGGAGGTCAATGGCCTCCTCACTGAGGGCAGCAGGGCTGACAGGGGCAGGGGCTTAGGTGCCTGGGGCGAAGGAGATGCCCACCCTCCTGGGTGAGCGGGCACGGGGCACACGCTGAGGGGCTGCTGGGAGGGCAGTGCTGGTAGGGGGGGTGGCGGCTGTACCTGTAGATGCGGGGGGCAGAGAAGGGCCTGCCACCGCAAGGGAGCTCCCATCAGAGGAGGAGTCCTTGTTGCTGGTTTCATCTCCTGTCCCCGCCGTGGATCTCCCCTCGCCCTCCGTCCCACTGGTGGCTTCTGACTCCATTGTGTCACCAACCAGGGCCATGTGGGATGCAGCTCCCTCCTGCTCTGGTGCCACTGTTCCTCTGCCTGATGATGCTAATGCACACAAGAACAGGGAGACCACAAAAAGGGGGGGGGAAGGCAGAAGAAAGACATGTTGAGTGCATGCAATACCGCTACCGTTGGCAGACACTACAGACACAGAAGCCCCCTGCACTACGCCGTGCACTTTGAGTTCCCTAATTAATCACAGTGACATGGGGTACAAGGCCTATGCCCGATTGCTGCACACATGGAAGTCACAGGAGCCTGACTAGGTGTAGTTGGCTCTGAACACAGGTGGGGTGGGGTGCGGCCTGCCTTATGAAGGGACCTTGCCTACTAAACTCGCCCTGGCCTAGGGGAACCCACAGCCCACCTCCCCCACCCAGACACCTACAATGTGCGCTGAATCAGCAGAATGAGAGTGTACTCACCCACTTGTGGCTGCAGTGATGCCCTCAAGCGCCCATCCAACTCTGGATATGCCACCGCCAGGATCCGGAACATCAGGGGGGTCATGGTGCGACGGGCACCCCTCCCACATTGCGAGGCCATCACCAGCTGGGCCTCCGCCATCTTCTTGCTCCAGCGGCGAATGTCCTCCCATCTATTCCGGCGCTGACCTACACAAATAGTACAGGGGAAAAGGAGAAGATATGACTGTCCGCACCGTCACAGTCATTGGCCCGCATCCCTACCCTTGCCATGATGCACATGCACTCACCGTCGCTTCATGCACGCCTCATTCTCCCCCCCCTATCTTTCATCCACACCAATCTACACAGGCATTGCCATTCGGCATGCTCACAGTGTACTTACCTGTTTGTCTGGAGGACCGTAGAGTAGCGTGTACTGGGGGAGGACCCCATCCACTAGTTTCTCCAACTCCTCCGTGCTGAAGGTAGGGGCCCTTTCCCCAGACACATGAGCCATTGTCTCTTCCAGACTGAGGTCACAGCAGCACTTGCAGTGTAGGTCCTCTCCTGTCGAAGATCAGGTATCAAGTGAGTGAACAGAGAGAAAATGGCGGTGACGTCAGCTGTGGTGCGTACCGTCACCGCCGGCGTACATCGTCATTGGGTCCTGGGACCCGTAGGGTCCAATGTTAACCAATGCAGGATTGCGCCGTGGTCTTCGACCGCCTACCGCGACGGTGTACAACGCCAGCACAGTTACCTCATATCCCCTTGACCCAACTCACAGGTCAGACAGCCGCCATTTCAGGGGGCCACATGGCATTAATTTTGACTGCGTCACACATATCTAGGCCTTGCATAAACACTAATACAGGCATATATCGATTTAAAAAAAATATGGAATAAATTTGTGTTTACGTACCTCAGTGTTGGTTGACTCTCTGCTCGCTGTTCTCCTCCATAGAGCACGTCTGCTGGGGCAGGTGAGGAGATGGCGGCATCCTCCAGTGTACAGACTGCTGGTGGACCTGTCGACAATGGAGGAGCGACATGTAATTGTCACCTACAGACTTGATCATACCACGATCCTGGAACTGTTTGCCCATTTGGAGCCAGACCTGATGTCAGCTATCCGCCATCCCACAAGAATCCCCCCTCTAGTGCAGGTGTTCTCAGCACTCTATTTCCTGGCAAGTGGCTCTTTTCAAACAACAGTGGCCATTGCATCAGGGATGTCCCAGCCTATGTTCTCCAATGTGTTGTCCAGAGTGTTGTCTGCCCTGCTGAAACACATGTGCAGCTACATCGTGTTCCCTCAGGTGGGGAATTTGCCTACAGTGAAAGGTGACTTCTATGCCCTGGGACATATCCCCAACATCATAGGTGCCATTGACGGGACACATGTGGCCTTGGTCCCCACCCCCGCAGGAGTGAACAGGTGTACAGAAACCGGAAGAGTTACCATTCTATGAATGTGCAGATGGTGTGTTTGGCCGACCAGTACATCTCCCATGTGAACGCCAAGTTTCCTGGCTCAGTGCATGACGCTTACATTCTAAGGAATAGCAGCATCCCTTATGTGATGGGGCAACTCCAGAGGAACCGTGTGTGGCTATTAGGTGAGGACATGGACCTAATACAGTGTGACTATGTGTCTGGGTCTGGGGATGTCCCTAAGAGTTAGTGTGTGTCTAACAGTTGTCCCTCGATATTTGCAGGTGACTCTGGTTACCCCAACCTGTCATGGCTACTGATCCTAGTGAGGAATCCCAGGACAAGGGCAGAAGAACGCTACAGTGAGGCACATGGGCGAACTAGGAGGATTATAGAAAGGACCTTCGGCCTCCTGAAGGCCAGGTTCCGGTGCCTCCATCTGACAGGTGGTTCCCTATTCTACTCACCAAAGAAGGTGTGCCAGATCATTGTGGCCTGCTGTATGCTTCACAACTTGGCTTTGTGACAACAGGTGCCTTTTCTGCAGGAGGATGGTCCAGATGGAGGTGTTGTGGCAGCCGTGTAGCCTGTGGACAGTGAAGACGAGGAAGCAGAAGAACAGGACATAGACAACAGGAACAGGGTGATTCTTCAATACTTCCAGTGAGCGACAGGTAAGAAGACAACACTGCCTGCTACATCTGATTTAATTCTTCTACCTCTCATCTGTCTGTCACTTTCACCCAGTGTATGGACCCTGATTTGTCACTTTCCCTTTCAATTTCACAGATGTGGGTCCCACTGTGTGACATCTGCTTTGTTTCCGCATGGACTAGAGCTGTGTGACATAGCTATGTTGCCAATATATTGGATATAGCATTTTTCCACAGTTATTGCAAATACACATTTTCGAAAGCACGGACTGACTCCAGATTGTTTTGTGATTTAAGGGTGTTCATTTAAGTGCAAAATAGTGGAGGGGGTTGTAAAGTGGTCAGGGATGATAGTGGAGGAATGTCCATGGCAGAGTCCAGTCTATTAGTCTCACAGGTGCATTGTCCAAAGGGGCATAGGAAGTGGAGCTAAGGTAGTTCAAGTATGGACAGGGTGACAAAGTGGGACAGAAGGATGACAATCAGGGTGGTCTCATTTCTTGGCGGGGGTCTTGGCATTGTTCTCTGTCTTTGTCCTGGATCTCAGGGACCATTTGCGGGGTGATTCTCCATCTGCGGGGGGTGGGGTGCTGGTGTCGTGGTCCTATGGCGGTGCCTCCTGTCCACTAGTGCCGGCGGAGGTGGTGGGCAGTTCATCGTCCAGGCTAGTGTCAGGGGCCCCTTGTTGTGCCACAGTGTCCCTCCTGGTGTTGACGAGTTCCTTCAGCACCCCTACAATGGTGCCCAGGGTGGTATTGATGGATTTGAGTTCATCCCTGAACCCCAAATACTGTAACTGTTCCTCCTGCAGCCGCTGGGTCTCCTGAAACTTGTTCAGTACCGTTGCCATTGTCTCCTGGGAATGGTGGTAGGCTCCCATGATGTTGGAGAGGGCCTTGTGGAGAGTGGGTTCCCTGGGCCTGTCCTCCCCCTGTCGCACAGCAGCCCTCCCAGTTCCCCTGTGTTCCCGGGCCTCTGTCCCCTGAACCGTGGGCCCACTACCACTGCCCCCAGGTCCCTGGTGTTGTTGGGATGGTGGGTTAGCCTGGGTTCCCTATAGTGGTGGACACACTGCTGCTTGAAGTGTCCTGGGGACAGAGGTATGCGCCCGCTGGGTGGGTGCTGTGCTGGTGTTTCCAGAGGGGGGAAGCTCAGTAGTGGCCTGTGACTGTGTGAGGGGAACCGACTGTCCCGAGGTCCCATATGGGCCGGGCTGGTCATCTAGATCCAGTTGGTCAGAGCTGCTGTCTTCACTGTGGGGCTCTTCTGTGGGTGGAGTGGACATGTCTGGACCCTCCTGTCCGGTGATGTTTTGGTAGGGGTGTAAAGGCATGATTATTGCATCTGTATGTGCCATGGTGTGCAATGGGTGGGTGACCCTGTACCCCAGTGCCTGCATTCTTGTGTGGGACCTTGTGTGATAATGGTTTAGGGGGGTGTATGTGTATGTGCAGTGGCCATGCCTTGGTGATGGGTGTCCCTGCTTTGGTGTTGCATGCAGGGCTTGGGATGTGTGGTTTGTGATAGTGGGACATGTGTGAGGAGTTGGAGTGATGGGGGTGAGGGCGAGGGTGGGGGTATGTGATAGCATGCAGGTAGGGTGGGGGATGAAGTAGTTAAGATTTGACTTACCAGAGTCCATTCCTCCAGCTACTCCTGCGAGGCCCTCAGGATGCAGTTTAGCCAAGACCTGCTCCTCCCATGTTGTTAGTTGTGGGGGAGGAGGTGCGGGTCCGCCGCCAGTCCTCTGAACTGCAATCTGGTGTCTTGAGACCACGGAACGCACCTTCCCCCGTAGGTCATTCCACCTCTTCCTGATGTCATCCCGTGTTCTTGGGTGCTGTCCCACTGCGTTGACCCTGTCCACGATGCTGCGCCATAGCTCCATCTTCCTAGCTATGGTGGTGTGCTGCACCTGTGATCTGAATAGCTGTGGCTCGTCCAGGATGATTTCCTCCACCATGACCCTGAGCTCCTCCTCAGAAAATCTGGGGTGTCTTTGCGGTGCCATGGTGGGGTGTGGGTGATGTGTGGGGTGCTGTGTGTTGTGATATGTGGGGTGATATTTAGGGGTGTGTTGTGTGAGGTGTGTGAATGTTGTGTGAGTGATGGTGTTGAGTACCTGTGGATGCTAGTATTGTTTCTGGCGGTGTCTCTCTCTTGCCTTCTGTCGCAAGTTTTGTCGTAGGGGTTTGTGGTTGATGTGGGTGTGTGTTTTATATTGTATTGGACGTGTGGAAGTGGTGTGTGTATGTGTATCAGGTGTGTGTATTTGGAATTGTCCAATGTGGTAGTGTTTTGTAAGAGTGTGTGTATTTTGAGCGCAGCGGTGTGTACCGCCAATGGAATACCGTGGTTGAAAGACCTCCGCGTGGATTCGTGGATCATGATAGTGTGGGCGTTTTCCTGTTGGTGTTGGTTTCGGTTTTGTTATCGCCAGTTTATCACTGAACTTTGGTGTGGCGGACTTGTGTGGGTGTCTAAATATTGACGTATTCTGCGCTGTGGGTCATAATAGCTCTGGCGGAATTCCGCGGCAGTGTGTTGGCAGTCTTCTGCTTGGCGGTAAGTGGCTTTTACCACCAATGTTGTAATGACCCCCTAAATTACTTCATCTCTCTCACTCTCACTTTCTTTCTCTCTTTCTTTCAATCAATTCTCCCCCTCGTTTACTTACGCACTCACTCACAGACCCACTCGACACTCATCCACCCTCTCACAGACCCACTCAGACCCTCATGCACACACTCAGAGCCCCAGGCAGACCCTCACACACCCACTCACACCCACTCAGACAGTTACACACCCACTCAGAATGTCACACACCCACTCACTGACCCACTGACACCCTTATGCACCCACTCACAGACCCACGTACACACTGAGACACCCACTAAAACACTGATACATGATCTCTCACACCCAGACAATCTGACAGCCACTCTCAACCCTATATACACCCCTTCACACCTATTCTCACCCCCAGAGAGGCCACTGACAACTCCCGCCATGCAAGGCCAAAGGGCAATGCACTGCATGGGGTTGGTTGGTTAGGGAGGATGGCCCCAAGGTCTGGTTTTAGGCCCCTGCTGCACATGGGTGAAGGCCCTACACGGTTTAAGGTTGGGTGCTTATAGGGGGTTACAGGTCCTGTGGCCAACCACTGCCACGCATGGCCAAAGGCCACGTGCGACAGTGGTTGGATTAACGTAGAGTAATGTACTATACATTAAAAAAGGCATAAAAATTCACTGAAAAAAACAAAGGTTAGGAACAGAGTTAAAAAACATAGAAACTCACAGTAAAAGACAAAGGTTACAGGGATGTTATAGTTAGGCTCACATTTTAAACGTACAAAACATTGGGAACTGGCCAGTTATAGTTAGAGTTATCTCAACTAACTAGAACTCGTGCCCTAATGTTACTATAACTCGGGCCCCCACCATGCACTGCTAATCATGCCACAAATTACAGCACTAACAAAATCTGGCCTGAGGCCAACCCCCTATAAGCACCCAACCTGCACGGCAGCAGATTTTGCCCACAAGGCCTGGCCTGCAGCCAGTCACTGAGGCCAACCTGCTAACCAATCAACTCTCCTTTGCACACTGTCCTTTGGCAGTGTGTGGCAGGAGTTGGCCACAGCCTATCTTTCTGGTTCCGAGGATAGGTGTAAAAGGCTGTGAGAGTCTCTCTCTGGGTGGGAGAGTGCATGCATCAGTGTCTTAGTGGGTGCGTTAGTGCCTGTGCAGGTCTGTGACTTGGTGCATGAGGGTGTCAGTGGGTCTGTGAGTGGGTGTGTGAGAGTCTGAGTGGATCTGTGAGTGTGTGCATGAGTGTCTGAATGGGTCTGTAAGTGGGCACTTGAGGGTGTGAGTGGGCCTCGAGGGTCTGAGTGGGTCTTCGAGTGGGAGAGTGAGTGTCTGAGTGGGTGCATAAGGGTCTGAGTTGGCGTGTGAGCAGGAGAAAGAGATTAAAAAAGAGAGAGACAGAGTGAGAGGGAGAAAGAAAGTTTTTTAGGCTTTAATGGACTATAATTTTAGAATTAGCTATTTTTGCACAAATTTAAAAAATGGACTTGTCAACTGAAAACAGTAGGATCATATTTTTAGTATGACCTTTTAACATTTATAGTTGAAAAAAAATGAGGGAAACAAGTGCGGCTGGGGTCGACCCCTTAAAACTCAAGGCCTCATTATGACTTTGGCGGTTATTTGGCAAGACTACCACGGTGGCAGCAGCCAACAGACCACCATGTTGGTGGTAATCCGACTGCCATATTAAGAGTCACATTGTGAAGGCCACGAAAAAGCTGCCAAGATTCTGACACTGCCAGGACACAGGAGGGTGGGAAAGAGGCGATTCCACCACCAGCACCGCCAGCCTGACACAATTCCACCCACCACATTACGAGTCACACATCACCACAGTGGTCATTCCCCTACAATTACTGCACCCTTACTCACACAACACCCCTCGACCCTCAACACAACTACTGCCATGTCCCCACAAAAGCACCCACGATTCACAGATGACAAGTTGAGAGTCATGGTGGATGAAATTGTCAGGGTAGAGCCACAACTGTTTGGAGCACAGGTCCAGCAAACCTCGATTGCAAAGAAAAATGGAGTTGTGGCAATGAATAGTCAACATAATCAACTCAGTAGCAAGCCATCCACATATAAGGGAGGACATCAGGAGGAGGTGGAACTACCTACAGGGAAAGGTACGTTCATGGAATCATGGCACCAAATTGCTATTCACAAGAGTGGCGTTGGGCCCCCACCACCTCCCCCCAGTTCACTTCTGGGGAAGAGAAGGTCTTGGACATTGTGCATCCCATGGGCCTCACTGGAATACCGGGCAGACTGGACTCTGGTAAATACCTACAACTTCCATGTCACACAATTGTCGTGTCATGCATGCTTTCTCACCACCCGAATACTCCCCAATTCACTGTAGGTCTCACTACACCTCCTACCTATTCTCCTAATGCCCCCTCCTGCATGCCACACCTCCACCCAGCCCAACTGCTGGAATGGATAACATTGGCAAATACTGTCACTACGCTTCCCACAAGGCACTAACCCATGTAGGTAAAAACTTGGAATGTGCACATCACCCCACATCCCATGCATGTATGACTATTGTACTAGCTACACCAACCAGATGGTATGACTGCGGACCACTTCATGGCAATAACAGCAATGCAATGGCACACCACAATGGCAAACAAGGCAAAACACAGCTACAGCTCTGTGACTAATCCAAAAACCCACTTGGGACATCATGCTGCAATGTCAAGCCATTTTGTGTCACATCTAGCAAGGTTGATTAGTCACTAGGTAACAGTGTGAAAAATCAGTAGGTACCTGAACACACCCACAGAGCTATAGTTACCAAACCTGAGTCACACCAACCGACATGGAATATGGTACACATGTCACAGAATACTATCAACCACTAATGGTATGCTGTGCAGCATCTGTCATTGTCATTGCTGGGAATCATGTTAAGCCACTGTATATATCTGATAAACAGATACCAAAACACACTTCCTATATATAAATCTGTCTCTCACTCCATCCACAGGTATCCACCATGGAGATGATACCAGAGACTACCAGCCCTTCTCAGGATGAAGGCCTGATTGATGAGCTCAGTCATAGAGTCAGCTGTACCTTCCTACCCTGCCTTCTCAACACTTGTCATTTCAGCATTCCCAGCCACTGGTTCAGCTGCCTCACCCTCATCAGCTACCAATGGTGTCTGATGTCTCAAGGCTAGATTGTAGAGCATGCAGCCGGCAATGATTATCTGGCATACCTTTTGGGGCGAATTAAGAGGGCACCTACAGATAGGTTCAGGCACCTGAATCTGGCCTTCAGGAGGCCAAATGTTCTTTTGATTACACATCTTGTCCTCCCGTGGGCCTCATTGAAATGGAGTTCACCCTCCATGACAGGGTACCTCACTGGTGTCAACAGGCAAGGAAGGTTAGGGTAGCCAGAGTCACCTAGATGCACAAATGTAGGACCAGTGAAATTACAGACACAGCGAAAAGACAGTGATGACAGGTGTCATAATAGTGAAACCCTTATAATGCATACATACCAAGGAACCATGCCCTCTCTGTGTAGTTGTGCCATCATGTGTGGGACATTGCTGTTCCTCATACACCTGTTCATTGATAGTGGGCGAGACCAGGTCTATATGACTTCCATCAATGGCCCCTACCACTAGAGGAATAAGTTCCAAATCAGAAAAGTCTACTTTCACATACGCCAAGTCCACACGTTGGGGGAACTTGATGTAGCTATCCAGGTGCTTTAACAAAGCACACAGTATATCCTTCAACACCAGACTGAACATGGGCTGCAGTTAAGCCCACTGTATTCTTTAAAGAGCCTGTGGCAAGAAGGAGTAGCACTGACAAGACTTGTACTGTGTGGTGGATGCAATAGGTATTGCATATGGCTGGCAAGAGATGTGGCTCTGTAGCTCAATAATGGTATGACAATTCAGACGATAGGTCTGGATGACATGCCTGTCCTCCATGGTCGCAAGGTCAACTAGTGGACGGAACACTGGTGGCTGTCTCATTCTCCTCATGACAGAATATGTAGGTTGAGAGGAGAGAATGTACTTTGAGTAAAGCAGTTGACACATGTAAACAGAACATGTTAAAAAAAGACACATCTGACACTGAAGGACATGCGTAGCACTGCTGACATATACTATAAAGGCCATGCTGAAGCACTTTAAACATCATCTTTGCAGCACATTGCCATACATCTAAGGTCTATAGGACAAATGTCACATGTATAATGTACCATATGTGGCAGACTGAGCTGTCTTGCACTGATCAAATGATACGTTATGGAATATATCAATACAGTGTAATCTCCTATGTGCCTCTGAATATCTAAGTGTGGATCATATATAATGCCACATCACATCATTATGTCATGACTGTCACAATTATTTGCATTAACTTGATGCCACAACATAGGCTTACGCCGCCATTTGGGTGATTATGTGTATGGCACACTTATTTTGGGGCATCCATTATTTATAGGTGTTCAAAACGGCAGCCGCCTTTCCTGTTGAAGTGGACAGTTGGAAGTGACCTAAGTCCGCCGGCAGATGATGTCATTGTGGTAGGCGGTTGCATCCTCTGTGCAGCTTGTCATTGGTTAACATTGCTGCCTGTGGTGGGCTGGGACCAACGGCGAAGACTGCCGGTGGTGACGGTCCTGCACAAGGCAGCTGTGACCGCCATTTTCCACAGCCTTGCTCACTTGACTCCTGACACTGTTGCTGGCAAGACCTCCATGACCTGAGCTAGATTGTACAGTCTCTGGTGTCATCATGCCACATCCTGCAGGTGATAGGGCCCCAGCCTTAACCCTAGAAGAGCTGGAGAAGCTTGTGAGGAGGTCCTACCCCTGAATGGATAGCTATATGGGGCACCAGAGGAGCAGGTGAGTCCAATACCATAGTAATGTGCGATAGGGGTTGCCTGTGGGGGTGAATCATGCAAGTGAACCAGTGAGGGAGTATATGCATGCAGAGGGCATAAAGTGAAGGCGTGTGAGCAGAGAGGATTAGTATGTGTGGGTCCTTGCTGAGACAGATGTGTATTGCCCACTGCTGTTGGTATTGTGCCAGTGTACATGACTTTCTCCTTCTGTCTGAGTCATCCATGCAGGCAAACTCCCTTCGGAAGAAGGAGATCTGGCATGCCATCATCAAGCAAGTGCGAACCCTGGGGGTCCACAGCCAGCGGAGCACCCATTGTCGCAAGCAGTGTGGAGGACCTGAAACGAGGGGCCCAGAAGACCATGAAGGCCCATCTGGGGATGTCTTCCCAATGAAGGAGGGGTGCCTGTCGGACCCTGACCCCCTTAATGGCCCTCATTTTGGTGGTGGCTTACCCTAGGGTGGATGGGCATTTGAGGGCAGCACAGCAGCCGCAAGTGGGTGAATACTGACAGTACCTGGGATTTGGCTCTGGTTGTATGGTGTTAGGTGCCTCACTGTAGCTTCTATGACAATGTAGTTTGTGCAACATGTCATAGACTAATGGACATGGGTAGTACTCACCCAGCCTTACAATTAGTTGTAGATCCGTCTTCAAGGTTTGCTGTCAGTGGATCTACATCTCCTATATCAAGACATCTACATGTCTGCATGTTAAGATGGTCAAATGACATTGGCACATGTGTGACTCCATCCTGCCTTTTCTATGGATGTGAGCATGTGTTTGCGTATGACCTGGTCCATCCATCAGCATTTGAGCATTTGTGGCTCGAAGGTGAAAATCCACTCCCATCTGTAATGCTCACCTGTACTTGCAACTGAATGACTCTTGTTTTTGCACAGAGACTATAGACATCAAGTACTGGTACTGGTATTGAATCGATGTGAGGCACCCAGTCCAGTTCCATCACAGATGTAGGCTATATAGGACTTACATTATGGCTTGGTAGTGATATTCCCATATTATGTTCATCTTCTATCTATGGTGTATGTGAAGGTTGCAACAGTAGGATTAATTTGTGAGTTTGATTTGGTATGATTGCAATCATCATGCATTTCAATGTGGTAGACTTGTAGGGATATGACCTTGAATCTAATGGGATAATACTTGCCTTTGACAATATTTAATGTAAAATGCCATGTATGCCAATGCCCTAACAATTGCAGTGCAACATTGTTTATTTGCAGCCTACATCGTGTCTCAATGGTCACTTGGGGGCACATTGGATGGAGTGGAACAATGACTGATACCCTTGGCCTACCTGAAGTGAAGAGATTTCGACAGGATTTGGTATTGTATGACTCGTGAGATGTTGAAGTGAAATATTTGTTATTTGTTCTTTCCTCTAGCTGCCCTATGTAGTTGTGGGATCTGTTGTCAGTACTATGACAGTCGTGCTGGTCCTTGTATGCATAATGCTTACATGTCTTTTCCATCTGACATGTGTGTTGTTTGGACTTAGATACAGGTTATCACATGTCTGGAATGGTGTGAGTGATGGTAGTGTTATCATGTTGTGAAGTTCAACTATTGAAACTGCATGTCAGGTGTAATTGTATATGAGCCATGATGTCATACGTGTGTTCCTGAAGTTCTTCAATTGTGACACTGCACTCAGTGATTGTGTATGGATGTGTAATGTGTGCCATCTGAGCCATTGTAGATGTACTTGGTTATAACACTAGTAGTGGTATATATGTGTTTTCGGTGTATGAAGATATAACTCTGTGATTGGTTCAAACTACACACATCCTTGTGCCCCTGACTTGTATTCTCCACATCAGATGTTACCTGTATGGTTGTCCATCTTGTAGTGGCTACATCAGTTGTCAGTTCACTATTGGTTTATCTGTATAGAGTGTTAGGTCAGCCATGGTATGTGACAGGCAGGTACTGTGTGGTGTTTGAGTAGAGTTGTCTTCACAATCATGGAACCTTACAAAGGACATGGACTGATCAGGTAATGTAACTGTACAGGCCTGATGTGTTTTGTTTAGTCACCAGCACTTCCAATAGGTGTTAGGAGTATGGAGAGGTATGAAGAGGATTCTGGTAGTCATTTGTACTTCAGCCAGGACATGATGTGCATGCAAACATGGCTTTGGTGGTAATCATGGGGATGACTCCAGTCGTGCTGATTTCCTTTGATTTAGGTATGGGTGTGAGGCTTTCCATACAGGAGTGGGTAGTAGTGGCATGCTGTGACTTAATGTGTATTGGCAACAGAGATAGCCTAGCCAGGAGTTGTAGTCCTACAGATGTGCATGTCTAAATATGTGTATGTGAGGTATATGTTAACCCACTATCTCCCTCTCGCTCTATCTTCCTCCCTCCCTGCCCCTCTCTCTCTATTTGTGTGCATTAAGGCGAGTGGGGATGCTGCAGGTCCCAGGACCCAGAGTGCTGCTACCGGTGACAGTAAGGGACCCAGTGGCAGGGAGGGTGAGGGGAGTGCTGCGGGGGAGACTGGATCTTCACAATAATCTTTGGACACTCCCTGGCAGTGGCAGACCCTTCTGGGAATACCCCAGCACCATCTTTGTCCACCACCCCTTACTATCACTGCCCTCCCCATAGCTCCCCACCCAATTGTCCATGCCGCTCACGCAAGAGGGTGGGTGACTCCTTCTCGGCAGGCACCGCTACCCCTGCCCCAATAAGCCCTACTGCCCTCAGTGAGGAGGCCATTGACCTCCTGAGGTCCATCTCTATTGGTCAGTCAACCATCGTGAATGACATCCAGGGACAGCTCAAGTCCAGCAGAGCAATACGTTCCTGTAGGGCATGCACGGTGTACTGGCCGGCCTACAGAGATCCTTTCAGGCTCTGGCCTCCACACTGACAGCAGCCAGTCACCCTTTGTCTTCCATACCCCCCTCCACCTACCTCTTTCCAATTCCAAACCCATCTTCCCAAACCCAGCCATAGCACTCAGACAGACAAGAATGCACCTACCTCAACATCCAAGGCTACAGCTCAGAAACCCAAGCATCACAAGGCCCACCACTGGCATGCACACAAACATCTACTACACAGACTTCCCCACCACCCCTACCTTCACAGACACTACACCAGACACACCTGCAGACACCACATCAACATTCACCAAGCTAGCCACAACTCCAATCCTACCCTCAGTCAGCACAATTGCAGACATCCATCCCAGTCACTAGATATGCATCCTTCACAACTACTGACATACCCACAAGCAGCACATTGTCCATACCTTGCAGACACCACCCCAACAGACAGTCACCCATCCAGCATGGCATCTCTAAGCACCTCCTCCCCACCCTCCCAAGACACCTAAACATCCAAACTCGCCCATCCAACAGACATGCAGTACCCACAAGCATTCCTCACATGCATATGCACCTCTCCCTCTACTCCCAAACCCTTTTGCCATGACCATCCCCATTTGTCTAAAAAGGTATTCCTCTTGGAGTTCTCCCTCTTCCCTATCCTCTCCCACCCTGTGATACCCCCAAATGGTATGTGTCCTTCCCCAAGTCCAGTCCTTCCACCTCAAAGTCCTCCCCTGGCTCTCTGCTAGTACCCGTGCCCCTCTCCCTGCCAAGACATTGATCCCTCCCAAGTGTTCCCAGCCCTCCCCTAAAACTCGCCCTAGGCCCTTCCTCCCAAGTCCAAGCCCAAACCAATGACCTCCTTCTCAAACCCAAGCCCAAACCCCCCCTCAGGCCCCTGATAATCGCTGAGGTGCCTGCCTGCCCCCTTGATATCCCTACCTTGAGGAGGTCATGTAGCAGTCAGGAATCATGTAGGGGCACACAGAAGTGCCATTTGTGCATTATGCACTTTGCAGTTTGGACTGGCCTAGGGCCTTTTATATATACATAGTTATTTATTCCTTGCCATATTTATATTTGTAATATATCTTAGCCAACCAGTTGTTGGTTCCATGGTCACATAATTGTCCTGCCTTTCTTTCCACATGGCTGTTTAGGTCTTGCCTACTTTGGTTTGTGTGTGAGTGACATGTGTGTATGTGTTGGTTGTGGTAGCTGTTGTGCCTGGGAAGCATGTGTGGGTGTGGCCCTGGCATTTGTACTGCTGTGATGGCAGTGTATTGTGTGTAGGAAATGTTTGTGTTTAGAACTTTCATGTATGTTGATATTTTGTGTATTTTTTGTGTTGACGTGTAATGGTGGTGTTGTGTGCTCTTATGTGGTTGTAGTGTGTGCGTGTGTGGTGATGGGTATATCAGAAGTGTTGTGGGGTGTGTTAGCATGGCATGATGTATGGTTCATTGTATGGCTGGGTGATTGAGTATATTGGTTGTTAGGTATTGTTATATTTTGTTATATGTATGTAGTGTAAGGAGGAGGTGTGTATTGTATTTGCTTGACGAGGCCTTTATGTTGTTGCGGTTGTGATGTAGTTATGTGAGTCATGGTGTTGTGTACTGTTGTGTTCAATGGTGTCAGTGGTGTGTGTCTGCAGGTTGGTGTGTGTACTCTGTGTGTGTGTTGGCTGTGGTGTGTGTAGTATGTGTATGTGTGTGTGTGCATGTGGCTGTGTGTGAATATGCTTATCAGTGTGAAGTAACGCGTGTGTGTCACCCTTTGCCATCCCTCCCGGATATGTTGTGAGTGCGTGGGTACTTTGGCTTTTCCCTATAGTGTCAGGTATGTGTGAGTACTCACTGTTGTTGTCATCATCGCAGTCACTGGTTGTGGACTCGTTGTGCGAGCAGGAGCAGTGGTAGGACGGGCAGTTCAGGTTCCATGAAGGCTCGGGACGGGTCTGTGTTCCAGACGGTGAGTGTCTTCTTTTATAGAGTTGGAAACCACCAGGGTTTCTGTGGTGGTGCGACCATGATGGAAACCTTGGCATTGTGCACACTGGTGGTGGTCTTAATGTATTGGCAGTGCCGGCAGTGGATTGACTGTATCATGTTGGGAATACCGCAATGGTCATAATGTGGCAGTCTTCTCTGCTGGCCTGTTGGTGGTATGACCATCGTCGCCAACATGGAAGTCCTGAGACCGCTAAACTTGTAATGAGGGCCTCAGAGTGAAGGTCTGGGACCTTCACACTGTGCTCACTCCCCCGCTGTCTGTACATGTTTTATTTTTAATATATATTTTTTTTATGTTATAACAAGCCCTTTATGGCCTATCTAGGACCGCGGGGAAGCCTCAAGGCCTCCCTCGTGGTCCCATTGCTTCAGCTGCCAAGGAGCTGCTTAAATTAGTATACCTATGTGCAGGGAACAGAGATGAAAGCTTCTGTTTTGCTTGAAACTGGAGTGTTTGCTGTGGCTTGGCTGCAGCTTCAATGATGCAGCCAAGCAACAACAAACAGCTGTGTCCTAGGGGTGGGCACCCTGGGACATAGCAGGAGATGGCCCTGGGGGGTAGCGGTCCCCAGGGCCATCAGTGTCTCCTGGAGGTGAGCCGCACAGTCCCCATCCAATGTGGAAGAAGCCTTGGGGAGGTGGTGGTCCCTGGGGTATGGTGGTCCAGAACAGATCCCCTTTCTATTTTTAACTATTTCCCCCAGAGAGGTGGTGGTCCCCTAGGGCTGTTTGGGGGCTGTGCAACCACCCAGCACATATTTTAATATATTGCCCAGAGAGGTGATGGTCACCGGGGCTGTAGGAGAGGCCATCGGCCCTCCCTCACATTATAAAATCATTTTGCCCTAGGGAGTTGGTAGTCCTTGGGTGCAGGAGGCTATGCGGCCACCTGGCCTCCCTCACATCTTAAAAGCAGTTATCCCCCTGCAGATGGTGGTCTCAGAGGCTCAGGGGGCACACAGCTCCATACAAATATTTTAGGAATAGCTCTGGGGAGGTGGTGGCCCCCAGAGCTGTAGGGGGAGGCCATTGGGCCTTCCCCACATAATTAAAGCAGTTTTACCCCTGAATGGATGGCCCGAGGCTCCGGGGCTACCCGGTCCACCTGCACATATTTCAGGAATAGCCCCATCGAGGTGATGGTCCCCTGGGCTGTAGGGGGCCAGGAGGCTCCCCCTAACAAAAAGACCCCAACACCAGATCTAAGGGGTCAGGGTGCTCATACCCCTGCCCCTTTTATATTTTTTATTCTTTTTTTCTGGGACTCAGCTTCAGCCAAGTCCTAAGATGGCTGATAATACTTCAACAGCTTCCTTGTTGAAGTGCTGTCAGCTATTCAAATCATAGCACGAGATCGGGAGGGGTTGTGAATGCTTTGCATTCCAGATATACAAATTTGGATTTTCCTTAATTTCTCCAAAAATACTGAATGGATCAAAACCAAAACAAAAAAAAGGTTTCTTTCTGGACCAGGACTTGCCTTTCTGCCAAAATTGTATAAGTCCATCCCTTAATTTTGGCGGCATTGCTGTTCAAAACCCCTAAGGAAAAGAGAATGGGGAAAAAGTGTTTTGGGACCCCCTTTTTTATTAGCTCCCCCGGATGGATCACCCCAAAACTTTCTAGACAGCAGCTGAAGTAAGCATCATATTTATTTGGCAAATTTCATCAAGATTTATCAAACGGTACCATAGTTATTAGCAAACGAAAAAAACCTTTTGCACAGAAACGTTGTCCTAACTATACCTACGTAGTGGCACCCGCCACTATGTTATATATATAAATAAAACAACTAATAAATTTACATAATTACTGTTCAATAAATATTTCTTATGTAAATACGAAATAATGAAATTCCCACCTTATACCTCTGCAAACCTAGCAGCCCGCGACTAAAATATAATAAAAAACATATTTAAAATGAATTACATAATTAATTACTAATTAATTGTTCGATAAGTATTGCTTAATAAACTTCCCACCCAATCCCCGTGCAAACCTAGCATCCCGCAACTAACATATAATTGAAATACACAGGAACTTTATAATTTGCATATTTAAAATTCATTGAAATAATTAATTTACAAGTAACAATTAATAGTCAATCAATTATTACTTATTTAACTTCCCAACCTATACACCTAAAAGCCTAGCATCCTGCTAGTAAAGTATAAGTAAAACAATCAGTATTGTTGGGAAATGGATTGTTGGTAAGGGCAGGAGAGTACCTACAGTTAGCAATAGGCCACAAAACCCCACTAGGTCCAGGAAAGGTCTCAATAAATGAATCCTTGCTCAACCCTTGGTAGCTTTACACATGAGGAGTTAGGCTTAATTTAGGAGACAGGTGTGTATAGCATTTAGGGGCATATTCAAGAGCCCCTAGCTCCACCGGAATGTCACTTTTCGTGACGCTTCGGTGACGCAATGCTGTGCACCATATTTACAAGGGGACGTTAAGCCACATTTTATGGCTTAAAGTCACCTTGTAAATACGGCCCCTTCACATGCATTCCTTTGTGTGGAAGGGGCATGCAAGGGGTATTGCTGTGGGCATGCCACAGCACCACTCATTGCATTTTGACGCTGCCTCAGATTTACAAGTTTTCGTAAACCTGAGACAGCGCAAAAATCTAGTGCAGTTCAAGGGGTTGTGTTAGCAAGGTGCAAAGAGGAGGAATACTTTTATTCCTCCTTGTTTTTTGTTTGTTCTATGTGTTCTGCATTCTGCAGCACGCATTGAAAGAGAAAAATGCCAAACACGATTGTTTATGTGCACTAAGGTGTATCTTCCTACACATAAACAATCATTTCAAAATGATGCTTTGGCACTTCTGTATGTGCTGCATTCTGCAACATACACAGAGGTGCCAAATCGCCACTAGCCATTGTTTATGTGCAGGAAGGGACACCTTCCCACACATAAACAATCAAATCCCTCAATGCAGACATCCTTTCACGATAATGCAAGGTTGCCTGCGTTGACACTAGACAGCTCAATTTAGCGAGAGCCTGCACCATATTCAACTAAATACGGTGCATCGCTGAGTTGTGCAAATGACAGAGCGTGGTGCTTTAAATTTTGGCTCAGCGACGCACTCAATCATTTCTGTTAAATAAAAGTCTAATGCCCATTTATAAAAATGTAATATATTTTTATCTTTAAAATTACACCAAAATGACAAAAATCCAAAGTAGGGAACCAGAGATATGAATTTCAAAGATAAAATTATTTTTAGCGCCTAGAAACAAAAAGCCCCAATCTGAACATTTGGTCACGCTTGACTGGGCAAAGTCAAAATTTGAGGCCGACTGCAAAGGAGCCTTGCTTGGTTTCACTGAGTAGGAGGCCTCAGGTAAAGTTTTACCTTCAGAATTTCTCTCCGATGAGGACAAAGTTACAAGTTGAGGCTGACCATACTATAGCCCTCTTCAGATACATTGCGCAGGAGGCCTTGGTCAAGTTTCTATGTTCGGACTTGGAAACTTTACAGGAAGATTTCCTTTGACAAGGACAAAGTCTAAAGTTGAGGTTGACCATGATGGATCCCTCCTCGGATACACTATAAGGGAGGACTCTGTCAAACTTATACCATCGGACTTAGCAACGTTTTTGGAGCTTTTCTTCCCCTATGTCGGGTGGTCCTTCTTTGCAAGCCAACTTTTGTGCAATGTCATTGGGTGGCCTTTCCATGAGCTCCAGGTCAAATCCTGGAGGTCTGGAACTTCTGAGATTTTCAGCGGCACGAACCTGCAAGTCAAGCTGGGTCACGGTTGATGTTGATCGACTTTACTCTGGATGTGGTGCCCGTCCACTTATGGAGCTTTTTCCCAAAGTTGCTCCAAACTTCTCCAAACCTGTGGATCATCTTCCTGCAGTACACTTAGGGTCCTTCAAGTGTCCACAACTCACTCCAAGGCTCCAGAAGCTCTGGGTTGCTCCTTGGGAGAGGGAGAGTCAGTACTTCAACTTCCAGAATGCACCTGGTCAAAATCCTTAAACGGCAACTGGAAGAGGGTGAAGGTTTGGGAGTGGTTGTAGGAGGTGTCTGTCTGCTGGGTTTGGGTGCAGGTCCATGGGCTGGATGCTGTTGTGAGGTGGATGGCTGTTGGGTGTCTGTGTGCTTGCATTTGTGTACTTTGGGAGGAGGAGGCACACACACAGAGGGAGAGGACACAGGGGACATGTGCATGGATGTGGGGGTGGTGAATGCAAGTGAGGGGCATGTAGTGATAGGCGTGATGGTGATGGAGGTAGTGGATGAGGAAGTAGTGCATGCAGGTGTGAGTGGAGACGCTACTGGGAGGGAGGTGGACGAGGAGGAGGACGGGGACACAGTGGAGGCAGTGGATGTTGGTGTGTCTGCATCTGGATGGTGCTTGTGTGAGTGCCTGTGGGATGAAGTGTGGTGCTTGTGTTTGCCTGAGCCACTTCTGTGTGTTGATTTTGGTGCATGCTGGTTTGAAGGTATGTTTGGGATAGGCTGGGGTTGAGAGGACTGGGACTGGGTAGAGGAAGTTGGAGGGGGAGGCTAGAGACAGGGACAATGGCTGCCATCAGTGAGTTGGCCAGGGCCTGGAATGATCTCTCTTGGGCCACCATGCCAGAGTGAATGCCCTCCAGGAATGTATTTGTTTGTTGCAAATGCCCTGCCAGCCCCTGGATGGCATTCAGTAAGGTTGACTGTCCAACAGAGATGGATCTCAGGAGGTCAATAGCCTCTGCACTGAGGGCAGCAGGGCTGACTGGGGAAGGGCCTGCGGTGCCTGGGGTGAAGGAGATGCCCACTCTCCCGGGTGAGCGGGCACGGGAAACACACTGAGGGGCTGTTGGGAGGGCGGTGCTGGTACAGGGGGTGGAGGCTGTACCTGGAGTCGGGGTGGGCACAGAGGTGTCCTCCACCACCAGGGAGCTTCCATCAGAGGAGGTGTCGCTGTCTGAACTGTCCCCTCCAGTCTCCGCCGTGGTGCTCCCCTCGCACTCTGTCTCACTGTTGATGGATTAGGCCTCATGGGCCATGTGGGATGAAGCTCCTTCAGTCGCCGGTGCCTCTGCTCCTCCGCCACATGATGCTAATGCACACAAGGACAGGGTGACAAAACAAAAGGAGGAGGGAAGAGACAGAGGAAACACTTGGTCAATGCCAGCAACAACACCACTGTTGGGGTACACAACACACAGGGAAAAGCCCTTTGCACTAGGCCATGCTCTACCAGTTACAATGCTAGTCATCAGGCCATGGGGTACAATGTCTAGCGCTAATAGCACACCTGAAACCCACAGGACCCTGCCCAGTAGTAGATGCCCACTAGCATTTTTGGGGTTGAAGTGTATCTGAGCCTGCCCATCATGGAACCTACCCTGCCATGTTTGTCCTGGCCTAGGGGCCTAGGGGCACCCACAGACCCACATCCCCCACAGCCTATGTTCTCAAACGTGCTGACCAGAGTGTTGTCATCCCTGATGAAACACATATGCAGCTACATCATATTCCCCCAGGTGGAGGATTTGGCCACAGTGAAGGCTGACTTCTATGCACTGGGACATATCCCCAACATCATTGGTGCTTTGATGGTACACATATTGCCTTTGCCCCCCCCAGGAGAAATGAACAGGTGTTCAGAAATTGAAAGAGCTTTTACTCTCTGAATTTGCAGATAGTGTGCCTGGCGGACCACTACATCTTCCATGTCAATTGAAAGTATCTTGGGTCTGTGCATGATGCCTTTTTCTTGAGGATTAGCAGCATTCCATATGTGATGTCTCATCTCCAGAGGCCTAAGTTGTATACTCATGACAAATAAGTTAGGCATTGACATAATAGACCTTTATCCACATTTTGCAGGCCCAGCATTATGACATTGGTGGTAAGTGCCGCTTACTGCCATGCTGACTGGCCGCCAACATACCGCAACCGCGACAGTATACTGCTACGCGTATTTTGAACCACACATAGAAATCTGCCACTATACCAACACACATACAAGTCCGCCAGCCCAAAGGTCAGTGATAAACTAGTGGTACAAAAACCCACACCGTTAAGCCAACAGAAATACGCCCACAGCAGTATGACCCATGAATCACGGTGGCAGACATTCAACCATGGTAAACCATTGGCGGTACATACTGCCGCGGTCAAAATACACACACACACAAACAAAGCAACACCACATTGGACAATTCAAACTACACACACCTGACACACATACACACACCACACCCACACCCACTAACCACTATAAAACACCAACCCACATTACCCGCAACCCTTTACCACTACAAACAATTTACAACTGAGAGAGAGAGACATACCAGGAGCACCCACAGAACCAGAGCCACAGAACATCATCACCCATACACCATCCACGCACCTCACAGCACACACCCCAACACATCACCCCACACACCCTCACACACACCACTCACACTACACCCATGTCACCACAAAGACACCCCAAGTTCTCAGAGGAGAAGCTAAGGGTCATGGTGGAGGAAATTATCCGGGTAGAGCCACAGCTATTTGGATCACAGTTGCAGTAGACATCCATTGCTAGGAAGATGGAGCTATGGCGGAGAGTCATGGACAGGGTCAAAAACATGGGACAGCACCCCACAACAAGGGATGACATCAGGAAGAGGTGGCACGACCTACAGGGGAAGGTGTGTTCTGTGGTTGCAAGACACCAGATAGCTGTACAGAGGACCCTCACCTCCTCCCCCACAACTAACAACGTTGGAGGAGCAATTCTTGGCAATCATGCATCCTGAGGGCCTGGCAGGAGTAGCAGGAGGACTGCACACTGGTAAGTCAAATCTTTACTACTTTCACCCTCCCTACCTGCACACCAACACATACCCTCACTCCCATCACCCCACCACCTCACATATACCCCACCATCACAACCCACCCATCCCAGTAACCAGCACTGCATGCACCACCAATGCATGGCCACAACTCACAGTCCTTCATGGACACCCATCAGGACAGCATGCACACTAGTGACAATCACTTAGCCAACCAAATCACAAATCACACAAGCCAAAGCTGCCTTGGTAATAACAACCATAGGGGGAAACATACCCATGCACAAGATGTCACATTCAGTAACAATAACACTGCTTTCACATACACACAGGACCCACACACAACGTCACTGGAGAGGAGGTGCAGCAACATCCATCCCCCCCTGAAGAGGCCCACAGTAATGACAGCAGCTCTGCATGCCTGGATCAGGATGTCCAACCTGGCCCACCAGGGACCTCTGGACAGTCAGTGACCCAGGCACAGTCCCATACCACCATAGAGCCTTCCCCTTCAGGACACACTGCCACAGCAGCCACCCAGCGGGCCCATCCCTTTGTCCCTAGGACACGTCAATCAGCAGTGTGTCCACCACTACAGGGACCCCAGGCAACCCCACAAACACAGGACGATCAGGGACCTGGGATCAGTGGCAGTGGGCACACAGTTCAGGGGACAGAGGCACAGGACTATAGGGAAGCTGGGAGGACTGCTGTGTGACAGGGGGAGGACAGGCCCAGGGAACCGACTCTCTATGAGGCACTCACCAACATCCTGGGATCCTACCACCATTCCCAGGAGACTATGGGCCAGATATTGGCCAAGTTGCAGGTGACCCAGCGGCTGCAGGAGGGACAGTACCTGGGGATCAGGGAGGACCTGAGGGACATCCACACCACCCTGGTCACCATTGCAGGGGTGCTGGCAGACATGGCCAACACCATGAGGGAGGCAGTGGCACACCAATGGGCCCCTGACACTAGCCACACCGATGAACAGCCCTCCACCTCCGCCAACGCTAGTGGACAGGAGGCCCAACCACAGGAACAACAAGCCACCAGCACACCTCCCCCTGCAGAAGGAGAACCACCATGCAAACAGTCCCTGCGATCCAGGCAGAAGCCAGAGAACATTACCAAGACCCCCACCAAGAAATAAGACTCCCCTGAATGTTACTCTTGTGCCCCACTATGTCACCCTGTCCACCTTGAACTGCCATTGCTCCACTTCCTATGCCCCCTTATACAATGCACCTGTGATACCAATAGACTGGACTCTATCCTGGACTTTCCACCATCAGCAACCCAGCCCATTGCAATACCCCCTCCACATATTAGCACATAAATAAACACCCTTGGAACAAATACAAATATGGAGTCTGTCACTTGATTGACATATGTATTTGTTTAACAAACTGTAAGCATTGCAATTCAACTGTACAGTTATGTATTCATAGGTCTGACCTGTAGTGGGCAGCAGTCAATACTCCACGAGACAGAGTGGGGCACAGTTATCTGAAAATAGAGATGCCAAAGGGTACAGTAAGTGGCCATAGAACTGGGAAAATCAGGCTGCCATGTACAATGTCCAACACAAAATTGCAATGGAAGGTGAAGTTACTTTGTCTTACCTGTGTGTAACTGGAAGTACTGTTGAATTATAGTTGTTCTGTTGTACACATCCTCTTCCTCTGCCTCCTCTACGTCATTGTCCACAGGCTCCACCACTGCCACACAACCATCTCCAGCCTCATCCTCCTGCAGAAAAGGCACCTGGCGTCTCCAGGCCAGGTTGTGCAACATACAACATGCTACGATGATCTTGCAAACCTTCTTGGGTGAGTAGCACAGGGATCCACCTGTCAGGTGGAGGCACCGGAATCTGGCCTTCAGGAGGCCAAAGGTGCGCTCAATCATCCTTCTGGTTCGCCCATGTGCCTCATTGTAAAGTTCCTCTGGCCTTGTCCTGGCATTCCTCACTGAGGTCAGTAGCCATGAGAGGTTGGGGTAAACAGAGTCACCTGTAAATACTGAGGGAGACCTGTTAGCCTGACCCTCACCCTTAGGGCCAACCCCACATATAATGAGGGCCTAAGTTGTATACTCATGACAAATAAGTTAGGCATTGACATAATAGACCTTTATCCACATTTTGCAGGCCCAGCATTATGAAGCTCTAGCTTACACGCTACTCTCAGAAATTTACAGATGCTGAATTAAATATCATGTACTAGCTGCAACTCCTGTCAATATCTACATTCTCCCACTGACTCTCTGGACCAAACACACAAACTATAGTATTACTACTGACACATCAACATCAGTCCCTGAGTACAATTGTGCAATAATCCACACTTTGCAAATATATTTCTATGCTGTATTTAGCAACATCATTCCTAATTACAATGAGCATTGCTCTATCAAATGCTGCCTGAAATCTATGGGGCAGATTATTAACACATTTTCTGAGTTTGTGACACAAAGGTGATACAAACTGGCACAAAATGTTGCTTCAAGATTTACTTTCAGTGAAAAAGTGATGCAAATGCCCAAAAAGTGATGCAAACTGGCCTAAAGTGTTGTTTTGGTTTTCCTTACCAGTGCAAATCCTTATTTGCATTGGAAAGCAGCACTAAAAAATTCAAATAGACTATTGTGCTACTTTGCACTACCTTGCAGCAAGCGTTTTCCGTGAGTGATGGTTAGGCATTTTCATGCTACCATTGATGAATTTCGACACAAACCATATCTACCAAAAAAAGGTGGACAGTACATTATGCAAAAAATTAATTCCTCCTTGAGTCAGGCAATTTTTTTTCTTTTCTCAAAACATTTCCATTTTTCCTTGCATGCTGTCAAACTGTTGGAGCTGCACAATTTACTACTCCACAATTTTACTAATCATATGTTAATCAATGTGCTAACATGTTAATCTGGGTGTTAACGCCTGCCAGCATATCCACAGTTCAATAACTGAATTATAACCAATGGACTGTTTATGATATTGTGCATCCATTTAACTGTAATTGTTTAACATTGACTTGTCTGCTAGACAACAAAATACACTGTTCCAAAAGAGGCAGTAGGAAGGAAGAGTCCTAATTATAGGAGCAAGAGTCCTCACACACCCAACTGAGTGTCAGGCTTCATCTTCGGAATTGCTCCTCGTCAGACCGGCGCTGCAATGTCTGACAGGCACACCCCAGAGGGGGGCTCTTTGCCGGAGTTCTTTTACTCGATGGTGCCAAGACCCCGCAGGTGAGCTTGGAAGAGAGGAGAAAGAGAGTAACAATAAAGAGTAAAATTGGCTCTGGGCCCTATGCCTAGTGAAAACAATTTTATTCAACCATAGAGGGTCAAGGCCAAGGTTAAAAATAATGAGGAGAGTGGAATGAACTTTGTTCAAAGCACTCTCAACCACATATATTGGAAAAGGGAAAATATGGAATTACCAAACTATCCCTGAAACAAGGGTCAACATGTTTCGCGTCATTAATGGTCCAAAAGGATCCAGCGACGCTTCTTCAGGACCAGGTGAGGATATACTTCTCCTTCTACACACTCCTATAAAATGACACTATCCAATGTCAATATTCCAGTCACTTACACTGCTTATGTGTAACTAATATGTCCTATTCCTAACTGTTGCCCCTGCCGGGAGCACGGCCAGGGGTAGGTTCCCTGCTACGGCATTGAATCAACACAAAGAAGTTCACGCTCTGCCATTGGGCCGTCGCTGTCCCATGAAGCCCATTCCTTTAGAAGCAGACTGCTGCCAAAACATTAGATTAGAAACTTAATTGGAGCTTTGCCATGATTTATGCTGTACATGGGGATGGGAGAGGGCCTCCTGTACCAGGTAGACCAGACTGCAGATACTCTTTAGGCTGTGCAGATGTTTACTTTTTTGTTTGATAAAAGAAACTTACGGAGTCCTCCTACTCTCAGAAGAAGGAGTATCCTAATTGGCCTATTCGGAGGGAGTGGTTGAATGAAGATTCTGGAAAATTCTGTTTGATATAGTTTTTTTTTTTTAGAATAGTTTAGAAGATCCTGTCATGACTTCGCTGAGGTAAGACTTTTTCCTAATTCTGCTACTGGAGACCTTATAGCCAAAAGTTCTCGAGTTAGACTCTTGAACTTTTTGTGCCTCTTGCCTTTAAGGTTAATTTGGTTTAACTGAAACTGACACCATATCCCACTACATTATTTGTTTTCTTTATTAAATTAAGTTATGATTTGCATTTTCATGTAAATAATATAACATTTCAGATTACACAATCAATTGGATATATTGATAACTAGATTACTGAGTGATTTAGGCTTATAACTTTGAACTCATCTTCTCTGCCATTCTTATGGCACCAAATCACTTTTATTGTAATTTGTTTTGTGCTGCTGATGCTAGCTCCTTACGTGCACTTTCAGTCAATAATCAAAGGTCCACATGAACAGTAGTTAAAATCATTTGCTGACTACACCAGAACCTACAGGCACAAGAATGTGCAATGGATCGCTAAGTCTAAGCATAGTATTTTGTACTGAAAGAATACCTTTCCAATACAAATGTTATGGAAAACATCATCATGCACTCACGTTTGAAAATTGGAGTGAAGGTTCTATGTGTTGGCGCAAGTCAACCTTGAGAGTGCAAGTGTAGGGGTGCCTTCTGTGCCTTTAAAAATCTCATTTGGGAACTGCATGGGACATGTACCACGTCTTGGTCTTGAACTCATATGTATTATTGTAAACATAGAAAAAAAACACCAATGTACGACATCATTGAAAAGATGTGAGTGCACATGTGAAGAACAAACATATCTGTCAAAAACACGCCCGAACCCTAAAACATTTTCAATTTCACATATTTGAAACCCAAGGAATACGGTTGCACTTTTAACCAGGAATTTTACTGGATGAATTTGATGAAAAATTTCACAGGTTTCTGAAAATGCCAAACTTGCAGTTAGGCATAATGCCTCGCCTGAGTCAGGCAACCATAAGTGCATTTCAAGCATTGCATCTTCCTTCATATACATCCCACTTCTCATTCCTCCTCCCCCCTCCCTCTTTCCAGGATCCACTGACTGACTAGCCCCTGTTTTCCCTCATAGACATCCTATGGAATATTTGGTTTCTTTGCCAGCACCATAGATGAAGTATGTGTCGGTTGTGAGCTGCACATGCCAGAGAGTATTGTGTTAGGGGTATATGTGTTTGCTGTGACAAAACTTTCCAAACTGTTTGTGGTGCCACAGAGAACAAAGACCTGACGTTGTATCAATAAGCATGTGTTTTTTTATGGCTGAATTTTGTGTATTTTATGTAAGTGACAACATTGTACAGATATTTCCTAGGACTTAAGAGAACCTTTATGATTGCACACTGGTGGGTACATTCACAGTACTTTGAAAATGTAGCAATATTCAATAAACCTTGGTACTGAGACACATAATTCCAGTGCTAAGATACATGATCCACCCTCTTATTACACACATTAAATGACCTGCTGGTATGGGGAGGGCAACAATGCACTGTTTTGTAGCAACGTAACCATATTTGTCCCTACATTCATGCACACACAAATTTATTTTGCAATATATGCTTGGTTTCTATCTCCCACGAAAATACACTTTAAGGCTTGCCTCCTTTTCAAAAGGCATTTAGACATAAGACTGGTTTGAGGAGAAAAAGTCTTGTGTTCATTATTTTCCTGTTTCTGTCCCTTTGAAGAAAGCCTTTACCTGTAAAATGTTGAAAAATTTCACAAGATTTGTTTAATAGGAAATGTGCAAACTTCTTCAAAAGATTTTGTCAGCATCTTCAACATTTTAAGGGGTCTATTTTCTAGACACCCACATTTGTTTTTACTGAGGGTGAACTAAATAAAATGATTAACAGCAAGCAATTCCTGAATATAGATTAAATCAATGGACTGCATGACTTTTGACAATCCTTATTCTCAGTGTTCCTAAAGCTTCCAGCCATGTGCCGGAGACTATTCCCATGAACGTCTGAAGCAATACTGAACACCCATTTATGTGCATCGCTTTTATCATCCTGCACTTCAAAAAAGTGAGCTGTGAGATTTGCTTGCAATTAGTTTCCCCTTTTAAGAACACAATTACAACCAGACGGTAAATAATGGCGCAAAGCGGGCTTAGCGCCATTATTTAGGCCCATCTCCCACCCACGTGTTGTTTATGCTCCAGGAGCAAAATATGGTGCTGGGGGACTAATGCCATTTTCAAGACAGGAACGCCTACCTTGCATCTCATTGACACGAGGTGGGTTCGTGCATTCGGAAAAATGGCGCTAGCTCGAAATTATTTAAGATAGACGGGACTAGCATCAAAATATAAATAGAAAGATGTGTTTGCACCACTTTAGCGCCATGATAAATGGCACTAAGGTGGTGCAAGCATTTCATAAATATGGGCCTTGGACTTTTGGTCTACACTTAGACCATTTAGACCAAAAGTCTTAATTTACCTTTGTGATTCAGGCCCTTCATGTCTACATAGATGAAGTCTATGTGGAAGGAGTGTGGATTTACTTATAAGTTCTCTACACCCTACCAGTCACAAACCAATAGACTTGTTGAAAGGTTCAACAATACCCTTAAAGGTATGAATAGGGACCTGCCTGAGTCCATGAGAAATAAGTGGAGTGTCCACTCACTATGTCTTCTTTTTGCTTTCAGGAAGGTACCACAGAAGGGATTAATCTTCAGCCTATTTGAACTTCTGTATGGTCATCTGGTCAGGGGACCTCTCAGTCTGGTCAAGGGAGGGAAGGGAGCAAGCTCCCAAGAACCCCCAAGGTTGTGGCTGGCTACATGTTGCCCTTCTACAACCAGATGTGCTGTTTCTGGAACAAGGCAAAAAGTAACCTTAAGGTCATCCAAGAAGCCATGAAACTCTTTTGTCACTAGAAGGCAATGCTGGTTGAGTTTCAGCCTGGCCAGAAGGTATGGGTCATGGAGCCCGCAGAGCCTAGAGCTATCCAATACTATTGGACTGGACAATATGAAGTGAATACCAAAACTCAGCATCACAGTACCTGCACCCATCAGAACCGATGCATTGCCTCAACTGCACAACACAACCTTGACACTGATTTTCTTGTAGCAATCTCTGGCACCTGGATCTTCAACAACGATGTCTATGTGACCACAAAGGCTGTGATGCAGAGTTTTGGAATTGTCGTCGAGGCTGCCGTCAACTGAGATGCAAGGACCTAGCACCAGGAAAAGCGACACAGTGGCGGTTCTGAAGGCCATGTGCAGGACCAGGATGCAGCAGCAATGTGAGTCTGGTTGCTTCAGTTCTGACAGAAGGTGATGCACTAGTTCCAACCTCGCAACTGTGGTGATGGGTCAGTTGTGCTCCTGTACCAGATGATATATTGGTTCTGTTTTTAGAAACCAAAGCTACGCATTGGTTCTGATCCCATAGCAGAGGATGAGTAGGTTCCCCGGGTGAAAACACCTTATGCCCTCTTCCAAGGATCGAGGACCAGGGTGGCATCACTTGGCAGGGCAGACTCACAGATAGCAGAGTCTAGGTGCAATAGCATGATAGTAGTAAGTCTTGTATGTCCTTGGGAGCTTGGATCAGAAGGCCAGCTAGCTAGCCCTTGGAGTCACTCTGGGTTCAATTAAGGCAGGTCCAGTCCTTCTCACCCAGGCAGGGGGACAGCAGGCAGCAGGGTGGCTCAGCAATGCAGGAGTCTAACAAAGGGGCAGTCCAGAAGAATGGCAGTTCTTCAGTAGCACAGCAGTCCTTCCTCCTGACAGAGCCGTCACAGGTCCAGAAGTGTACTGAGTTGGTGGTGTCAAAGGTCCAGTACTTATACCCAGTTGGGCTTTTGAAATGAGACATTTCAAAGACAGGCCTCTGAAGTTCACAGAGGTCCGACCCTTTTTGCCATGGCTCCAGACTCAAAACAGGGGGTTATGCACCCCTTTGTGTGGGGACAGGACACAGGCCATTCAGGTAGGGACCGGACATGGGCTATTCAGGTGTAAGTGAAATTGTGCCCAGCTCCTCCCACACCCCCCCCTAGGATGGCCCATCAAGTCAGACCTAAGGTCCCATTCTGTGTGGCTCTCTAGAGGGAAAAACACAAAGTCCATCTGTTACCCACCCTAGAGAAGTGATCGGAGACAGGCAGCAGGCACCAAACAGCTGAAGTCAGAAAATGTCACCTTTTTAGAAGTGGCATTTTCAGAATTGCGATTCAAAAATTAGACTTCACCATAAATTGTAATTTTAAATTATGATTCTAGAGACACAAAATGTGAAATGCTTTTCTCTTCCAAATTGTGAATTATACTTATAAGATTTAAAAAGCTAATCCCAATGTTATCCTATGGGAGAAAAAGGCCTTGGTATAGTAAAAAAACTCTCTTTGGGTTTTCACTACCAGGTCATGAAAACTTAAAAGTACATTTCCTGCCTTTTAAATACATTGCACTCTGCCCTCTGCGTTATCCAGGGCCTAGCTTAGGGGTGACTTATAAGTATGAAAAGGGAAGGTTTGGACCTGGCAAATTAGTTATTTTGCCATGTCGACATGGCAGTGTGAAACTGCAGGCACAAACTCTGCAATGGCAGGCCTGAGTATTGGTTTAAGGGCTACTTAATTGAATGGCATAATCAGTGCTGAATACCCACCAGTAGCATTTAATTTACAGGCGCTGGGTACACTTTAGAAGTGACTTATAAGTAAATTAAAGTTACCAATTGGGGATAAGCCAAAGTTATCATGTTCATGGGCAAAAGCACAAGCCCTTTAGCACTGGCTAGCATTAGCAAAATGTCTTAATGCCAGCACAAATAAGGTCAGAAGAGTGGAGGAGGTAGGCAAAAAGTTGTAAGGAAGACCACCCTAAGGCTGTCCGGTCTAAAAGGGCTTATTCCTTGTACTCTTGCAATCCTTTTTCACTGTCTATATGGAATGGATAGTGACACCAAGCATGTAATTGAATGTCATTTCCAAAAGAAAGATTGGGCATTTTTTCCTGAAATCTGAAATTAAACTGTTGAGAAGCAAAATTAGCAAATATGAGCCAGATGTGCTAATTCCATTTTCATGTGAAATTTCCACATTAACCTGTTTGTGAATTATAATGCAATTTGTATTGTGACCTTCATGCTATTGGTTTGCATTGCAAATTTTACACTTATAGATGTTGCAAAATAACCTGACTAAACTAAAGAATATTGATTAGGCAAGTTGAATGCAGGGAGGGAGTCATGCATGGTGCTGAAGACCATTAGCCCTTTAGCTGTTTTCATAAATAGTTTTTTTGCCATAAATTAGTTTTTGTACAATAAAGGCCAATGTGCCACTTTTTAAAATAATGTTTCCTGTTTTTGAAGGCACCAGGGGACCAGACAGTGGTCCTATGGATCACTGTCTATGCTCCCTGAGGCCATACTTCCCAAGGGAAAATCTGTCCCAAATGGAAGAGATTTCCCTTTGCAAATCTGTTACTAGTCTTTCTTGGTGATATATAATATATCAATGGTTTGTCACTCCAATAGCACTCACAAACCAGTAATACGCCCCACAGAAAGGAGGACACCCTATCTTACCCCCTCCTATTTTCAACCTAGAATGGGTTGCAAAGTATTTTTATGAGTTTTAAATATGTTTCCCACTCATAAAAAGGCATTTCTATATAACAAACCCTTCCAGTTGCAAATCTTGAATGAATGAACCTAGAGGGTTCATTCATGTTGGTTCCCTTGATGAAACATCTGCCTGAAGCTTTTCAGAAGAGTTGGGAGGTACCCTTTCAACAAGAAGAAGTTGGGAGTAGTGGATTGCCCTTCTGCATGTTTTAACAATGTGTACAATCCAGGAAAGCTGCAGCTGAATGACCTGAAAGAGGTGGAGAAGTCTGGCGATCCCTCTGCACGGAAAAAAGTGTTCATCTGCCAAGAAAGGTAACTGACTTCTCCAGAACATCCAGTGTCGCTGATCAATGTAGCTGTGCTTATTTTTACGTTTTTTAGTAAAAAAATTAATTCCAGACGTTTCTTTTGGAAATTATGTATTATTTACATTAGATTTCTGCCCTAACTGTTTCCTACTGGTCAACATGGACATTTTATTTAAAAAATCACAACTCTTTAGGCTCTAACCAAGGCTTGTGTCATTTTGGTGCTATTTCATTTAGTAAATGCTTCTTTCCTTCACAAAATTAGGCAACTTTTTGGGCTTTAATGTTGGCTTGGTGATACTGAAACATAATTTTCTAGGAGGGAAGTCTTCTAAAAAATGTAAAACTACCAGGGGTAAGAGCAGCATTCCTCATGAAAACTAAACCAAAGCTCACATCAAGCTCTCCCCACTCTTTAATTATCTGTTTTTCCTCACCAGATTTCCCAGCAAACGCTTTTTAATCGAATAACACAATTTACACAGTTAGTTTGAAGTTAAAAATCAGCTATACTTGGTGGTGTGGCTTGTACATTGGGGAAGACGGGGGTGAAGCTCATCAGCTCAGCACTGAGTGTCCCATCAATGCATTTAGACAGTGCACATCATCAGATATATGAGGTGAAAAGACCGTAATTAGCTTCAGGTTGGCCGCAGAGGTGCTTTAATTGATGGGATGGACTGTAATCTATGGGGCATATTTATACACTGTTTGCGCCGGAATTGCGTCGTTTTTTTTTACGCAATTCCGATGCAAAACTAACTCCATATTTATACTTTGGCGTTAGACGCGTCTAGCGCCAAAGTCCATGGAGTTTGCGTCATTTTTTAGCTTGGACACCTACTTTGCGTTAATGATATGCAAGGTAGGTGTTCCCGTCTAAAAAAGTGACTCCGAGGCATGTGCGCTGTATTTACACTCCCGGGCAAAATTCACGCCCGGGAGTGGGCGGGTCAAAAAAAATGACATCCAGCCGCTTTTGCGCTGTTTTTTAGCGCCTGGACAAGGCAGGCGTTAAGGGACCTGTGGGCTCGGAAGGAGCCCAGAGGTGCCCTCCTATGCCCCCAGGGACCCCCCCTGTCACCCTTGCCCACCCCAGGAGGACACCCAAGGATGGAGGGACCCATCCCAGGGACATTAAGGTAAGTTCAGGTAAGTATTTTTTTTTTATTTTTTTGTGGCATAGGGGGGCCTGATTTGTGCCCCCCTACATGCCACTATGCCCAATTACCATGCCCAGGGGACAGAAGTTCCCTGGACATGGCCATTGGGCAAGGGGGCATGACTCCTGTCTTTGCTAAGACAGGAGTCATTTTAATGGCGGTTGGGAGTCAAAATATAGGCGCAAATCGGGTTGTGGCGATAATTTTGCCTCAGCCTGACTTGCCCCATTTTTTGGCGCCCAAGCTCCATATTCCCCCTACGCCGGCGCTGCCTGGTGTACGTCATTTTTTTCCACGCACACCAGGCAGCGCCACCAGCTAACGCCGGCTAACGTCATTGAATAAATACGGCGCCCACATGGCGCTTCAGAATGGCGTTAGCCGGCGGTAATTTTTTTGACGCAAAACTGCGTTAGCGCAGTTTTGCGTCAAAAAGTATAAATATGGCCCTATGTTTCCCTGGCCTGCATGAATAATCTCAAGACTTCGAGGCACCAGGAATAATGACAACACCAGGAGCAGTGGCACGTGATAAGTACCCCAACTTTTACGTCTGGCACCCCGGTGGAGAGAATAGCGTGGTAAGCCATGGTCCACCTGCAAAATAACCACCACATAAGCAGCAGCTCTAATTTATGCCTTTCTGGCTTGCCTAAGGATTCACACCACTCCAGCTGGCATGGCTCCGAGACTCTAGAAATAAAGAGGACCCCAGGAGACAGCAGTAAGCGTCCCGACTTGCGCTCTCAGCACCACACTTCACCCAATGCAAGCTCATAGCATTAGAAGATGGGCACCATTCAGAGAATAGCGCAGTAGTCATGTGAAGCTTTACCTCTCTTAAAGATCATCAACCCGAGGCCAGAAAGGACACCATAGACAGAAACGCAGGACTGAACGAGAAACTCTGCTCCAAATAGCTACAGGCTCATAATGCCTCTAAGCCCACGTAGCTGACTCTTGAGAGCCATGCTCCACCTTTTGATACGTGACATAGGCAAATAGGCACACAGTTTTATAAGGGAATAGGAGGCGAAGAATAAAGAGTAGCCAGTATTATTTTGCCCGTTTATGACACTCCATTGAAATTACATGTGCACCTCTCCTCAAAACACCAAATCTATGCTATCCGCATTGAGAGTACACCAGACAACATTATTGAGAGTGCATCAGACAACTTTTGCTGGTAACGATTAGCATTTTTTTTTGCTGTGGTACATATTTTTGAAAGTGTATTATCATGAGCATCTGACTTGCCTGAAATGACACTGCTGTGGCACTAGACTCATCCACTCTCACAACGACCTACCTAAAAGACCTCTCCTATGCACATCCTACTGGCTGCCAGTGTCTTCTGAGAAATCCCATATTACATACCTGTGACCCCCCCCACCATTGCAACAAGTCTGTAAGGAACACTTTATTTTCAAATTGGTTCTTTTGACTCCTGCTTTCAGTTCTAACAAAGGGAATAAGTCAGTGATACATGCACTCCAATACCTGTTTGGTGCTACTGAACTGTAGACCACTCCCAGACTTATGAGACTCATGAGTTATATGTGCCCACTATGCACTTGGACACCATAGCCCAACACCAGGTGCAGACAACAAGAGAGCACAAAGGAGCCCAGGCTATCAGAGCTAGACATCAGTGACTGATATCAACTGTAGCCTGTAAGCTTACTATTTGGAAAATAAGTCACGCCAGCCTGATTGCTATTCAACCAAAATCTCACAGTCTCATTTCAGAGCTCAGAGTAACATGACTGACAAAGGGGCCAAATCAAACTACAAGAGGCCAAAAGCTGATCCCTCTACTTCTTACTCACCCATCAAAGGTAAGATGATTATCAACGCTATCATGGATATGATCCTAAAAACACTTGCAGAAGCACATGACGTAGCTGAATTCACCAAAATGAAGTCTGACAGAATGAAATAACCTCAACCAAAACCAATTTTAAAGAGACCAACAGCAGAATCACAGTGGTGGAAAATAGGATTAACAACCTTGACGACTCCCAAACAATTGTATAAAAGACATCACATCCTTGAAGTCCATCTCCATTGATTTGCAGAGAAAGATGTCGGTATCAGAGGAACATAATAGGAGGGGTAATTTTGAATATTCAGAATACCAGAGGGGTAAAGGATTTGACTGGCTCCTGCTTGAACTTCTTACAACTGGGTATCCCCAAAGTGACTTTCATCCAATTTGTTAAAGATCTGGAGAGGAGGGGGCACACAGAGTACCTGATTTTAAATCTTCCCACACAGGGAAACCTAGATCCATTGTCTGCAAATCAGTACGATTTCAACATATGGAAAAGATCCTTGAATACATCAGAAAGAATAAGCTTGTTGAATTGGAACGGGACTGAAATCGACATTACACAGGACTTCTTGAGGCCCACTTTTGAAACTAGGAAGGGCTTCCTAGCCTTACATCAGAGACTGTGTAATAAAAACACCCTGTTCTCCTTTGTTAGCCCAGTGAAAGTCCTGATCAATGCTGAGAGAACAAAACATATCTTTATGGATCACAGAGACTTGATGAAATTCTTGAATGAAATAGAAGGAAAAAAGGACACCTCGTCACATTAGCCTATATTGAAAACCCCAAAACATTAATATCTGTATGGTTTTCTGGTACAGTACAAATTAACCCTGTGTGGTGTTGTTATGATCTATTAAGATATTTTAGGATGATTTAGAAAATATTTGAAATTCTTAGTTTATAGTAGGGATACTCCCTTACTCTGGGCACCTTACCCTATTATACATGTTCTTTAATGCTTAGCAAGATTAGGCATGCTTACCAAAACTAGTCTGGAATTGTGATGTGGGTGGCACTAGTACAAGTTTGTTGACCATACTACTATGTTAACCTATACCAGGCCCCTCATAAAGCCTGTCACTATCAACTGACCACTTCACCTCAAATTCTCCAATTCTGCAACACAATCACAGATAGACACATACGCATTTCACAGCCTTGCCCTGTCTTATTGGAACCACTTATTCTGGACCAGCAGACACCCTGTCTGTACCAAAATAACAGTTCCATTGAGATTCCTGAAAGCTTGATATCACCCATAGGTCCAAGCCTAACATTGCCGCTTTAGTCACTATTATCTCCTGGCCAACAGTCAATCCCAGCCACAAGCATCCTTCTGATTTTGGTGCTGGTACGCCGTCACTGATGACAACCTGGGCCCCCCTTAGAGCTGGCCAATGTCAGATTGTTGTAATATTCATCTGCTTCCCAATACTGACCCACATCATACTCGGCGTGGGCTACAACCTTCCCTTATCATCAAACTCATTTACCGCAATTTGGGGGAGTGATTGGGAGTCCCCATGGATTTTGGTTCTTATTGTTATCTTTATGTTTTATACTTTGCAGTTCTTATTTAACAGCTGCAGATTTACTATGTATTTGTTTTTACTTGAAGCTTTAGTCACCATTGATTGCTCTAACACATCAACAATGTCTACATATGTAATGATGCCACTATTTTCATTGCCACTACAGACATGGCCTTGTCCCATCGTAACAACTCACAGGAAGAATCACAGGCCCAGATCCTAATATTGTGACGTCTTTAGCAATGATATCACAACATCATGGCACAGAACCCTAAAAGTGATCTCACTAAACACTAGGGGCTTGAATCATCCTGAAACAGAAAGAAGATCTTAGATTATTCTTATAAACTACAGCTTGTTCCCCTGCTATTGGTGAAAAGAACAGGGTCATAAATGTAATATCTCACGCTTCCAAAATTAATATGTTTTTGGCCATCTCAGACAAAGTAGGAAGATGGGGTGTTTCCGAAAATCTAAAAATTGGGTGTAATTCTATGTGGCAAATGAATATGGCCCTAATAGTGACAACCAAATGTTCTGGGCTAAAGTGACACAAAACCTACTAGCTATCCCTTGCATATCACTTCTCCTTTCACCAGGTGATGTTAACCTTCCACATGGCTCTACTATTGAAAGGGACTCTACATACTGTATTGGTATCACCCTCCTGAATCTCATAATATTCTGAGAGGTCTGTGTGAGAAATTAAATTTGAAGGACACATGACAGCTCCAACATTCAACATAGAAAGCCTACACATTTTTCTTGAACCCTCCACTCATCATGCTTACTTATTGATTCTATTATGATTGCAGGTTACACCATTACAATATTGCTCAAACTACTACTGAACCTAAATGAGTCTCATATCAGTCTTGTGTAGCCTCGAGCTATTAGGATTTGAAACTAAACCCTAAAATGCTCTTTAGGAGACTAAGCAGCAAAACACTAACATCCCTTGATCATGCCAAACTGACTGCGTCAATAATTAAGTAATTAAGGTTTTTCTAAATGATAATCCTAAAGCAGCTTATTCTCCATTATCCAGGTGGGAGGCACTTAAGGCCACTGTCAGAGACACCATAATACAAATTAGATCAAAATTGAACAAAGAACCTAATTCAAAACTACAAACATTAGAAAAAGAGATTAAATCACTCAAACATCTCCATATCAGTCCAAAGAGAACTCTTTGCTTCCCTCACTACTAAGTAATATGAATACACACTAGCAGGGATTTGGATTAACAATCAAAAGAGTTTAAATCTGGTAAAATGCTTGCTTCTTACCTAAAATACAAACAGCAAAAAAACTATATTACAGAAATTATGGACAATGAAAAACACATACAAACAAATTCTACAAAGATTGCCAACACCTTTAAATAATTTTATGAGGTCCTATATCTCCTAAATACAAAGGTAACAGAATTTGAATGTGAAAAGTCTTTAGACAAATTGGTCCTCCCCTCTCTTAATGAGGAAGAAAAACAAACCAATCCCCTTTCTCCAATCAGGAAATTTTGTACACCATTAAATCTCTTACATTTGGGAAAGCACAGGGGTTGGATGGCTTTTCAGAACTATTTTATAAAACCTTTGGTAAACTTCATTGCAGTCCCCACCTATGTCTACATCCAGTTTGCTGACTTGGGTTCTGTGAGCAGCACTCCCTCAGAATCCATAATCACTGTCATCCCTAAATATGACAAAGGATCCTCTCCTGACTAAGAATTACAGACCAATATCCTAGATCAACAATGACTGCAAAATTTACAGAAAAATATTGGCCACCAGACTTCAGTGTCACATGCTTAAACCACTTAATCCTTTACAGGTGGGCTTTTTTGGAAAGAAACACCTTTCCAGTGACAACAGCTTGGTGCTCTGTTATGTAACTGATAAAGCACAAACTCTGTATACCCCCACAGTCGCTGTTGCACTAGACATTGAAATTTTTTTTTATAAAGTTGACTGGATCTACCTTAAAGTGATGGTCCAGAAATTCAGTCTTGGCACCCCTTTCATAACAATGGTAATGGCTTTATACTCTCAGTCCATTGGAAGAGTAGGTGCAGGTGGTGTTATTTCTAATACATTCCCACTTAAACAAAGGCATCTAACAGGGATGCTTATTATCCCCCTCTCTGTTCCTATTAGCCCTGGAACCTCTGTTGTACAAAATTAAGAACAATGATGCTATCACAGGCATTACATTTGAAAATCTAACAGTTAAAGCAACAGTATATGTCGATGTTATCCTAAATTGTCACTGAAGAGGCAGTCCAATCTATACCACAATTAATGGAGACTATTGCAGACTTTTCCAGGATTTCGGGATACATCCTCAACAAGGACAAGTCATGGGTCATCCCTATAAACAGCCTAGATTCCAAAGAAATACTGGATTACACTGGACTAGCCTGCTAACCAAGCTTTATCAAATGATTAGTCTGAGTGTTCTTCAATAGCATACCTGGTATTCTCAAATATAATAATGTGTCAATTCTCAGGAAAGTCACAGATCTATTGGAGTAATGGTTCCGCAAATTCCTGACATAGTAGGAAAGGATTGAGAAGGCAAAAATGTTGATGACATCTATATTAAATTATTTAATAAGTGTGCTACCCCTCACACACTCTGATGAGTTTTTTAAAAAATAGACAGTCTCATCAATACACTTCTCTGGCAAAACAAAAAACCCAGGATCTCGCTTAAAAAAATTAGACTCCGTAAGTTTCTCTGAGGTATAAATTTAGACAGATTCAAAACATATCACACAGCTTTCCGATTCAAGTAAGGCACCTACTGACCAATCCAGAAGGAAGAATATAGGGCCATATGTACGAACACATTTTCCCATAGACACAAAATGGGTAAAACCCTTTGCTACATCTGGCCCATAGTCCCTTATGTCTAGAGATTGAAAATGCTATTATTCCCCTAGGAAACCGTATTTTGTTTCTCTCCATGAATGAAGCTACCATACTACACTCAAAGTATATTCTGAACAACACCAAAATAGATATATTACAGGTAGACTTCATGCTAGATCATAAAATCTGTTCTTCAAATTTGACTTCTACATGGGCAAACCCCAAAATTTAATTGGATGGCTGACCAGTTCACTACCCCCTTTAGGCTTCTTGAGGAATCTTCACCATCAATCATTTGGGCATTGATAAAAAACCCATAACTTTTGATAACCTACAAACCTTACATGCCCTGGTTAATATTGACAATATAATTTTCGGAAACTCAAAGCATGCATTTGTCAGCTAACTTTTACTGACAAAGACCCCTGACTTCCTTTCGTTGCTGGAACCCTTGCCAGGTCTGGAAACAATGTCTTTAGAGCCTACTAAATGCTGTCCTCTTCCAAACTTTTGAAAAGGATTCACTCCAAGTGGTTTAAGGATGATTTAGTGGCCGATGATAATCTGAGCTAGCCAAAAATCATACAATCTCCCATAACACATAAAATCACTCTGGATCTAGTCCAAACTAAATTATATTAATTCAAAGAGCCAACTGGACATCAGCTCACCTGCACAAACTACAGCCCTCATTATGACAATGGCGGTAAGTCCCGCTTACCGCAATGCTGACTGCCGCCAACATACCACCGGAGCGGCGGTTTACCGCTACCCATATTATGACACACGCATACCAATCCGTCAATATACAGCAACACACACAAGTCCGCCAGCCTAAAGGTCAGTGATAAACTGGCGGTAGCAAAACCCACACCGTTATGCCAACAGAACTATGCCCACAGCCTTATGACAAACAAATCACCACGGTGGGCATTCAACCGTGGTAAACCATTGGGGTACATACCACAACGCTCAAAATACACACACACACACATACAAAACAACACCACATTAGACAATTCAAACTACACACACCTGACACACATACACACACACCACACCCACACACCCATACCAATATAAAACACACACACACTACCAACAATCCTTTACAACTAAAAACAATTGTCAACACAGAGCTAGACACACCAAGAGCACCCACAGAACCAGAGCCACAGAACACCACCACCCATACACCATCCACGCACCTCACAGCACACACCCGAACACATCACCCCACATACCCTCACACACACCGCACACACTACACCCATGGCACCCCAAACACACCCCAGGTTCTCAGATGAGGAGCTAAGGATCATGGTGGAGGAAAACCAGTGGGTAGAGCCACAGCTATTCGGTTCACAGGTGCAGCAGACATCCATTGCTAGAAAGATGGAGCTATACCGGAGAATCGTGGACAGGGTCAACGCTGTGGGACAGCACCCCAGAACAAGGGATGACATCAGATAGAGGTGGAACGACCTACGGGGGATGGTGTGTTCCTTGGTAGCAAGACATCAGATAGCAGTACAGAGAACTGGTGGTGGATCCCCACCTCCTCCCCCACAACTAACAACAAGGGAGGAGCAAGTCTTGGCGATCATGCATCCTGAGGGCCTGGCAGGAGTAGCAGGAGGACTGGACTCTGGTAAGTCAGCCCTTTACTACTTTCACCCCCCCTACCTGCATGCCATCACATACCCCCACCCCTACCCTCACCCCCATTACTCCATCACCTCACATACACCCCACCATCACAACGCACCCATCCCAATACCAAGCCCTGCACGTAACACCAATGCACGGACCCCCATCACAGACCTGCATGGACACACATCACTAAAGCATGCACATTAGAGAGAATCACCTAGCCCACAAAATCACTACTCACACAAGGCAAAGTTGACAGGGCAATCACAGCCATAGAGGGCAACGCACCCATGCACAAGATGGCACAAACAGAAACAATAACATTTACATCCCCACAGGTCCCCCACAAAATGTCACTGGAGAGGAGATGTCAGCAACTTCCAGTCCACCCCCAGAAGAGGTCCACAGTGATGACAGCAGCTCTGGACGCCTGGATCTGGATGACCAACCTGGCCCATCAGGGATCTCTGGACAGTCGGTTACCCAGGCACTGTGCCATACCACCACAGAGCCTCCCCCTCATGAAACACCAGCACAGTACCCACCCAGCAGGCCCATACCTCTGTCCCCAGGACACGTCAATCAGCAGTGTGTCCACAACTACAGGGACCACAGGCTAACCCACAAACACAGGACGATCGGGGACCAGGGGACAGTGGCAGTGGGTACATGGTTCAGAGGACAAAGGCACAGGACAACAAGGAAGCTGGAAGGACTGCTGTGCGACAGGTGGAGAACAGGCCCAGGGAACCGATTCTCCATGAGGCACTCACCAACATCCTGGGAGCATACTACCATTCCCAGGAGACGATGGGCCAGATACTGGACAAGTTGCAGGAGACCCAGCGGCTGCAGCTGGACAGTTTCTGGGGCTCAGGGAGGACCTGAAGGACATCCACACCACCCTGGTCACCATTGCATGGGTGCTGAAGACATAGCCAACACCATGAGGGAGGCAGTGGCACACTACCGGGCCCCTGACACTAGTCACACTGATGAACAGCCCTCCACCTCCGCTGCCGCTAGTGGACAGGAGGCCCCGCCACAGGACCAACAGGCCACCATCATCTCTCCCCCTGCAGAAGGAGAACCACCACGCAAACAGTCCCTGTGATCCAGGCAGAAGCCAGAAAACATTGTTGTTAGACTATTCATCCTTGGCGTGGTCTCCCTTAACTTTTTGCCTCTGTTTTCCAGGTTGTTGATGTGTGCTGGACTCTGAATTTGCTGTTTTTGTTACTATGGGCACTTTACCACTGCTAACCAGTGCTAAGGTGGAAGTGCTACTATACAAAATGTGTATGTAATTGGCTTATCCATGATTGGCATTTTTGATTTACTAGTAAGACCCAAGTAAAATGCACTAGAGGTGTCCAGGGCCTGTAAATCAAATGCTACTAGTGGGCCTACAGCACTGGTTGTGCCACCCACATAAGTAGCTCTGTAATTATGTCTCAGACCTGCCACTGCAGTGTCTGTGTGTGCAGTTTTACCTGTAAATTCAATTTGGCAAGCATACTCACTTGCCAGGCCTAAACCTTCCCTTTTCTTACATGTAAGGCAGCCCTAAGGTGGGCCCTAGGTAGCCCCAAGGGCAGGGTGCAGTGTATGGTTTAGGTAGGACATATTGTAATGTGTTTTATAAGTCATAACAGTGAAATATTGCTAAATTAGTTTTTCACTGTTGCAAGGTCTGTCCCTCTCACAGGTTAACATGGGGGCTACCTTTAAACTTAAATATGATTAAAGTGTAGATTCCCTTTGGGAGCAGAGAGACATGTGGAGTTTGGGGTCTCTGAGCTCACAATTTAAAAAAACATATTTTAGTAAAGTTGATTTTAAGATTGAGTGTTTGAAAATGCCACATTTAGAAAGTGAGCATTTTCTTGCTTAAACCATTTTTTTGATTCTGCCTGTTTGTTGATTCCCTGTCTGGGTCAATTTGACAGTTGGGATGGTTGCACCTCTCACTAGACAGTGACACAAAGGGAGCTGGGGTGTAATCTGCATTTCCTGATGAGCCACCCGTGCTAGGAGGGAGGGGAAGAGTGGTCACTTACACCTAAAAGGGCTCTGTCTGCCCTCACACAATGAAGTCTCCAACCCCGTGGAGAGTGTCTGGGGCCTGGCCAGGGCAAGGCAGGATTTCACAATCAAGAGAGACTATGCTTTGAAGTAGGACTACGTCAAAGGAGAAAATGGGTATAAGAAGGGCACACAAAACCACAGACTTTACAACACTTCTGGAAACCAAGAGGAACCTCTGCCTGGAGAAGAGCTGCAGAGCTGAGGAAGAAGAGCTGCCATGCCTGTGACTGTGCTTTTTGGAGCTATCCTACAGTTGCTGCTTCTGCCTGTGCTAGAGGAGAAAGACTGGACTTTGTGTTGCCTTCCTTCTTGTGAAGAACTCTCCAAGCGCATGATTTAGAGCTTGCCTCCTGTTGTTTGAAGTCTCAGGGACAGCAAAGACTTCTCTCTTCCAGCACCTGGAGTCTCTGAAGAGACTCCTACTCTGCCAAGTGGTACCCATCCAGTTCCTGGGACCCTGAAAGGAGAAGTGGGCAGCCTGAGAGGAAGAAATCCACGCACAGAACACCATGTGGGGAAAAGATCAATGCAACTCTGATGTGCAGCTGAAAAATTGACACGCTGCCGGCTTTGTGGCTGAAAATCGACGCTCGCCTGCAACGCAACTGAAGAATTGACACACTGAGCTGTAAAAATAACGCGCAGCATTGCTGATGGAGGCTGGTGAGATCGCAACCCGCGCTCCGTGGTTTTCGGATCATCGTGCGGCTGGATCTCCGACATAAGCACCACTGGGAGCGTAAAAACAACGCAAGGCCTGCCCGGACCCGGTAATGCTGACCAAATCGACCCATAGTTCTCCTGCGGTGAGAAGAAACAACGTGCCCGACCCGATGTAAGGAGAAACGATGCACGCATCACAAGCCCTTTTTGACGTGCAGGGTTATTTTCGACGCACCAAAGGTAACAGTGTTAGTGTGTGTTTAAAATTACATGAAGCCTCTTTTTGCTTTTTAATTGATAACTTGACTTGTGTATTATGGATTTTTGTCGTTTTGGTCTTGTTTTGTTTAGATAAATATTTTCTATTTTTCTAAACCTGTGTTGTGTCATTTTGTAGTGTTTTCATTAAATTACTTTCTGTGTTGGTACAAAAACGTTACACCTAGCACTCTATAGTTAAGCCCACTGCCCGTTCCAAGCTACCAAGGGGGTAAGCCGGGGTTAGGTGAGGGTGATTCTCTTTTACCCTGACTAGAGTGAGGGTCCTTGTTTGGATGGGGGGTAACCTGACTGCCAACCAAAGTCCCCATTTCTTACAATTGCTAAGACCCCCTCCAGTAAATAGGTCTCTCCTGATTGTCACCCTTGTGTCCCACTCTGTCACCCTGTACACCTTGAACTGCCATTGCTCCCCTTCCTATGCCCCCTTGGACAATGCACCTGTGATACAAATAGACTGGACTCTATCCTGGACTTTCCTCCACCATCAACCCAGCCCATTCCGCTACCCCCTCTACTTCTTGGCACTTAAATAAACACCAGTGAACAAATACAAGCATTGAGTCTGTCAAATGATTGAACTATGTATTCGTTTAACAAGCTTGAAACACTGCAATACAACTGTACAGGAATAAATACATAGAAACGACCTGTAGTAGGCTGCGTCAACATTCCAGGTGACAGAGTGGGGCACAGTTATCTGAAAAGAGAGACGCCAAAGGGTACAGCAAGTGGCCATAGAATTGGGAGAATTTGCCTGCCATGAACAATGTCAAACACAAAACTGTTTGTGTAAAGTGAAGTTACAGTGTCTTACCTGTGTGTCACTGGAAGTACTGTCATATTATTGCTGTTCTGTTGACCTCATCCTCATCCTCTGCCTCCTCATCTTCACTGTCCACAGGGTCAACTGCTGCCATACACATATCTCCAGCCTCATCCTCCTGCAGAAAAGGCACTTGGGGCCATATTTATACTTTTTGACGCACAACTGCGCCAACTCAGTTGTGCGTCAAATATTTTAACGCCGTCTAACGCCACTCCAAAGCGCCATGCGGGTGCCTTATTTATGGAATGACGTTAGCCGGCGCAGCTGACTGGTGTGCGTCAAAAAAAATGACCCACACCAGGCTGCGCCGGCGTAGGGGAAAATGGAGCTTGGGCATCAAAAAATGGGGCAAGTCAGGTCTGAGGCAAAATTTTGGCCTCAACCCGATTTGCGCCATTTTTTTTGACTCCCAGCCCCCATTGAAATGACTCCTGTCTTAGCACAGACAGGAGTCATGACCCCTTGCCCAATGGCCATGCCCAGGGGACTTATGTCCCCTGGGCATGGTCATTGGGCATAGTGGCATGTAGGGGGGCACAAATCAGGCCCCCCTATGCCACAAAAAAATTAAAATAAAAAATACCTACCTGAACTTACCTTAAGTTCCCTGGGATGGGTCCCTCCATCCTTGGGCGTCCTCCTGGGGTGGGCAAGGGTGGCAGGGGGTGTCCCTGGGGGCATGGGAGGGCCCCTCTGGGCTCCTTCCGAGCCCACAGGTCCCTTAACGCCTGCCCTGACCAGGCGTTAGAAAATGACGCAAAAGCGGCTGGACGTCATATTTTTTGACCCGCCTACTCCCATGTGACAGAGTATAAATATGCCCCTTGGAGTCTCAAGGCAAGGTTATGCAACATGCAGCAGGCCAGGATTATCTGGCAGACCTTCCTGGGTGAGTAGTACAGGGATCCACCAGTTAGGTGGAGTCAACCAAACCTGGCCTTCAGGAGGTCGAATGTCCTTACTATTATTCTTTGCCCTTGTCCTGGGATTCCTCACAGGGGTCAGTAGCCATGAGAGGTTGGGGTACCCAGAGTCACCTGCAAATATCGATGGACAACTGTTAAACACACACTACCCCTTAGGGCCAACACCATACCTATACAACAACATCCACTGGGAGTGACCAGGGCTCACATATTAGCCACACCCGGTGCCTCTGGATTTGAGCCATCACATATGGGATGCTGCTATTTCTCAGGATAAAGGCATCATGCACAGACCCAGGATTCATCAAGTGAAAGTTCTTTCGATATCTGTACACCTGTTCATTTCTCCCCAGGGGGGGGGGGACAAATGCAATATGTGTTCCATTGCTTGCCCCAATAATGTTGGGGATATGTCCCATTGCATAGAAGTCAGCTTTCACTGTGGCCAAATTCTCCACCTGGGGGGAAATTATGTAGCTGCACATGTGTTTAATCAGGGCAGACAATATTCTGGTCAGCACTATTGAGAACATTGGCTGAGACAATCCTGCTGCCAAGTACCCCCTTGCAACTCCACATTGGTTGTCATTGGGCACTATGGGTTACAGTGGCCAATGGTGATGTACCCCGGCGGTGACAGTACGCACCATCGTGGACATGACCGCCATTTTCTATCTGTTTACTCACTTGCTACCTGACCTTCAACAGGAGAGGACATACTCTGCAAGTGCTGCTGTGACCTGTGTCTGGAACCTACCATGGCTCGTTTCACTGGGGAAAGAGCCCCTGCCTTCACCGCTGTGGAGTTGGAGAGACTGGTGGATGGGTTCCTACCCCAGTATCAAATGCTGTATGGGACTCCAGACCAACAGGTGTGTACACTGTGAGCACGATGCATGGGGCATGAATGCATGGCGTGCTGTATGTAAGGGCCTCATGTAGGGGGGGTTGGTGGAAGGGTTCCGGGCAGCGTGATGCATGTATGGTAGGCAATGTCTGTGCGTAAGGGGATGGGAGATCCATGGTGGGCCATGAGTGTAACAGGCCGGATGGTCTGACTGATACCTTTTTCGATGTGTATTTTTCTGCAGGTCAGCGCCCATCAGGAAAAGGGAATAAGGCATGCCATCGCTAAGGACGTGCAGACCCTGGGGGTCTCCGGCAGGCGGAAGCCCCAATGTCGGAAACGGTGGGAGGACCTGAGACGCTGGGCAAGGAAGACAGTGAAGGCCCAGCTGGGGATATCCTCCCAACGAGGAAGGGGTGCCAGTCGAACCCTAACCCCTCTGATGGCCCGCATACTGGCAGTGGCCTATCCAGAGCTGGATGGGGGTTTGAGGGCATTACAGCAGCCACAAGGGGGTGAGTACAGTTTCCAAATATGCTACTGGTGCGTGGTTGGGTGGTCTCCGGGTGGGGAATGTGGGTCTGTGGGTGCCAATAGGCCAGGCCGGAAATTGCAGGGTAGGTCCCATGTGGGCAGGGGCTGATGAACACCATCTCCTACCAAGCTAGTAGGCATCCACTACTGGGCAGGGGTCTGTGGGTGTCAGGTATGTTGCTATTGGCGTTCCTGTCCATGGCCTGGTGAGTTGCATTGCTACTGGTTGTGCATTACCTAGTGCTTAGGGCTGTTCCCTGTGTGTGTGTGTGTTGTGTACGCCAACGGTGGTGTTGCTGGCGCCATTGACCAAGTGGATCCTTTGTCTCTCCCCCACCCTTTTTGTTTTGTCACCCTCTCCTTATGTGCATTAGCATCATCTGGCGGAGGAGCAGAGGCACCGTCAACGGAGGGAGCTGTATCCCGCAGGGCCCAGGAGGCCGAATCCACTGATGGTGAGGGCACCAGTAGGACAGAGGGCAAGGGGAGCTCCACAGCAGAGACAGGAGGGGACAGTTCTTACAGTGATACCTCCTCCGATGGAAGCTCTATGGTGGTGGCAGACACTTCTGTGCCCACCCCCAACTACAGGTACAGCTGCCACCCCTGTACCAGCACTGCTCTCCCAGCAGCCCCTCAGCATGTTTCCCGTGCCTGCTCACCCAGGAGGGTGGGCATCTCCTTTGCCCCAGGCACCTCAGGCCCTGCCCCAGTTAGCCCTGCTGCCCTGAGTGAGGAGGCTATTGACCTCCTGAGATCCATCTCTTTTGGGCAGTCGACCATAGTGAATGCCATCCAGGGGCTGTCAGCCCATTTGCAGTAAACAAATGCATTCCTGGAAGGCATTCACTCTGGCATGGCGGCGCAACAGAGATCAATCCAGGCTCTGGCCTCCTCCCTGATGGTAGCCATTGTCCCTGTTTCTAGCCTCCCCCCTCCAACTTCCTCTACAAAGTCCCATTCCCCTCAACCCCAACCTATCCCAAGCACACAGGCAGACCAACATGCAAACAAGACAACACGCAGGAGTGGCTCAGGTAAACACAAGCACCACACATTATCCCATAGGCACTCACACAAACACCACCCAGATGCAGGCATACCAATATCCACTGCCTCCACTGCCTCCCCCTCCTCCTCGTCCTCCACCTCCCTTCCAGTAGCGTCTCGACTCACATCTGCATGCACTACATCCTCATCCATTACCACCATAACCAGCACACCGATCAGCACACATCCCTCACTGGCAGGCACCACCCCCACCTCCGTGCACACGTCCCATGTGTCCTCTCCCACTGTGCCTGTGCCCCCTCCTCCCAAAGTACACAAACGCAAGCACTCAGACGCCCAACAGCCATCCACCTCACAACAGCAACCAGCCCATGCACCTGCACCCAAAATCAGCAAAAAGACACCTCCTACAACCACTTCCTCCTCCTCCACTCCCAAACTTTCACCCTCTTCCCACCCCAATGTCCCTAAGAAGCTTTTCCTGTCCACTGTTGACCTCTTCCTTACCCCTCCCCCGTCCTTCATGTCGGGCCAGGGTGGTCAGAACCCAGGCAAGCACCTCAGCCACCCATTCCACGGCCACAGTAGTGTCGACAGCTACTGCAGGTGGGAGAGGCTCCAGAGAACCAGGCATCAGCACTGAATGTGTGTCTGCACCAGCTGGCAAAGGGAAGGGCAAGGATGCACCACCAGCTGGCAAAGGGAAGGACAAGGAGGCACCACCAGCTGCCAAAGGGAAGGGGAAGGAGGCACAACCAGCTGGCAAAGAGAAGGCAAGGAGGCACCACCAGCTGCCAAAGTGAAGAGTAAGGGGCTTGCCCTAGCAGGCAGGAAGGACAGGAGGCCTGGTGCTGGAACTGATTCTGAGCCCCCACCACAAACCATGGAGGTTCAGCTGTCCGAGGCTGCATGGGAAGGGCTGGAGCCTCCCCTCACCACTGCCTGCACCACCACAAACACCGCCGGCAGCACCACTGCCAGCAGCAGCAGCCCCAGTGGGCAGCCGTCTGAGGCTGCAGGGGAAGGGCTGAAGCATCCTCCCACTACTGCCTCTACCGCCACCAGAACAGCCACCAGCACCACTGCCAGCAGCCCCAGTGGGCAGCCGTCCGAGGCTGAAAGGGAAGGGCTGGAGCCTCCCCCCACCACTGCCTGCACCACCGTAAGCACCGCCACCAGCACCGCCAGCAGCACCACTGCCAGCAGCCCCAGTGCGCAGCCGTCTGAGGCTGCAGGAGAAGGGCTGGAGCCTTCCCCTCACCACTGCCAGCCCCAACACCAGCCCCACCACTTCCACCACTGAGCAGCCATCACCACTGGCGGGCAGTGTGTGATCCTGCCTCCATGGGCTGTAGTGCATCTTGGACCCTGCAAATCCTCTAGGTGTGACACCAAGGTGAGAGACTGTGACCTTGCACAAAGTTTAGGAAGCATGTATTTGAGTTTATCAGAACCCTATTCCAGATTTTCCCACATGAAGATTTTTTGTACCTATTTATGGGTCCTCTTGATACCTGCATACCACGGGATAGGGAGAGATACTTGTTTGACCCTTTGCTTACAATGACATACAAACTTGCTCTTAGTAACTGGAAAAATACCACAAACCTCAAATGAGCTGTTTGGAAGAATTAGGGGCTAGATGTACTAAAGAAGCATTTTGCGAGTTGCAAATAGCGAGTCTTAGCGACTCGCGATTTGCAACTCGCAAAATGTCATGCAGAACGGTGTCTGAGACACCGTCTGCGAGTCGGTATGGGGTCGCAATGACCCACCTCATTAATATTAATGAGGTGGGTCGCAAATTGCGGCCCCATACCGACTATGGGCACTCGCAAACATGGAGGCCTGCTGTAGTCAGCAGACCTCCGTGTTCGTGACTGCTTTAAATAAAGCATTTTTTTTTTTTTTTTAAGTGTAGCCCGTTTTCCTTAAAGGAAAACGAGCTGCACTTAAAAAAAAAAACGAAACCTTTAGTTTCTGTATTTTTTCAGGGCAGGGAGTGGTCCCTTGGACCACTCCCTGCCCTGAAATTTTTTTTTTGGGTCCAGTCACAAACTGGAAGGGGTCCCATGGGGACCCCTTCCAATTTGCGAGTGGGTTACCATCCACTTGAAGTGGATGGTAACTGCAACACCATTTGCGACCGCATATGCGGTCGCAAATGGTATTGCATACCACTAGGAATCGCAAATGGGAAGGGAACACCCCTTCCTATTTGCGATTCTGAAATGCATTTTGCGAGTCGGTCCGACTCGCAGAATGCATTTCTGCATAGGAAAATGTGATTTGCAACTCGCAAACGGCAGTTTTTGCTGTTTGCGAGTTGCAAATCCTTTCCTACATCCGGCCCTAGATCTCCTTTATAAGGTGTGCTGGCATCCATACAGAACTGGAAAACAATATTATTATGGTCCACACTGGATAATTTCATGGCTAACACTAAGCCCCCGTGAACATCCCCCCAGTAGTGTTCACAAAATTCACATATTTTGGTGTCTCATAACCTCTTACCTTCCTCCAGGATGACTCCAAGTCTTGGAGTCTGCTAACAAACTTAACTGTGGCTTTGCTCTTACATCTAATGCTCCTTGCTCCAAAACTTTGGAATCCATCTTTTTCTTTTTAATGTGGGTCTATTTAGTCTAGTATTTATTTAATTATTTAGGTTACTTTGATAGTATATTGATGCTGCCCGAATACTCCAGGTGGTACAGTTTGCTTCAACTGTATATGTCAACATGCAACACAATTTACCTTCCTAACTATATTCAATGATAACCTTGGACTCCATATATTCTTTGTCTGTCTTTTATTTATTTATTGACAAATTCAATATAGGTTTTTAGAACACTGAATAAAAATCAGCTATGCTTTAGAAATGTACATTTGTAGTACTCATTTTTATTAAGTTGCACCCATCATCAATATGGTTAGAAACTGATAGACAAAAAATGAGTAGTACAGAGCACAAAAAATATTTATTAGTTGTATGGTGATACCCCTAAAACCAAATAAAAAATTAGTCATGCTACTTTGTATTTTAGGAAAAAACATTTGAACACAAGAGTTCATTTTTGGTTCAGTATCACTTAGTATCTATTATCATCAAACTTTCACCATTGAGAACTAATTAAAGATAGGAAAAATCAATTGAAATTAACATTTATTCAAAATAAATAAACCTGAGTCACTTTACAAAACTTAAGGATTGATATTGTGAAACTGATTTTTTTTTTTAAAGAACTCTTTTATCAACTTGATATGGTGAAGGCAATGTAAACAAAGGAAAGATGTAGACCCAAACATTTATCAACCAGTGCATATTAAATGGAATAACCATACAAATAAGTCTATGAAGGTTCAAATAGTTTTACTTACTTTATTGATAATTAACTTTAACTAGTAACCAATTTTACAATCATTCAAACTGGAAAGAAAATGACATCTGATAAAAAGATATAGGCCATGTATAACTCTTTCGAACAGGGAGACTAATAATATTTTGTAAAAAGGAATGAATAGCCAAATATACTCACTGAACAAGAAGCAAATAACCTTACGACATCTGTTTATATTCTTATTTTACCGACTAATGAAAACAAAGTATACACACAACATAGGTGAAAAAGGATGATAAACCTAAATATTTTAAATAAAACATCCCTACAGACATCGTGCTACACACAAGTGCCAGTATGGGCAACTGGACCACAGACAAAAGTAAGACTCTAGAACGTCAAATGGTGAGATCCATAATTATATACTCAGTACTGCTGGCTTACTCCTGGAATACAAGTACTGCATATTTCCTACTGTTAGGGATCTATTCTCTTCTGTCAGTGAGAGAATTCTGTTTAGTTTTCCAAAGCTAGCACATCAAGCTCTTTGAGGAGCTACATCATAATACCTTAGTGATGAGTTGCCTTGCAAATTTATCAACCCTTGAGGGATCTTTGGTCTAAAGTTAAAATATTCATGGCTGAAATATAAAATGTTAGTGCCAGGGAAATGAGCTGCAGGATAATATGCATCTTTACTCCAGTCTATTTCATTTTAGAAAGATGTTGAAGACCCACCTAATCCAGGGAAAGTATGGTGTAAATGTATCTTCTGTGCTTTGGGAGCTTGGGTAGTAAAATACAACATAAATCATCTCATGACAATGGTGGAGAGTCTGAGAATGTTGATGATGATAGCACCATGGACCATTGGCATTAATAATCCATCCCAAAGTGATCACATAGATGTTAAACAGTAAGGGCCTGATTTTGTGTTTGGTGTATGGTTTACTCTGTCACAAACATGATCGATATCCCGTCTGCCATAATACGATTGCTAAAGGATATAATGAGATCATAATAAGGCAGAAGGGACATCAGTCACATTTGTGACAAAGTAACCCCAACCGCCAAACTCTAAATCAGGCCCTAAGTTTGAGAGGTAAGCCCTGGAAAGACTACTCACCAAAGAACATGAGGAAGGGGTATAAAGGCCTGTATGGGGCCCACTGATATTTTAATCCAAATAAGAATGTTTGGTTCAGTGCTTGATTTGAGACTCCCAACTCTTGTTCCTATTGGTTCCTTAGTAGTGCATAGTTCATGATATCTGAGGCCAGCAAGCAATGAAGGAAGAATAAAGCAGCACTTCACCCCTCATTACAACTTCCACCACTGGTCTGTAATTTGCAGTACAGTTGTCTCTGTCTCTAAAGGGACATGAAATTTAGATTGGTGCTGATATTTCTGACGGTGACCAGTAGCTAATATTTTCGCTAATTACTCAAGATTTGCAGTGTGAAACTGGTCATGTAGTGTGCAGCAACAGCAGAGTTCAAAATCTTTGTTTTTCTGGAGTTGATACTGTTTCAAGGCACCTGGGTGGCATTTCACGAACCATTTGCAAGACATGATATATCCCCAATAAGTAAGTAGATTTGTCTTTAATGAACGATACAGGAAAATGTCCCTTATTAGTGCCATCGGATTTCTGAGTAGTGTAGTTTGCACACATGACCTAATACACATAGTCGAGCAGTTGAATCTTTAGGAGAAATAAAACATCAGGCAAAATGAAAGCCCTAAGATCTGGACCTCAAGACAAGGATATCAGAAAAGCAGTAATATTCATAACACTATCCAGGTAGTCCTAACAGATACCTTCTTGCTTCCACTGGAGAGAGATAATGCCTTCTTTTATGGGTCTGCTTCTCTGAAAGGCATCTGTAAGAAGCATATGTTCACTTATGTCTTGAGTTAGTACTGAGCCTGTGTTCTAAACAGTTATTTGGGAGTGGGTGATTACTGCCTTCATGACCTTCACCCAAGAACAAATAAAATGTTTTTTTTCAGAGACCAGTAGTGAGTTAATTGCAAAGGATTAATAAGATATTTAGGCAGTAAAAACAAAACCACAAGTACTACAGGTTATATCCAAAGTTGTAAGGATCATAGCTATTGCAAACATTTAGAAAATAAACTTAATGTGACTAACATCAGGGACTACATCTGATATGTATTCTGTAACCAAACATTAATTTTAAAACTTGATTACAAATAATGTATGACAATTTCAGTACTAGTATGGATAAGCAGATGAACGCAAATAACACTTGTACTATCTTTGCATGGGCATCTATGACCATGGTTTACCTGGTGATGTGTCTGGTCTAACCAGTGTGTTAAAGGGAACAAGCACAATGTGCATAGATACCTCTATAGCAGCCCTGAATTGTAAGCTGTGTACAAAACACTTGGAATACTGGAGGCTACTAAAACTTGTGTTTTTATGTGAAGTTTTAGCACACTGAGTTACCTTGTTGATTCATTAACTTTCAGAAAGAAAAAACAAACACCTAGGTAATAAAAATACATTTCCAATGAGTTGTGGCTCCTACCACAGCATCAGCTTGTCAAGGTGCAAGTTTGGCTCAATTGTTGGAGGAGCTTTAAACATTATGTGCGCTGGTATGATCAAAGACCAGGTGTTTTCCAGACTCTCTCTCCACCCTGTCTTGCCCATTGGTTAAAAATGTGACACACAATTGAAGAAGTCTCAGAAAGTCTTTGCTATTTCATTTTTAGAACATAGGACTTAGGACCTCTTTACAAGTACGGCGGTCCATAGGACCACCGTACCCATGGTAGCGGTCAGACAGCCACATTCCTGGGGGTCTGACTGACAACCCTGGCAGCAAGACCACCAGGCGACCGCCGCCAGGATCATGGCTCCTGGCTGGGTGGTGGCAGTCAGAGTCATGGTCAGCCAAGGCGGTGTTGAGTTTAGCACTGCCATGCTGATCATGAATCCCCTTTCTACCACCCTTTTCATGGCAGGGTCCCTGTCAAGTTCATTCAGTAACAGTACATATCAATCTTCTTGAGGCTTTCTTACCCTACTCTGTGTTCCTCTAAATGACAACCCTCTTTCATATACTGGGGCTTAGGTGTCTTTCCAAGTTCTAGATCCCGATCAATATAAATGTCTCTAACATGTGCACAAACTACCATGCCAGATGACTATGAAAGTTCCAAATACAACTCAATCACAATGCCTAATTCAAAGAGGATCAGCTGAACAAGTATGCTGTTGCCAACAATCCCAGAATTCTTGATCTGCGTCATTTGCAAATTTGGTCCACTCAGGTTAAGAGTACCTGCAAGTTGGTGTTCATGGTCTTTTTGACTTTCTCTGTTTTACACCTTCGTCTTCACTTTCACTCATCAGAATTCTCTGTTTCCCCAACAATCGTTGATGGTACACACTCTTAAGACAATGTCATATCTTCTCACTCCCGTCATCTAGGCCACTGGTCTCCATCTTCCTCTTGCCCTCCAGTAGCACTCCGTCTCTCACCAGGTTCTGAGTCCAAGTCTGACTTCTGCTCTTAAGGACAAAGTTTGATAGGTTCAGCTTCAGAGTTAGTAGTGTTTTGTTCCAGACCCTCTTCTGCTTGTTCAAGTGCTATTTCAAGCTCAGGTTGGTCCCCAACAGCTTTATTGATCTGTTCCAGTTGTCTTTCGTATACCACTGGCTCTTCCAGGACAGGCACTGTTTCATCAAGGGGACACTCCATCCTGCAAGTGTGAGAAGCATGGAGCCAGTTGGGGAGACTTGACAGCAGTTGTTGTTATCAGTAGCACCTGATAAGGTATATGCCAATGAGGTTCCAGACACGTCTTCCTGACATGTTTCTTCACCAAGACCCAATCACTGGAACTGAGGTCATGGCACTGTTCTTGCGGTGAGGAGGATGTGATTGTTTCCACCTGATGAGACACAGAAAGCTCCACATCAACTAATCTGTTGAAATAGCATAGCACCATGTCATCAGTTATATTCACAAGTGCATTCACAGAAATCACTGGCAGTCTCATCACCCTCCCCATCAGCATTTCATGGGGGGACAATCCAGTCTTTTGATCAGGTACACACTGACGGTTCATCAACACAAGAGGCAAAGCATCAGGCCACTTCAAAGATGTTAAAGCATGCACTTTTGCCAACATAGATATTAGCATGCCATTCACTTGTTCAACAAAACCCAAAGTCTCAGGTCTGTAACTGCAATGCAGTTTCTGATCCATCAACAAAGCTGCACATAACAATTTGAGGGCCTCAATATTGAAATGAGCTCCTCGATTTGATTGCAAAGAGGTTGAAACCTCGGGATGAGTTCTCTCAATCACAGTTTTGCCACAGAAATACTATCATTTTGCCTCGTTGGGTATGCTTCAACCCAATGGGAAAAGAAACACACAATGACCAAAACGTACCTCAATCCACTGCACAGAAGCATCTCAATGAAATCCATCTGAATTATGTTAAAGGGTCCTCCTAACTTCCCTATGTGACTCAATGTAATTTCAGTCCTCTTTCCAACATTGTTCTGTTGACACAACACACTTATGACACAGCACTTCAGCCATTACTCTGAATTTAGGATTCAACCTAGTCTGCCTGAACAACCTCACTATTGGATCCCTACCAATGTAAGCAGGGCCATGAAAAAGTCGAGCCATAGCTGGTAACAGACTATTTGGCAACACTGGCCTCCCATCCACTGAAACCCAAATGTCATCATCTCTCTTGACATACCCTGCTCTAACCCAACCTTGCTGTTATTTCTCAGACCCCTCCTCCTGTAGCCTTGTCACCTCATCCTAGCTGTCAGCTGTTGTCAACAAGGGGTTAAAGTTAGTCTCATCCATTCCTTCATTCATGAATTCTTCATGAAATGTACAGACTCCATGCGCACAATACATTGCAATATCATTAGTGTACCGATTGCTGAAAGTCACAGGATCGTCTCCAGAGCTGTGGGCAGAATACTTAACCACCACAACCAGCTCAGGCAACTGGAGCGCTTCGAGAAGATTATTCACCTCTTCACCATTCCAGATTGGTGATGCAGAGAACGTCATAAATCTTTGCTGAGACACGGATGTCCAAAGTCATTAACTACACCAAACCCCTACTGACTCTCGGTAAAGATCGTCACTTTCAATTGATCAGAAACACAACATGCTCTTGTAAGAACAATTAGTTTAGCCACTTGACTGAGAATATTCCTTGAAGCCAAAAAGCTTTGACAACTCCAGACAAAGTACAGACAGCATATGCCAATCTCAGACTGTAGGAGGCTGGCCTGGTTTGTAGTGGGTACCTAAGGTACTTACACCTTATACCAGGCCCAGTTATCCCCTATTAGTGAAATGTAGTCAGTGTCTAGAAGCCAGGCTCTTTCGGGGGAGTTTGGATGAGCAGCCAAGGTCTAACTAGGAGACATGCAAAGCTCATTCATTACCACTATAGTCACACAGTACTCACACATACATGAAAGAAAATACTCAGTGTTACAAAAATATAGGTACTATATTTTGGTGACACAAATGCGAAAAATACCATAGAGACTATACTCCCTTAGGAGGCAAGTAATACACAAATCGTATACATTAGTATGCAAAAATAGCTTCAGTTAGAAAACAGTGCAATTTGTGAAAATCACAATAGTTAGACATAGGCCTAGGGGGGACACAAACCATATACTAAGAAAGTGGAATGGAAAAGTCGGTTTCTCACCTACGCAAGTGGAGTGTGTAGAGGGGCACTGGGAGTATTAGAAAACACCAAAGGTAAGTAACACAACCCATCCCAGAGCCCAGGAAAGGAGTAAATCACAGTAACTTTCATAGAACACACAAGAAATAAGATATTGCAAGAACCAGAAGAGACTGCAGGACACCAGCACTGGATTCTTGGACCTGAAGACCTGTGGAAGAAGGGGACAAAGTCCAAGAGGCCCTGAAGAGCCCATGGAGAACAGGAGCCACTGCTAAGTCGATGAAGGTGCAAAAGAAGAATCACCGGTGAAGAAGAACAGTCAGTACTGCACCCAAGAAGGCGGATCCTGGTTCCTGGTTGGTGCAGATGATGTCCCACACCGTACAGATGACTGCAGTCTGGTTTGCATTGCTGGATTCTGTGAACAAGCCTCAGCACATGCAAAGCTCGTAATTAGCGGAAAATCACGCTGCCCGGGACCACATGGGACCTGGTGGACTCTACCCAGGAGGGGGAGACAGAGGGGGCTCTCAGGAACTCAGAGAGCCATCAGAAGACAAGGCAGCACGCACAGTGGTCGCACAGCACAGGGACAAAGAAGGTGCAAAAGGAGGCCCATGTTGCACCACACAAAGGATTCCCATGCCGCCAGAGAAACACGCAGGAGGGTGTGCATCGCAGGCAGGAATGCTGGTGGCTGGGGCTGCATGGTGCATGACGAAGTTTATGGAAAGCCTTGGCAACTGCAAAACACGCAGTGCAAGGGGGTACTGTTTTGCGTGGGGAGGCAAGCTCTTACCTCCACCAAAGTTGGACATTTGGAAATCAGGACAATCAAAATCACTTCAGTCCACCACCTGTGATGCTGGATCCACGTACTTCTTCAGGAGAGGGGACCCAAGCCATCAGTTATCGCTGTTATCGCTGCAGAGGGGTGCCTCCTACACCTCAAGGGAGATTCCTTTGTTCTTCTGGTGCAGGCTGAAGACTGGCTGTCCTCTGAGGATGCACAACTGGGAAACAGTTGCAGTTGCTGGCAGGAGCTGAAGATACAATGTTGCAGAAGTCGTCTTTGCATCTTTGTTGCAGTTGTAGAGTTCCTGGAGGTTCCAGATGCAGTTTCTTCGGTACAAAGGTGAAGTAAAGAATGCAGAGGATTCCTGCTAGAGTCTTGCAATCCAAATCTGAAGAACCACCCAGGAGAGAGACTCTAAATAGCCCTGAAAGGGGGATTGGTCAGCTACACAGGTAAGCACCTATCAGGGGAGGGCTCTGACGTCACTGCTCAGATACTCCCAGAGTTCTCTGCCACTTTGGAATCCAAGACAGCAAAACCGAGGGACCCTTTGGAGGACCTCTAGGACCTTGGGTGGTGATGGACAGGGGAGTGGTCACTCCCCTTACCTTTGTCCAGTTTCATGCCAGAGCAGGGGCTGGGGGTCCCTGAACTGATGTAGACTGGATTATGCAAGGAGGGCATCATCTGTGCCCTTCAAAGCATTTCCAGAGGCTCTGGAAGGCTACTCCTCCCATGGCCATATTTGGAGTTACCTTTGTGAAGCTGTACATAGGTGGTGACCGATGTCCAGTGCACGTGTAAAATGATACCTCCACACTCAAGAAGTCTGGGAAAATGGTCCTGGAGGTCATGGGGGCAACTCTGCTAGTGCAGGGGTGCCCTCACACACAGGTAATCTGCACCCAGCCTTCAGGGTTGGAAGGCCTGCTATAAGTGACCTGGTGCAGTGTAAATGGCAGTGAAAGGGTGCATGCACCATTTCACACAGGCTGCAATGGCAGTTCTGTAGAAGCCTTTGCATGGGCTCTCTATGGGTTGCAAAAGAAATGCTGCAGCCCATAGGGATCGCCTGGAACCTGAATGCCCTGGGTACCTAGGTACCATATACTAGGGACTTATAACAGAGGGCCAGTATGCCAATTTTGGGTGAAATACAGGGTTACCAGTATGCAGTGACAACTTTTAGGGGAGAGAGAGCATACTTACTGGGATCCTGGTTAAAAGGATCCCAGTGAACACAGTCAAACACACTGACATCAGGTAGAAATTGGGGGTAATATGCCAAAAATACGGTACTTTCCTACACAGAATACCTCCACTGTCTCTCAAACATGAACCATCATCATAAAGGACATAGTCAGATTTGAGCAATGGTTTGTCTCATATCTTTGATCTGGGTTTGGTACATAGTTCAGTGACATCAAAGCCATCATGGTCTCTCTCACAGTCTTCAACTGATCATTGACCCACTACTGGCAAAAGGGTGGCAGAATTCAAAATTCTGCATTGTTGAACGGTAATGTTCTTTGCAGCCAAGATCACTTGCTCATACTTTGTAAGTTTACTCCTAGTAAGATATTGAGAGCGTGTACTGATCAATAAGAGTCAAACTGAATGAGACAAATACACAATTAATGGATGTCCCATAGCAATATTTTCACACCTTTCAACTGCAGTGCTAGCGGCAGCTCCCGCTTTAACACTTTAAGGCAGTCAGGCAAAGCAGGTGCAACAGGATCCAACATAGCGTAAAAAAATGCCACTGGTCTCTTCGAATTTCCATGCAATAATGTCAGCACTGAGAGAGCACAGACCTCCCTCTCACTGCAAAAAACAACAAAAGGATATTTAGGAGCCCCTAGCACCTCCATGTGCCACATTAGTGTCATTTTTTTTTACGCTAATGTGGCACAACAAGGCTAAAATCCCCACACCATATTTATAAAGTAACGCATTGCATGCATTGCGCTACTTTGCAAATCTTTGTGCTACATAATGCCTGTGCCAGGTATAATGTATGCAAAGGGAGCATTCCCCCTGTTGGGGGGGGGGGGAAAATGGTGCAAATATATCTAACAGATTTCTTTGCATCATTTCTTTCAGTACTGTTAATGTCTGCTCAGAGCAGGTGTTAAATGGAGGTACACCATTGATTACAATGGGCTTCAATGAGCTTTGCAGGATTAGCGTATAATTTTATGATGCTAATCTTGCAAAGCTCCGGACTAGCATCATATCCCCATGGTGCCCTGTATTCTAAATATGGTGCAGAGATGGTGGTGTTAGGGGGCACTAAGGGGTGCAAGAAAAGTGTGCAGCAACACTTTTTTTTTAATATGCCCCTTTTTATAATCTGGCATTCCTAGAGCCGGGCATGACAGAGATATTCTCTCAGCTCAAGAAATGCAACAAGGCAGTCATTCTCCCATGGTAGTGGATCAGGCACATCTTTTACGTCAGTCTCCTTAAAGGCTTGCCTACCAGGGAAAAGTTGAGTATCCACTGTCTAAAGTAGCCCACCATTCCTAAAAACATTCTGACATCTCTCTGTGTGGCTGGTGGACCCATTTTCAGTATAGCTGAAATCCTCTCTGGTGATACCTTTCTCACGGCTTTCTCAATTTGATGTCCAAGGTATTGAGCCTGTTTTGACAATACTGCATTTTTCCAGGGGACACTTTATGTCCATTCTCAGCCAAGTGGTTCAACAATGCATAAGTATCCTGTTTCCATGCTTCTTGAATATTCAACACCACCATCAGGTCATCAATGTACTGAATCAAGACTGAATTGCAAGGCATAATCAGGGATTCCAGATGTTTATTTAAAATCTTATTGAAGATCAAAGGAGATTCAGTATACCCTTGTGGGACACAACACCACATTAAGGATGTGCTTCCAAGCTGGAACGCAAAGAAACTGATTGTCCTCATGCAGCGGTATTGAAAAGAAGGCCTGACACAGATCAGTGACAGTGACCCACTCAGCCTCACATGGAATTTAATACAATATCACAGCTGGATACGCTACCACAGGACAGCAGAGAACAACAATATTGTTTATTTTCCTCAAATCTTTTACAATCCTGTAATTTCCATTTGGCTTTTGGAGACCCATGATGGGAGAATTACATGGACTTCCCATTACCTGCTGAATCATCTACTCAATTACAGGGGTTATTTCAGCAATCATCTCAGGGATCAAATTATATTCCGGGGTCTTTGAAAACTCAACATTTGGTTTGACAGTGATTCGGACAGGTTCTATACCTTTTATCAGTCCAATTTCCTTTCCTGAAAAATCCCACACAACTTCCTTAACTTATTCCCGCAAATTCGAGGGCAGATCATCAATTGTCAACAGAGTCAGTACTGTGCAATATGCCTAATTTTTCATCAACTTAAAGCCAGCATCTTCATCTTGGGTATGAGCTTCTATTCCAGCTGGGGTACAATAAATAGCACAATTTAGTTTCACCAACAAAACTCTTCCCAAGATATTCCCTTGACTACATTCGCACAATATGAACTTGAGCCTGTCTTCAAAGGATTCCATTATAACTGAAACAGCGGTGGTTTTCTGAACTGTCATCTATTTTCCACACAAACAACTTGGATTGTTTTATCCAAGACGGGTCAGTTTGGGACTTCTGTTGTTCTCAGAGTAGAACAGGTAGCACCAGTGTCAACCAAAAATGACACAGGTGGCCATCCACTTCACTAACTACAAATGGTAGCCTTAGAGGTAGACCAATCAGTATGCAGTTTACCTCCCCTCTCAGGCACCATCAGGCTGACTGATTGAAGCCATTTCCTTCTCCTGTATCAAACAACAGATAATGCTGGAAAGGATTTCCATTCTGCGTTCCATTCACATTCATCCACAGACCTTGATTTGGATGTTGACATATGCCAGTAACATTTTGCTGTGGCATCGGAGGTTGAGGTCTTGCATGGTCTGGGCCTGGAGCACATTAAAATTTTGACTCCTAGGCCTTTGAACTCCCGTCATCTGGTTAAAGTTCTTATTCTGTGAAAGTACAAACTCCGCATTTTGAGCTTGATTAACAGGATATAAACAACATTCCTTATTCTAATGTCCCCGTTTGTTCTAAACATGACATGGGGTTGACCTCTTTACACTATTTACATTCATTCTTGTACTAGCATCTATTAGGACACCTCGACCTCTCCCTCGTGATGGATTTTGTGATTGTTGATATACACCCTGCATGGTGCCTGTATCACTCACAGCTATGAGCATCTGCCTAGTTATCTGAGCTGCTTTCACCTGAGCAAGCATGGACTTCTTCTTGAGCTTATCTGCTTCTGTTTCATCATGGTAGTATTTAGCATAATGCCAAACCTCATCTATGAACTTATTCTGCCAACACATCAAATGATCAAATGTTGCTAGATCTTCAAACTAATCTCTAGTCTTAGCCCCATCACAAACCTTCACACAAAATGTTCCATATCCTTTGCCTCTAAAGCCTCCATACTACTATACTGTTTGAATGCCTGTAGCAATCGCTCATAAAAGGCATGTATTGCCTCCCTGGGTCCTTGAGTTGTCCTGTCAATATTGACCCTGTCAACATTCTAGGAGGGGGTACCATCCCTTTCAGAATCTTTATGACCTCCTGGTGCTTATTCATAACCAATTGCATGGGACACTTGGTTATTAGTTTCCTAGGTAGTTCCTTCTCAGGCCAGTGAACGCTATCTTACATTTCACCCACAAATCACTTAGTACAACAATGTTGGACAACATGTTTAAATCAACCCACAACACCTGCAAAAGCTTCACAAACCTTCCAATCTGTTTGTACCATTCATCTAGCTTCTCTCTCAATTTTGGGAAATCATTGATAAATGATGCAAGATCACTCCTACTCCATTGCACATGTACACAGCCCGCACCGGGCACCTCTCTCAAATGGAAAGTTTAAATAGATCCCTCTGCTCCAACCGTAGGCAGTTCACCAGAGGGCTTATTCACCTTGTTCTTGTTCACCCATTTGATCTCCCATTTATGCAATTCATTCAGTTTTCTAATGTTAGGAATCAGTCTCAGAAATATCTATGTCACTAAAGCACACTTGATAACTTCTTTGCAAGTTTTTTTGTTTTATTCAATTCTGCCAACTTGTCATGCACTTGTCCTGCCCTACACATGAAAGCAAGCTCATCTTCTTGGTACGTATCTAACCTTTCCAACCCAAGATTTCAAACAATCGTTGCGTCCTGTTCTGCCACCAACTTAGTCACATCTGAAGTTCTTTCCCTTGGGGTTGATGGAAGCATTTTCTTACTCACCTCTGTACTCGTACTGTCCTTATATGGAGTAGTTCCATTGAAAAATTGTACCCATTCATCTATTTCCTTGGCACTAA